>NW_023597054.1:20797043-20835766 GCF_011947565.3 Pollicipes pollicipes | reverse complement strand
TAATGTAAGTGCATGCTTTTGCACAAGGGTAAACACCTTATTAGGCTATTTCGGCACCAGCACACACCACTGTTCTCTGTGTGTCAGACTGATTTCAGTTCCGCGGTGCTCGATCTGTTGTCCAGCCCTCACGGCGGGCAGTGCCGCCCGCCATCACGTGACGGTCTCTCTGCACCGACAGAGTGGCCGCACCGACAGATGGCTCCCGGCGGCCCGACCGGCGACAATGCGTCGCCGGCTGGAGAGCCCAGCGGGACCATTAGCGCACGGGGCTCCCGGGGGCCCCGTCGGTCACCGCACACGGCCGGCGGGCCGCGCCGACGCCATCGCAAACGGCGCCGCCGTCCGGCCCAACCCGGCTGCAAAACAGCGCCTGCAGGTGAGCAGAACTCATCCCAGCGGCCGCGCGCGGAAAACATCGTAAACAAGCGGCCCCGGGAAATGGGATCCCCTCACGAGCCCGGCCGCCGGGAATACGACCCTAACAACCTCAGTGTCTGACCGGTGAGGAGATGGCGTCAGACGAGCCGAGACAGGGTCAAACGAACCGGGAGGCGAGCGGGAAGAAAACAGCAAAGTTGCCAAGACGACTACTCGTCAGGCAGTGCTGTTTAGAATGGAATAGAATGGGGGCGGCAGTGCTCTGAATTTTGGGTTAAAGTTCAAAAGGCAACTTAAGAAGATGAAACTGTCGTGGAAGGGTCCGTATACACGAGTGGGAGGTAACGGAACATCGCGTGACATAGGAGCCAGGTGCAGCATTTCGGACCTTGTGTCCCATCCATAAAATTAAAATTTGGCATAAAACAATGGTGGTGCTTAATGAAAGTAAGGGACTAGATATCCGCAGGCATAAGGCATTGATCATGAAAGGAAAGAAGAAAGAACGAGGAGGAATATCACGCAGAATGTCCTAAGGAATCGGCTATTTGCGAAGTCCTATAGGAGCGGATTTATCGTTAGATGTTCAACTCTTAAAAATACTATATTCGAAACACGTCGCAAAATTTTACAAGCGCTCCAAAATTGCCTAATACGAGCAGCCTCTGAGGCGCTTCTCTTCCACTTAATGCATAGATACCCGAATAACAGCCATGGCGTCGAATAACCAGGTTGGGTTAATAGATTCATTTTTCCGTAATTTATCACACCAATCTCACCAGCTGCCACTTAAACGTCGCATCTAGAAGTGGGTTCCGTGCTCTTATCAGCCGGTGGCCACAGCGCAAAACACGAGCTGCAGACCACGGCCACACAATGAGACCAATATGGCCAGAAAGAGAGACAGCGCACCACACCCAGAATGCCGTTAAGTATTCGCGGAAGAGGAATGTGGCACGCATCAAGTCGAGCGCCGACCGGGGCAGACTTGACGAGGTTCTGAGCGGGTTACAGACGAGAACATTCTCAGGAGCCTGCTTCATCTCAGCTCAAAGCGCATCACCATGGCCTGGCCGTGACACGAGCGTGATTGGTATGTAGTCCCGCCGTGCCCTGTGATCAGCCTAATATCCCCAGCAACGCTGGGCTGAGCTGATTTAACTTCCACGAAACTATATGGCACAATGTCCCAAACACTCGCACGTGGCACCAGCCTGGTTGGTAACGACACGTTTACAGAACGGACTGGCTTGTTTTACCGCCGCGTCCGATCGCCGCGAATCGCAATACAGCTGACGTGTCGCGCCACGCGACAGCAACGCCTTGGGGCAAGGTCACGACAGCCACCGGTTGTCACCAGGCAAACACAGTGTAAACCGATCTGGGCCGTCGACAACAGCGGCGGGGGGAAGGGCGTCACCAAGCCAAGTGTGAGCCGCCTGCGGACCGTCCGCGTTGAGGGAGCGGGCGGGTAGTCGCCACCCAGCAAGGTGTGAATTGTTAAGCCCATTAGAGACAGGGTCACTTGCCAAGGATGAAAGCGTGATCTAGCCGAGGAGTCGCCCGTGATAGGGCGGCCAGTTCTGGCCGGGCTATCTGGGTGAAAACTTTGACACCAGGTTGTGTCGGCAGAGTGTGACGCAATCAGAGGAAGAGGCCTTCGTCTGTGTCACTGGCAAACGGGCTTAGCGACCAGGGGTCCGCGATGCGAGCCACGTGCGTTGCTATGCTCGACGGCGTGACGGCGAGGGCTGCCGTGGCAGTCCCGTGATGGCAACGTGATCAGGGGTTGCTTGAGATCAACTGGCAACAGTCCGACCAATGGCTGGCCTGGCGACAACAGCAGCGCCGGCGGGACGTTGGCGACCCTGAGGTCCCTCGTGACGTCTTGGGACGGATACCAGAGCACCTGGGGCGAACATTGGGACGTCTCAGCGGTAACTGGAGCATGTGCTTGAGGCCTGACGCGAGAAAATCCATCCCGAGTCCGAAGCCCAGGAATGTAACGCCACGCGGTCAATTCAGACGTGATTGTTCTGCTTACTTCACAGAACGGAAGATCACTGCAGATGAGAAAGCTACTTGCCGTTCGCAACGCACAGTTGTTACATTTGTTTAAAAGCAAAAAAGAAGCTCCGGCTAGTTTCATCTCCGTTCTATTTTCCGTCCGCGCTTCCACGAACGGTCCTGAGCGTGGCCCACGAGGCCCACGAGGCCGATTTATGACGATAGCCAAATTCAACAATGGTGTTGGTAAACACATCTCAAATCTTGAAAAACTGGGAGATCGCATTCGGCGTAATCAATAGCTGCCGGTAGCCACAACAAAGCTTGCATTCAGCGCAATAAATATCTGCCAGTAGTCTGAGCAAAGCTTTCAACTACCGCAGTACCTGGGTTACCTTCGGGCGTAACAGGCGCCAAATCTGGGACCAAGGGTACGTCTGAGAAAGCGTATAGAGCACTGGCGGTCAATCCGATGCATTGTGGCTGCACCAGCTGCACGGTCTCACTGGCTATCACATCCGACGCATCCAACTCTTGATGCAAAGCGGTCCGGTGCTCCCCTACGCCGTCAAATACAGTGACGGCCGAATACTCAGTCCATTGCCCATGCACCGCTGCCCGGCTTGAGCTGGCTTTCCCGCGCCGCTGTAAACATGCACGCCGTCGCTGCATTATCGAGCACACCGGTGGTGGCGCAGCTGACTGGCCTCGTTCTGGCTCCACAGCGCCAAGTGATGCCGCGAATGTGGAGCGACGGTTGTTTCCCTCTCACGCCTCATTACGTCCCTCCGTTGTCCAACGCCGACGCCTGCCGTTCCGACAAACACCATCGGCGGACGGCAAGACCGCATCCAGACCAGCTCAGCCCAGGTGGCGTCATTTCCGAGGACTACGTGACCGTTCGCTGACGATTCCGGGTTCAGCAGTGAAGCGCGTGCCGAGCATATCAACACATCCTCCAGAAGGGGCCGCCCCCCCCCCCCGGCGCCAGGCCCGCTGGCGCCATGTGACGTCAGGGAGACGCCACATCGAAAATCGATTCGGCGGGGCACGGCGCCTGGCGGAGTCCCTGCACGCCGCATCAGCGGCAGCCCGCCGCCGTCCGTGTATGGCGCCGCCGTCGGCCGGCCGTCCCAACACGGCCCGTCGCCGCCGTCGTGAGCGATCGCCTCCGTTGCGGCCCGGACGGCCGTGCCGCTTTTGGCGAGCGCCCCCGCTCGGAGCGCTCCGCGGCGGCCCCCGTCCGGCCTGGCTGTGACAGCTCCGGGGAGGGGTGACGCGCGGCGCGGGGGGCTCGCCGGGCTGCCGGCGCGCGCGCGCGCCAGCGGCGCGGCGCGGACCAGACGCGGCCGTATCGATCACAATCATCGCGACACACGGCCTATTTATCGGCCGGTCAGCGGCGTCCGGTGCTGATGGGAAGACGGACGCAGTCGCCCGTCTGCAAAGTCCGATCAAACAGTGTCGGCCGGGCGACACGCGACTGGTCGATTGACGCGCTCCCGGGAACGCACACGGCGTCCGACAGCAACTTGATGAGGGGCGTCCCGCCGAGAGGGGATCGCCCCTCTCGGCACCGCCGTGCGAGCCAGCTAGTTTGATTTTGCTCTCCGCGCAAGCTTTTCGCCAACAGTTTGAAGCAGATCCTAATTTTGTGCGAGCTGGGCTTCCGTTTGTAAGCAAAACAAAGAACTTTCTCAGCTCACTTTTAGAGATTTATTTGGGCGTTATCTTGTCCGACGCGATTGTGGGCTTGCTCACGCGTGACATACGAGGAAACTGCGCCGCTTGAAGTCAGGACGTAGCCAAAGAGAAGCGTTTGAGGTCATCCCTCCATCCTACGAAGAGGCAGCGGCGCTTTCTTGGGGCCAAAACGTCCAGGAGGTGCTCAAAAGTGCAACGAGCGGGCTCCCCCCCTCCCCAAGCATTTAAATAGGATCCAGAGCCTAAGCTGCTCCCCCTTAATAAGAGCGGGACCCCAAGGCGACGAAGGGAGAGGTCAGTTCCCTGAAACGCCCTGGGAAACGATTTGACCCCACCTCGAGTGAAATCCCGGCTAGGCCAGTGTTTGAAGTCCTTACGATTTCGACCCATCCAGACGCACCGCCGCTGGCGCCGACCTTGGAGCACGTAGCCAAACTCAGCTCCCGTTAGCGCCGCCTACACGGTGGCGCCGCCACGTCACGTGCTGTGGCGGGTCCCGGGTAGGATCAGCTGATGGCCGCACCTCCTGACGTCACCCGGTGCACGCCACTGCGTCGGCGGCTTCGGCCGTCGCGCGGTGGTGTGACTCGCCCTCGACCAATGAGAGACGGCCCCGCGCGGCCAGTCAATTGGTCGCGTCAGCCAGGGGCCGGGCGGCCTGTTGGCGGCTCGCACAGCGGGCCACGCCGCCATGGATCCTGCAGGGCGGAATGCGGCGGGCGGGCGTGCCTGTATAAAGTGGAGTTGCCAGATGGTGAGCGAACGTGCCAAGGCGACAAAATTACCCTATATGGCAACCTTGGAATATCCAGGAAAGCGAGGCACGCCCATTGTCAAGGGTGTTGGACGAAAATTGACTTGCCCGATCAGAGTTTGTCAGGAAATTGGTAAATGGGATACGAATGTAACTAGTGATTGTTGGCACGTTTGAATATATAAGGGTAACAGATGGGATAAAAAGATGCGAATAGGAAGGGAACGGCTCACCAGGCACTTGCAAGTAACCGTAAGTAAATGTGTAAATAAATAAATGGGCAAGCACTAGACCCTGGGTGGTCAGCCCGCATCCGGATTCGCGAAAACATAAAAACGTAATGACGGAAGTGCATTTTAAACGAGTGGACCTTGGCCCGATTGAGGTTCGTTCGTTGAGCACCGCTCAGCCGTATTCAGTGCACCATCTGAGCAGCTCAGTTCGTGGTAGTTCGCAGTGTCCGTCTCGCGGCTGAGGCTTCGCTTCCGACCTTCCCGGACCAGCGCATGTTTCCGGGCCCTGGAGTGCACGAAAGCGTTACATAATTCGCGGGCGACATCGAGCGGCGCTGGCGAGGCCCGGCGCCCCCCGCCGAGAGCCGTCCGCCCGGACCCATCGGAAATACCCGCGTTCGCGGCCGAAATCCCGGATATTTTGCTAATGGTTCACGCTGACGTCACGGAACGGCGACAGCGCTGCAACCCCGCCGGCGCCGGCGGCTGGCGGCCATCCCACGAAGAGCGGCGGCATCATCGATCGGTGTTGTCATGTGAGTCCTCGGCCGGCGTGGGCTGCGCACCCCCGCCCTGTGACCGGTCAGAGCCAGCCGCCCGCGAAGCGCGGCGCCGGAGCCAGGTCGGATTTAGACGGCGGCGCCCCGGCCACGTGCCCGCCATCCTTGGCCCGGGGTCGGCTGGCCGCGCCCCAAACGTCGCCGGCGACGCGCACATCAGACCTCGGTCGTCGGCGAGTCCGCGTGACCCCCGCCCCCCTCGACCCATCTGATCGGGGTGCGGGGGGCGGCCCGTCAGACGAGCCGCGGCCAGAGCCGACGGCCAAAGAAGTCAGTTGAGAGGCACGCCGCCGCGCCCGGCCGGTCGCCGAGGGCCGACCTTCGCTTGCCAGGGGGCAATCGGAGATAACACGCGCCTGAAAGCCGGCCGAGTGATCGATCTGAAAACTTTCCGCCGCAGCGTATTGGGATGGACGCTAATGCAGTGGGCCGGGCTGAATGGCACGAGTCTCTGAAGATGAGCGCGGGTGAACACGCAAGGCAGGCCGCTCGGGCGCCGCCTGGCGCCTGGCTGGCTGCCAGCCTGCCTGGCGGCTGCGACGGGAACCAGAGCTCCCCCATCAGCCGGGCCCTAACGGCCCGGGAACTCACAGTGTAAACTGAAGCACTTCAGATCAGCAGGCTGGGCCGTTCAGATACGGCGTTATCGTCGAGAGCGAGACGGACTTCAATTTCGAGATCCCCTCAATTCAAAGTGACAGGCCCCCGCTCGCGGTGAGCGTGTTATGGCCAGTAATGTAAATACACGCTTTACCCGGAAATGAACACGGGTCCCAAAGGAGGTAGAATATCCACGAAAAGCAATGCATTACTTATCAGGGGGCCGCACTACGTGATATTTTCAGGCAATTGGGATAAATTACGGAAAATGTTACGACTTTATCCACCAAAACTCCGACAGCCGAGAGGCGCCCACCTATTGTACGTCAGCCAATAGCAGGTCCTCCCCCCCCCCCCCCTTCCCCGAATTAAAGCGGACACTCGTCTGAGGCCGCTCCGCACACCCATGCCTAACCTTACGATGGAATGCCTCCCAGGCGCCATAACTGACCTCGCCGCAAATCCACGTCAACTTGCGTGCGGGTTGACGCGGATTCTGACAAATCTGAGGCAAAGCAGGCCTTTACGCGAGACGGGGAGGAGCTACACAATCTACCGGCGGGCGGATGAGAGGAAGTCGCGGGCCACTGCAGGCCACTGCCCTGTCGCTGCACCAGAGCGGGAGCCGGGCCCAGGACCACCAGCCTTCAAGGCTCGGAAATCACCATAGTCTGGCATACAGACAGATCCAGCTTGGATATATGCCGAACTTCAAGAGCGGTGGCAAGAAACAGATTAAAATCGAGAAAAAAAATATTCAAATGGTGCAATAACACATTGACAAAATTCAGATAATCATATCGTCTATAAAATTTCTCAGCTTTGTCCGGGCAGCCACATATGCCTTAAGTCTTCATGCATCTCTGACAAGCAATTCATCTCGTAAAATACGTCCGGCATGAAATTATTGTTTCTCGCCATCACACTGTGTTATGCTCAACCACAGGGAAACACGCAAAGTGCGGTCTGTGCAACACTGTCATTATCCCAAGGGCGATTTGAGCAGAAAGGGTGCGTATGGAATATTAGGACTGTCCGAAATGCACAAACATGGGTCCATTCTCGTCATCGAACGCCAGAGATATCATTCCAATTTTCTGAAATTTTTCGAGGACAACTACGTCTACACACAGCCTTGTTTCATCCATACATTCGCCCGCAAGAGTGGAAGTGGAAGGGGGCAAACATCTTCATTCGGACGAGAGGCTGCCGCGGGCGAGCGGCCGACTCACGCGGGCGAGCGCTGACAGGCGGGCGAACGCCGACTCAGACGGGCGAGCGGCAGAGCCACGCGGGCGAGCGCCAACTCAGGCGGGCGAACGGTGGGACCACGCGGGCGAGCGCCGACTCGCGAACGAGCGCCGACTCACGCAGGTGAGTGACCGACTCACGCGGGCGACCGGTCGAATCACGCGGGCGAGTGGTGGGACCATGCGGGCGAGCGCCGACTACCGCGGGCAAGCGGTCGAACCATGCGGGCGAGCGCCGACTCAGGTGGGCAAGTGACAGACTCACGCGGGCAAGCGGTCGAATCACGCGGGCGAGCGCCGACTCACCGCCGCAGATGTCAGACTGCTCGTCGGACTTGTCTCCGCAGTCGTCCTCGCCATCACACACCCACGAGCGCGGGATGCAGCGCTTGTTCTGGCAGGCGAACTGTAGTGACGAGCAGACGGCCTGACCTGCAGGCGCGGTGCGGGAATCAGCCGGGATCGCACAGGCGAAGGGCGCCAACACAGCCGGGATCGCGCAGGCGGAGGGGTACCGACACAACCGGGATCGCGCAGGCGGAGGGGTGCAAACACAGCAGGGATCGCACGAGCGGAGGGCGCCGACACAGCACGGATCGCACGGGTGGAGGGGCGCTGGCACGGCAGGGATGGCACAGCAGGGATGGCACAGACGAACGGAACCGAGACAGCAGGGATCGCAAGGGCGAGGGGCACCGACACAGCAGAGATCGCACGGACGAAGGGCGCCGAGACAGCAGGGATTGCACGGACAACGGGCGCCGACGCAGCCGGGATCGTGCGAACGGAGGCGCGACGGGGCGGCGGGGCGCCGACAACAGCCGGCAGATGCGGACCGACGAGCTGACTAGCCGACCAGACGGAGGAGGGCGGGTGCGAGGGGAGACGCGTGGGGGAACGGTAGCGGGTGGGGCGGGACCAACGTCGCGGAGGCCCCCGCGCCGGCTGACAAATCATGCCGTGAGTGTAAATCTCGACGAATGTAAACAATGACAGCCAGCTTTCCGAAACGCTGCGACGACAAAGAGCGGGGGAGGAACATGCTGCGAGCGGCGGCCACACTGTTCGCAACCGCAAAGCCGCCGCAACGTTGATCTGGGCCGGTAACCCGCGAGTCACTTGTTGACAGGGGGAACAGGTAAGTGCCTCGTGCCGTCACAAAAAAACAAACTTATTCGCCTGCCACGTGCGCATCATTCCGTTACCGGCCTGCCAACCTTGCTGCTGCGGACGGCTGCCTGTTTATTTCAGGCTCGCAAAATTGACGTCAGTCCGGACAGGCGGTGCTGAATTCCCGCCAGTTTTTTATTTAGAGCCGACGGCTGCAGCAGGTCGGAGGTCGAAGGCCAGTGTGGAGGCGCGGCGGGTCGGGAGGGGGCGCGGCGGGTCGAGCAGGGCGGCGTGCCAAGGACGGTCATTCTCGGCCTGCTTTAAGGCCGCTGCGCAACCGCCCGCAAACGGCCAACGTCGCTTAATCTCGCAGGAGGGTCGTTCTGGCGAGTTTCCAGAGCCCACTTAGCCATTTAGAACCGCCGGGAGCGCACCCAGGCCAGGCCCCAGACCGAGGGGGGGGGGATCACAGACGACCCCGCGGTCAGCTGCGCCGGAGGGGGCCACGCCCCCGCGCCGCTCGGCCCTGGCCGCCGCCCGCCGGGCGCCGCCGCACGTCGGTCACCAGATTCGTCGCATTCTTGCCACAAGCCCCATGGAGCACAGCGCCCGCGCCAGCGCCTGCCCGGTCTGTTTACACTGGCCGGCCAGGAATGATCGCGCGGACGGTGGCAGTCTGAGAGATCAAGTATCGGAGATAAACACGGGACGGACGGTGTCTCGGGCGGCGCGCCGGCCGTTGCACGGTCGGACCGCGCCGCCAGCAAGGCCGACCGCTCCCACCCCGGCGCCGACACGTGGGGCCGCCGTCGCCGCCGGCCAGCCCCACGCGTCTGAACCGGCCTCGAGAGAGAGCAGCAGAACATCGCGGCAGAGGGCTAGCGAGCGGTCAAACCGGGCGGCAGGGTGTCGGGACGGGGATTCATCACGCTCCGGAGTGGCAGACAGGTCACGGCACGTGAGACGGCCACGTCGCACGCGAACCTTTGACCGCCGGCGACTGTGAGCGACCGCCCCACTTTCAACGCAGCGGACGGTTTGCACGGTCGACGCCGGCGGACGCGACCCTGGGCGGCCGTGGCCTCAACCGGGACTCACCGTCGGCTCCCTGAAGGTGGCTGCTCAGCACGAGCAGGAGCGCCGCTCCCAGCAGGCGGACACGGTGGGCGCGGTCATCATGGGACTTGCTACTTGGCGCTGGCGCGGCGCGGTCCGAGCGGCTGGCGGGCGACCGGGCGGAGCGTCGCGCTCTGACTGGGCCGATCACCCTGAGCCGGCCCGGCGCCCGCCGCGTGCGCGTTGGCTCACCGTAGTGGCGTGATCGTAGGCCGGACTCAACCAGCTGTGCCCCCGGACGGACGCCGGCCCGCGAAGGCGCCGCGCGGGAGGCGGGCTGTGGGTGTGGCGCATGGCGCGGCAGGAGGACGGGGACGGGGTGTGGATGATTCCATTCCAGGCTAAGGGTGGCGTCATTGGCCGCGCTGTTGCGGAAGTGCTGGCGTGCTTCGAGCATGTGGCATGCATGGCGTGAGGTGCACTAGTTCTTTAATTACGTGTCCGGGCAACGGTGTTTGCCGTGAGTGACTTGCCCCAAAACTTATCCGTCATGAGCAGGATCCGCGAAGGGGAAAGGTATCAACCGTGCCAATGTTGAGCGCCCTGACGCACAAACTACGTGTTCAACTACCAGATCAACTAAGAGATCAATGAGTTGTCTTTAAATGAGTTTACTGGCACGCCGAGCAAACTTCCGCGGGATTTTGGAGCCAAAAAGTCCCTCACTCATGGTACGCAGGAGCCTTGGTGTTACAGCCTCTACTGGTATGATATGTGAACTTGAACGCAGGCAACGTGGTGAAATTAAAATGACACAAATCGCTTATAGTGCACCACAAACTACTTCTTGTCTTTAGCATATGTTGTTAGTTGCAAAAAAGCTCGGTGGCATAAACCGACAATGGGGCATTGCCTTGCCTATCAAAGCATTGCTTATCAATTACATTTCCAGGGATTCTTTAGGGTCTGGCTGCCAGGTAGCTGCCAGGTATTGCCGTCGTCACAAAACGATTCCATGACTCCATCAAACAATGACGTAATGGGGGCGCATTTTTACAAACTTTAAAATCGTGCTACTTAGGGTCGTTTTTGAGCTTTGAAAGCTTACCAAAAGTTACAAGTAAGCTTTTCCCATCATGTCTGATCCTTGTCTCAATATCTTCAAAAGTGAACATTCCCTTAAATCTCCGCAAACAACCTTTTCACAGCCAGCGCAGGCGCTGAGATCCATGCAGCGAGATGAACGATGTAGGCAAGGCTGAAGAGTCAGGGGCGGAGCAACGGCACGCTGTTGCCGGCGATAAGAGTACAATGCAATGTTTGTTCTGATTTAACACGCATTGGTAGGTTAGTTTTTGGTCGAGCGAAGAGAAAGACAACGCAGTAATGAAAATAGCTACAAATTTTCCAGCACCATTCGCCCATGCGGGGCGAATGATGTATCTATACTTACACAGTGCGGTAGTATTTTAGCGCACGAGCATATCAGAACGTCGTTGGCAGGGACGCGGGTAAAAGCCTCTGCGTATTCTGCATTCACTGTCCACGTCAACAAGTTCTGATAACCGGCAGTTTAGCCTGTTCCAAAACCACAGCCAGTGTGGTGCTGTTAGATCTACTAGACCCACGGGGTGCGCATATATACGCATTGGGACCATCGTGTCATTGGCTCAGCCAGGTGAGGTGCTGCGGACTTTTGATACTGGACAGTTTACTAATCGTGGCAAACCTCCAGAGGAAAGGGGTTCTCCTCAAGCTGAAAGGGAGCCCTCCAGCAAGATTACGGTCTTGAATTATGTCTTAGTTGCTTCCTACTCTAGCGACGTTTAATCGTGCCTGCACCTATCGTGCAGGAACCGGAGCGGAGCACGGAGAACAGAGCTCTATCTCTAAAGCTTGGGTGAGACAGCCCTTTCAGAGTGAGGGAAACCATAGCAGCATATGTCAATGACATCATTTATTTTCCAGTGCATCACCAATGGCTCAACATACAACTAACCAAGATGTCCACGAACCGAAGTCTCCATACCGATGAAGTCTCCTCCTTGATCACGAAAGAGTCCCGCTTCATGCGCGGTAGAGGTCTGGTATCTAGTCCCAGAAGCGGCTCCATCTTGGTTTGAAGAGGGTCTCCTGCCTTTCGCCTGGATCATCACATTACGTCATCACGTCGCATCACATCACGGGCTCAGGGTCGTGCCTTCCGATTGCGTCATCGCTGCTTACATTGGATGCATCACGACTTTTGAGAGGCATCAACGCAAGTTCGGGATAGGTAAAAACAAGAATGTTACCCCAATTCTGTTCCATCCGGTGCACCGCCCTGGAAACTGACGCTGGGGAGAAGAAATACGGTCTGAATGAAATCTTACTTACGGGCTTCTGATATCGTCGTGAAAAGTTAAGCTAAGAAGCTTTACCCTGTTTATCACACCTGATAACACACTCTTGAAGTTCTCCGACAAGGCACGTGGGGCATCTCAGAAGCGCTCCATCTGTTTGGACAGCCGCTCTGGCACTTGAATGACAGAGGAAGTCGACGATTACAGCTATCAGGTTTTTTTAATCTGCATTCCGTAGCAAAGCACCAATATTGCACACGTTTACGGAAAAGTAACGTATCTGTTTGTCATATTCCGACAATTCCGATATGCCATGTAGTTTTCATACTCGCCGTCAGGTCTCCGCGCTTCATATCTTATCAGTCTGCAACGAACGCTGTAGCTCTATGCAACGAAATGCATAGCAAATTTAGTATATTTCCACTCGATATGAGTTTCAGTGCGCTTCTAGTACGATCCTGACTTGATCCAGGAAAGATAGTCCAAGCCAGACCAAATTCCGACTAAAAAGGCTTACCGAAAGCCCAAATCGGACCTAATTCCGACTAAAAAGGCTCACGGAACGTCACAGTCTGTGACGGATGTTACGGCCAAATATGCCTAATATTGTGTTACACGCTTAGACATACCCTCGCGAAAAATTCCCAACTATTCATCCAGAGCCTATCTGCCTGTGGATCTGGGATGGTTGGCTTCTTCGGGAGGTCAGGGCCGCCGAAGATTAGAGCGTGCCGTCGCTTCCTGGAGGCACTCGATGCACGTGAGTACATGTCTGGCCAACAAAAACTCTAATGGGAGCTAAAAGACAACAGAGATTAACGTAATGAATAGCATCCATGGAGAGACCTTTTAAGCTATGCGAGTAAATCGCGGTCCGAATAAGGGTACTGAAATCTTTTCAGACCAGGTGTGGTTCCTCTCTCAGATCAGTTATGGGGGCTCAGTCAAAAAGTTTGACTTTTCGTTTCTTTCGAGTCCCTGATTCTATTCGGATTTCGTCCACTTTAAGTTGGTATCCTGGATGTTAAGATATAAAAGCTATTCATATTTCGTGGAATCAAAATGTTTTGCCATGCAGAGGAATGACTTCCCATTCCAAGCTAGTATGATTTCTTTGTCATCATCGTGGCGGACCCGGTCCTCCACCGCAGTGGAGGACCGGGCCCCTTCGTCGTAGATGACTCAACTGCTGCTAAATGTGCGGACATCCGCCCCCGTCATCCGACCGGTCGAAGTCAGGCGCCAGCCGCTATCGGGCCTCGCGGCTCCTCATGACTCAGGCCTATTCTCGCTGCCCCCGCCCGTGACGTCACATCGTACGATGGTTTGCGTCGTCCGTTCCGCGGTCTCGTGAGACGTGGCGTGACTGTGTCCCAATTCCGGCGCCATTCGCGCCAGAACTGCGCTCTGATTCTCGGGCCGGTGAAGCGCAGGGGGGTCGAACCCGCGTCTGTGGGCACGGTTGTAAATGTTGAGCACTTTCGTAGCATATTTCGTTGATTGTTCGACACCTTTCTTCGACGAGTCCCACTTGGCGTATTGCAGGTGGATTGTCATAAACGGGACAACGCACACAATCCAAACATATTAGTTAAGGTCCTTCTTATGTCAATGGCGTTTGCCTGCGAGGCTTTCAGAAGGCCGATTTCTATGCTATCATCTGCGAGCTTGCACTCTTTCCCCACTCTTCCTACCAGCGGGCCCAATCAGCGCGATATGTGTATGGATAGCTTACCTCGGATATCCGTGCCGATAGCAAAGCGTGAGATTCCAAGCAGGGTTGATTGTACAGTGGATGCATGTGTCACGGCGTTATGTACATACCAGCGCCGCCTGCCAAGCTGGCGCTGACCTTATTTGCCGTTAGTCTATGCGCTGGCCTTGGTACATGGAGGATAATCTCATGTTTGTATAGGCGATTATGGCAGGCATGAAATTCACAGAAGTTTCATCCTGAAAAACAATCGATCCCCCATTTTATTAGGAAGTGGACGTTAGACAAACATTTCAAGACATTTTTGAAGTGTGTAATGAAAATATTCGACGTTCCAACAGCGACCAAGGGCGCCATGGCCGTGAGCCATACTGGAGACGTTAAGAATATATTCCAGTGACTGCTCGCCATCTTTCCTGACCAGTACTTACTGGTGAATTTGAGGTTGACTGTCTTCAGGATCACAACCGAAAGGGATGAAAAGCAATGAGCTTAGGCTCTTTGATTTTGCTTGTTGGCACAGGAAGTGCAGGGGGCTACAGTTGAAATGGTCACGACTAGGGTCCGGCTCAATTAGCCTCCAGCGTGCGTTAAAGTGCGAATTGAGCAATAATCCAACTTGCGTTGGAAGCGTATCACCAAGAGTACCAGTTGTATGTATCACCCAGTCACGAAAGCCTTCGGACGTGTGCAATATCGACACAAAACTGGTTCTTACACCCCATGGCAGGGCGGGCAATCCGTACTTTGGCATTGCCTTTGTCAATACGACCCTCCGACCGGCAGGTAAGCCACAGGATTACCACGTCTGCACACGGTTCTCAACAGCCTGAGGGTGTGAACACGCATAGGCATTTTAAGTTGCGGTGAGGTGACCATGGTTGGGACGACAAGCACTGCTGGCTTGGACAGACGACGCGGCTGAAAAGCAGGGGCTAGTGGGTGTGGGCTGGGTCTAATAACTTCATGCATTACCGTTACAAAGGCTTCACGCATTAGCGTGCAGCAGCATCAGGGTGGCCGTAAGTACAATCGTGCGGCGACTAAAGAGCCAACTCAATTAGCAACGTTATCAAAACAAACTTGAGTTACATGCATTGAACTGAAGGGAGCTTCATGTGCCATACGTTCGAAGAGAAGCGGGTGAGGTTCGCTTACCCTTTTGACGCACAACGGCTAAAAGCGGCGTTCCTCACAGGCAAAGCAGACTCCAGTGCATGTTTTTTTAACGAGCGGGGAAAGTGTGTTCTTAATTAGGAGGGCATCGGCCAAAGCGTATTTGGGGAGAGGCTGATAACCATTTCTGAAATGATGCGTGAAAGGGTACTTATGCTTTGTTTTTCATTGACTGAAATGTTCATGTTTTATCGATGCAATTTTTATATTGAGAACTTGCGTGTAAACGGATTACGGTAGCCACATATCTTGCGGATTCTTTATCCTCATCTGCATGTTAATGCATATGCTACGAATCACAAAAGCATAAATGATAAGCTATGCGCAGATTGCACTTCAAATATGCCAGAGAAAGGTGCAAATGCACCTCTTAACCTTTACAAAACAGGTGCGTTTAAAGAAGCTGATACAAACTGCCAAGTTTTAACCTGTGATTGTTATGACGGCACATTCAAGAAGTATATATATATATATATATATATATATATATATATATATATATATATATATATATATGTGTGTGTGTGTGTGTGTGTGTGTGTGTGTGTGTTGTGTGTGTGTTGTGTGTGTGTGTGTGTGGTGTGTGTGTGGTGGTGTGTGTGTGTGTGTGTGTGTGGTGTGTGTGGGTGTGTGTGTGTGTATGTATTACATTTAAAAGTGAGTACGGTTAAGTAAATACGGTAATAGTATAAGGTAAACAAGTGAATATGGGAACCCATCTTACAGTGCGAAGCCCTAGAAAGTAAGGCGCGCCAACTATGCACATACGTGGACTGATCGATTTTCTTCAGACCGTGGCAAATCTTGTCATTTTAAGGCTAAAAATTTGGAAAAAACAAAGAAAATAAACGTAAGTTGGATGCTTAACCCAACAAATTCGAGCACGAACTTAATCCCTAGCTTATTTACGGCTAGCCGAGTAGTCAATGTGATCAGCTGATGACCGATGAGTAATGCAGAGGTTTTCCCTCGTTGTAAAGGAGTACAAAATATTCCAGCATTCAAAATTAATCAAGGACGTGACACACAAGTACAATAAGTGTAAGACATTCAACAGCCAAGGGAAATCACACCTAGTTGCCGTCGGCACGCAAAACCGCTTTCGACAATTGCGCGTAAAAAATCGTCGGCGCATATCCGACTGCTGCTCTTAGGTTAAGGCAACAAGGTCAATAGAGACGGAACCTGGGCGATCATTGATGCCGCGGGAGACCAACAAAGAGGCTTCCGTCAAGAACTATAGGGACCTCAGAGCAAGCGAGAGGAACCCAAGACCAAGGTGGTGGACCCCTGAACGATCGTTAGTGCCCCTATAGATGAAATATAGGACCCAGGCCAGAGCACAGGGCCCTCTTAGCAAGGGAAATTACCTAGGACCAATGTAATGAATAACTACCCTCTTTCGATCAAGAGTGTCCTGGCAGGTTAAAAGAAAGTGCCCCGACAGGAGTGAAAGGTCCTCCGCAGGTGAGATGAAGAGGAAAGAGCCCTCGATCAAAGTTGAGGGCCCTAAACATCGCGTGGCTCGATGTCTTGCCTTATATGAGCCCCACTAAGAGCAAAAAGTCCTCCGAACAAGTGGAAGGAGCTAAACAACAATGTGATGGGCCACTGAGTAGCTGAGTGCACCCTGACATATGGGGCCGCTTAAAAAGCGTATAGAGCCTTTCGGACGAATGGGAAGAATCCGAAGATGAAAACCTGATCGATCAAGAGTGCCCAGGCATGTTAGCAGATAGTGTCCCAACAGAAGCGTGGGACCCCAGGGGAAAATGCAAAGAGATCAAGGGCAACGTGGAAGGCTCCTTAGCAATTAGATTGACTCGGCCATTGGACACATGGGACCCGGGTAAAAGCGTAGGGCCTCTGGACAGCGTAATGAACCCCAAAATTTGCCCAAATCAACACCTCCTCAATCAGCAAAGAATTACCTTTGTCTGATGATGGGTTCTTCACTTTCGCTCGCAGCCGTGCTCAGTCATCTTTAGGCCCAAAGACGTGCAATTTTGTTCTGTTTTTTTTTTGTCACAGAACAGCGTCTTTTCGGCCGGTCAAGAGCTCCTTCAGAACCTTTGAGTTCCCCGGGGCACAAGAGGAACATGGTCTCATGCCTCCCGTCATGCAAGTTGAGTCACAAAATTACGCCAAATAGTAGCTTTCATCAAAATAATTTGTATTATATTTCTAGTAAACTTCTACAACTCTATCCTGAGCTCCAAAAAGCTATTTTGACAGATTGTTGTTAAATTATGAATTGAATGTTAATGAATTGCTGTTGAAAAATGTTATACCAGGGCTGACGTCACAGATCAGTGGTGGCACAGTGCTCTTCCAATGGCCCCAGATCAGTGTCTTTCACATATTATTTTGAGTCAAGGTTCACTTCACATCCTGAGCAGCATAAAATCCCAAAATAGCTATGTTATTACTAGTTGCAAGAATCGTGGCTGGCCTCAGCACCCTGCAACGAGCTTGATCAGCCTGCTACGCAGCACGCATCACTATTAATATTATGTTCATTCTATGCTTGATAGTATCCCGAATGTGCCTATGTTTTTGACATTGATTAGTACCATGAAGCACGTCCGCTACTAAGGTCTTTTTCCATGTTTTTGTCATGCCAACTCCATTACATAGTTGGCCAGTCTGCAAATGCTGGAAGGTTTCTCAGCAAACAACACAGGTGGATCGGGGCAGCAATGAACGCCAGCTTTCTATAGCATTGGGTGGCCCAGATCGAGGTTCACCAGCTGTCCTCAGCGGTGGAAAGCTCACACAACCGTGAATGTATTAGCCTTCGACCGCCGTCGAAACGCGAGTTACATTGTCCGATATCGATAGACAAATGGGTGCCAGCCACGCCGAGCGTGAAGCCCGAGAACACTTCCGGCACGACCCGCCAGAGGGACCGGGTGGCCGGCATAGCAGAGGGACCGGGTGGCCGGCATGGCAGAGGGGCTGGGTGGCCGACAAGGCAGAGGAGCCGGGTGGCCGGCATGGCAGAGAGGCCGGGTGGCCGGCATGGCAGAGGCGATGCCGGGTGTTACACTGGCACTGCAGGGCGTCAATAACAACTGCAACTTCAATCGCCAAACACGTACAGCAACAGTGGTGATTATCAGATTTTCCGTCGAATCGTGGCACCATAAGATATTCCACATGGCCTTCTGGTGACATGACATGACCCTACATGGTCCAAGGTGCACAACGTCTGAACCCGCTGCAGGTGGTCGATTGTCCAGTCACTCTTGTCAATGATGGTGCCTCCTATTTCAAGTCTAAAGGCGGCCTGGAGCCTTTGACGGTAAGCTGGCTCGTCCATGTGGACGTGGTTCTTGTGCTCAAAGGCAAACATAAAGTTCAGGGACGGCATAACGGGCAGATGGGAAGCCGATTGCCCACAGTCTTAAGGTAACGTGCATACCAGAGAAAAGGTCATCAATTAATCCAGAAAACGCGATCGGGCGCCGCGGTACTCATTGCGTGTGCGATACCGCGCCATCCTGCTGGAACCACCCCCCGTCCTGAGCGGCTCAGTGAAATTGCCGCAGGGCATCTTAGAAGGGCAACAGAGCGGGGCATCTTAGAAGGGCAACAGAGCGGTAGCGATGCGGCGCTCTGAGGTGGTGTGGACGGGATTCTCGTTCTCGTTCTCTCCGTCAGAGAAGCATCTTCTGTAAGAGTCACGATTTGACGAGTCTGAGATCACTTATGACTGTCATTGTTTTTTATCCTGTTTTGCCATTGCATGGCCATAATAATGACACCGCAGTCTTCTTTGTGCCATACATACACATATATATATATATATATAAATATATGCATACACATATACATATATATATACATACATATATATATATATATATATATATATATATATATATATATACATTTCATTGCTGAGTAAAACATGGCTAACTTATCTGGGAAGGGCTCAAGATGCACACTACACAAACGGTATTTTCACACAACCTGTTTATTTCGCCTCCCTGCCGTTTCTTTACGAACCTGATGCTATTGTACTATCAAACCGAGAACCTACAGCACGATCGGAAGACCTCACTCAGTATTTCTAGTACATGCGCTAGCGGGAAGAAAGGATATGTTAGGACGACTCCGTTGATGTGACCGGGGATCAAATGATAAATATACCGTCTTTCACATTTATGATATAAGGACTGCTTTCTTGGTTGTCATGGTAAGTGCCGATTGTAGTACGTTATGATGGGGGCGGCCAAGACTCTTTTTATTTGGTTCGAGCCTTTTGAATGTGTACATTTCTGGGATAAGCGCCAGCGCTCAGTGTCGGCATTGACTCCACCATCCGACTGTCAAATTCCGGGTTGATAGCAAAACTTTGTAGCGGATTGTAAATGCTAGAGATCTGCATTTTAGGAATTGTGGAAAACTATGAAATCTTATTTCAGACACTGTACTTATAGATATAAGCCATGGCTATGATATGAAGCGACATAGCAATTCTGAACTTGGGATAACGCAGTTTAAATTATCACACAGTGTACGTCTGATAAGAAGCGATGGGGAGTGATTTGTATGGATGGATTAAACCCTGTAAGAGCTCTTTCTCCAACACTGGCATTGCCCCAGTGTGTCGTAAAATAGTGCATGGGGTTTATTACATGCCATTAAAGGTTGTGATGCGGCTGCTACCCGAATAATTTTCACCTTTTCCGTACACGCGACGCCTTTGTTTTTAACGAAATCGATGTGCTCGCAGGCCTCAAGCCCGCTGCGCAAGCCAGTCATGCACGCAGACCTACGCCCTAACCGCCGGGGTTTTGGCATGGCCAGTAAATGCTACTTTTGTGCAAATGAACCTTCCAAAATGAGATTTTTTGACGATGTTTATGACTCATTGCACTTCATCTATCTTCGTTTCGTGTGGTTTATCGAATTTTCAGTTATATGACGACGATTTCTGATAGCTTTGGCTCCAGGTGTCAATTAAGGCTATTCCAAACTTTGTCGGTGACAGAAAAGACACGTGTTCGCTCCCGCTGAGCGGCTTAATGGATGGGGCGAGCCAAGAGCGTAGGCCATCCATTCGAATAGGAAGTACCTAAAACACAACGTTGGAAATCCCCGGAATGATCGAGTGCGCCCGATGAGGTTAAGAGATGGGGCCTCCGGCAAGAGCGTAAGACCCTCCATTCAAATAGGAATTACCCAAAACTCAATGTAGGGGACCCCCGAGCGCTCGAGTGTGCCGGTGCAGGTTATCAGATAGGCCACCTACAAGGGCCTAGGGGCATTCAGATAAGAAGTACTCAAGCCCAGTGTGAAGGGCCGCCGACAGGTCGACTGTACCCGATCAGGTTACCTGATGGCCCCCGACAGGAGTTTGGGGCCTTACATTTAAATGCCCGATATGCAGGGCCCCCCAGCAATCCAGTGTGCCTTAGCAGGTTAACAAATGAGGCCCCAGACAGTGTGTAGGGCCCTCCATTGAAAACAGAAAGTACCGAAGACTCACTTTGGAGCGCCCCGAAGGACCGAGTGTGCCCAAGCAGGTAAACAGATGGGCCCCAGAAAAGAGCACAGGGCCCTTAGCAAGTGACAATGAATTGAAACGGCCCTGAGGATTGGAAGAACCAATGAAGAGAGCTGATGGGCATGTTCCGGATGTGTCGGTAGGTTAACCGAGACCAACGTGAAGGGCCCCTGAGCTACTGGGAATACCTCAGCAGGTTAACATGTGGGCCCCCCTGACAGCGTACAGCGCCTTTAAGGCGAATGTGAAGAATCCGTGAAAGACCCATGATCGAACCAAAGCGCCGCGGCACGCTAGCAGGAAGGGCCCATCAACAGCGTAGGGCCCTTCGCGCAAATGCAACGAAATCAAGTGCAACGTGGGAAGGCTCCTTAACGATGGGATCGCCCTGCAGGCGGGCATATAGGGCCCCCGGAGATAGCGTAGGGCCTCTGTGCATTATAATGGGGCCTTAAATTCTCCAAATCGCGAGCCCTTCACTTTCGCTTACGGCTGCTCTTGGTCACGTGGAAGCCCAAAGACCCCAAATTTTGTTGCGTTTCGTATTGAAAAAATTGCATCTATTCGGCCGGCTTTAAGGCCCTTCGGAGCTAACAAGGGCCCATTCAAGGCTCAAGGGGGCCACGACTTCCTGCCCCCTCTGCCGCTCCTATGTCGCCAGTGTATGATATATCTATATATATATATATATTATATATATATATATACTATATATTATATATAATCTATAGTCAGAACATAAGTTGGGACCAAACCCGCAATATTTTTTTTTGTATCTGTCCCCTTATGGCGACGACTCCCACATTTCTGCCCTCCAAATCATTTTGAGAATCGACACGATAACGAGTTTCGTGTGCATGAGGCTGTGTTCCACATTTAGCTTGCGAGCCGACGCGGGCATGGCACGTGCCGAAATGCCGTTTTAAGCACGCTGGATTTCGATGGGAAACGCCAGAAATGTTACCCCGCAGGAAACGACCAAGCAGCCGTTGGAAACCGTGGCCGCCAGCTCGGCAACGAATGTTGGAGCGTCATGAAATTTTCACAGTTTCGACAGGGAATCATATATGGAATAGCTTGCTGGCCAATTTTGTGATGCCCACGTGGCACGTGGCACGTGCACACGATTTGGTTGTGGTAAAGTGGTTTGTTTTTGACGGTGTTTCGTTTTAGGTCACATCTCGGCACTCTATGCAGGTGTAGGCGTGATTCATGTTTCAAAACATTTCAAATGTGCTGGCTACAGCTTTCACCACGCATCACGAGTTTGTGCGACGCGCGGCTGTGCCATAAATGGTCGGAAAAATCACGAAAATAGGAATTTGAAAATACCATCGACTACGATATGCTGTGATCAGAATTATGAACAATTTTGACTTTCATAATTACACCAGCGTGTTTCGCCGATTCTTTCTTTCCCTGTCTACCATCCTTTTTTCGCAAATTTCGTTGGCGACTTGAAATGTGTTGCATTATGGCTTTTATGCCGCGTTCAAAAGGTACTCTCTGACCCTCCCACCTGCCTATGCGGTTTGAAGTGAAGTGGCTGATGGCGCACGAGCGCCTGTGGAAGCCACCGGCGCGAGGTCGTTTCACAGCAGCCAGGCCAAGGTGGTGATTGATTAGATATACTAAGCGGCGTTTTTGCTCGCCATCCCAGGTCGATATCTCGGCGATTACGGGTCGGAGCGACTAGCGCTGAGTCGCTTCGATAGGGAATGGTGCAGAGATTCTCGTGCCGATCTGCCCACATCTTAATTGCGTGGTATATGGGCTGGGTAACTTGCCGTCGTTCTATTCCAAGCCAGTCAACGCTACGAAAAAATACGATAGACGGCCAAGCTGACTGACCAGGCTTACTAACTTGGCAGGATGCATGGGCAAGACCATGTCATTCAACGACTGAAGAATTGTTGAACAACACTGGGTCGCTCCGAAATCAGCCGTGAATTCGGCACCATTGCAAAATCGCGATAGAATGGCAACAAAGTACTGAAATTATTTAAGGACATAGTTTTCCGTGCCTGACGTAAGCGGGCAGTAAACGGGCAGCAGAACTGTCCTATCAGCCCATATCCCATCTGTGTGGGAGTGCGAAAATGGATATTTTTGCTTTTTGCTTACAATCCGGAGTTCTAAGCAAAAGCGAAGAGCCTATGAGAAGTTCAAGAAATTCTTCAATGATTGGAGAAGTCGTGAACTGGAAATTTTAAGCCCATTACACTGTCTAGGGGCCCATGCTATTTCCGGAGGACCTATATGTCCACTTGACGGATCATTTCGATCGCTAAGGAGCATTCCACGTTGCCCTCCACTTCTTTGCATTTGCTCGAAGGACCCTGCGCTGTTGTTGGGGCCCTTCCTGTTAGCGCGCCGGCGCACTCTTGTCAATCACGGCCCCTTCCACGGATCCTTTCCACTCGCCAGAAAAGGTCTGTGATCTATAGCCGGGGTATTCTCGGTTGCTCAGGGGCCCTATACGTGGGTCTCGGTTAACCTATCAACACACTTGCGATATGCCCATGAGGCCCCTACATTGGTCTAGGCGTTTCCAATTCTCTGTCACTTGCTTGGTGTCCTATGCTCTTGTCGAGGGCCATCTATGGCCTGCTTGGGCACACTCAGTCGTTCGAGGACCATCCACACTGGGCACCCGGTACTTATTTTCTGAATGGGGGGCCCTACGTGTGAGGAGGCCTATCTGATAACCTGCTCGGGCACATTCGATCGTTCGAAGGCCCTCTACATTGGGCCTCGCACACGTGCTGTTTGAATGGCGTCCTACGCACTTGTCAGGGGCCCTCTCTGTTTGCCTCCTCGACCACACTGGATTGCTCGGGGGGGTACTGCACATTGGTTCCTGATGTTTGAGTTTAGGGCCCCCTGGGCAATTCTTATTTGAATGGAGGGCCTTACGCTCCTGTCGGGGCCCCTCCTGATAAGATGCTCGGACCCATTCGATCGTGGGGGACCTCTCCATCCGGTTTTGGGTATTTCCTTTTTAAATGGAGGGCCCTCGCTCTTTTCGCGGGCCCTTTCTGTTAATCTGCTCTGGCACACTCGATTGTTCGGGGCCCTCTTCATCGTGCCGTGGGTATTTCACATTTGAACGGAAGGACTTACGCTCTTGCCGGAGGCCCATCTCTTAACCTGCTCGGGCACACTCGAATATCCGGGGCTCTCCACATTGTGGCTTGGGTACTTCCTACCTGGATGGAGGGCCCTACGCACTTGCTGGGGGTCCACCTGTTTGCCTCCTCGGCTACACTTGACTGCTCGGGGCCCTGTATGTTGGATCTTGGTGTTTTAATGTAGGGTCGTACACTCCTGTCGAGGCTATCTGACAATCTGTTCGGGTACCCTTCATCTTTCGTGGGCTCTCCGCACTGGGTTTTGGGTACTTCTTATTTGAGTGGGAACCCTACGCTCTTGTCGGGCCCCTTCTGATGGGCCCGACAAGGGCCCGTCAGAACACAAACATCATCACAACATCAGGACAAACCTGCTCGGGCACATTTCATCGTTCGAGGGGCCTTTTTCCTTTCCTGATTCTTTCCCGATTGAAAAGATGTTGCTTGGGGGACAATTTTTGAGGTCCTTATGCTGCCCAGAGGCCTTATGCTGCTGCCCACGTCCTATATGTCCACTTGCCGGATCGATCTGATCGCTAAGGAGCTCTCCATGTTGCCTTTGATCTCTTCACATTTCCTCTTAGGGCCTAACGCTGCTTTTGGGACGCTACCTGCATCCATGCCTGGGCACTCTTGATTGATCACGTTTTCCTCCACGGATTTTTCCCATTCGTTTGAAAGGCTCTATACGCTTTTCCGGGGCCCTATATGCCGGGGTACACTCGGTCGCTCAGGGGCCTTTCTTATTAGTCTCCAGTTCTTTCCACTTACTTGGAGTGCCTTGTGCTGTTGCTGGGGCTCTTATAAGGTAAGGCACCGAGACGCTCGATGTTCGGGACCCTCTACCTTAATCGAGGTATCTTTCACTTTGATCCCATTTGCGGAGGACTCTTCACTTCTATCGAGGCTCTTTCGGTTAACGTGTTCGTACACTCTTGGTCGCACAGGGGTATTAATTCATGGTTTTGGGCAACTCCCCTTTGCTATACTTAGATCCTATGCTTGCTGACGAGAGCCACTTTGTTGGCTTCCTGCGGCACCCATGATCGCTCATGTTTCGTCCCAATTGCCATTGGTGCTTTCGAATACGCGCCGATTAATTTTTACGCGCAGTTGCCGAACGTAATTTTACATGTCGCGACGTCGTATGTGTCATTTTCATTGGCTATTGAGCGTGTGACACTTATTATACTAGTGCATCACGTTCTTAACATACATTGAATGCTGGGGTATGCTGCACTCCTTATAACAAAGGAACAATCCTGCATTAGTCATCAGCAATCAGGTGATTACATCGCCCAGCAGGCCAGCCGTAAATACATGAGCTAGGAATCAAGTCCATGTTTGGTTTTGATGATTGTTAGCAGCCAAATCAAGTTTACTTGATCTGTTGTTCCGAAAAATTTAGCCCCAAAATCAAAGCATTTAGCACGATCTGTAGAAAATGAGCGAGCTCTATATGTGTGCGTGCGTAGCACGCCTACCTTTATAGGGCTGTGCACAGCAAGATGCGTCTCTTGCTGTGCAATAAATAAATATTTGCAAATGTGCAACTATTAAATAATAAATACGTGTTACAAACTTGTATTGAAATGTAATGACCAAAAAGCAAGAACATTTTTTGGGGGGGCCCCAAACTTCAGGAGTCCCCACAATGTTGTGTGCCCCCTCCCCCTTGACGAAATTCTGCATCCGCCGCTGAATATTGAGACCGCAAGCAAGCAGAAACTTGCGAATGCGTGTTACGAAGTGTCAGGAGTGCACTTTTTGGAACGGATGGACTGGGTGATAGCCTCAGGCCACTTGCATGAAACACAAGTCCTCTGGGCAAACAATTTCTAAAATTTCATTTCCAACCAGTGCAGCGCGGAAGTGCTTTTAACGCAATCATGAGTGTAGATTCTCAATTGTTTGTTAGCGGTCTCAATATCTGGGTTCACTCTTTAATTTATTTGTTAAGTCTTAAAGGAATACTTAAAGCCAACCCACAACTAAGTTTCCATTACCAATCCAAGCTGCTGGTCCTGCCATGTTCGGTCTCTTCGGCCTCGGTTCGGTTTGGTAGCGCCACCGTCAGCGCCGTGCTGGAGACGTTGAGTCGCGTGGCGCTAGGTGGCACCACCGTCGGCGCCGTACCGCCGGGCCGGCGTCGCTGAGACTGGGTAATGGCAGCACCATTCGCGCAGGTTGCGCCACGATCGCAGTTGGACGAGGTGGACGCCCGTGAGTTTGACCCGTCGTAAAGTCATTAAACTGAATATGCATTTACTCATATCACACGCTTCGCGACATACGCGTGCTCAAAGAAAATCAGCGTGGCCATAAGACAGCAAAAAAGGGTAGACCACTCCTTTAGATAGCAGAACGAATTCATTAGTCGCACTTTACAAAATCAAGGCGCTACCGTTACCGGCATTGCCATGGCCACTGTTAATAGAACCACATCATTGCTGTTACGAAACGATAAATCTGACAAATTCGTTTTTGTTTCGGAGCTGAAATATTGCGTTGCACGCCCGCAACGTTTATGGCGTAAATGCGAACAAGATTGTTTAGTTCTCGCTTAAACAGAATTGCTTTGCAATTCACTTGAACAACTCCTGTAAAAGCGTCCCATATCTCAATGTCCAATAAGAAGACAATTGACCTAGCTCAGTGCAAGCAATCAACTCCCAAGTAGGTAATAACTCAGTAAATTGCTGCCTGCTGTTAACGACTAGCATGATTTTGGCAATGTGACTCCTCCACGTATGCTGCGGCGAGAGCGGGCGCAGACAGTTTACAGCATCGTCGATGAGTAACGGAGGGCTGCTCACGTTCGCGACGGTCGAACAAGATCCATAATAATGTGTTCGTTTTCAACAATGTTCCGCGGGTGCATGCATCCTTTGTGCATCAATGCTGCCACGTCATGGAACAACAAAATAATTCGCGAATGGATCAGTTTCGGTGAGGACACGATGTGAATTTGAATGAAAAATACACGCGTACATTTGATGCACTGGTTTTGTCTACCTTTGGACACTGTCTCTTGGCAATCATTTATCAATAAACCAATAAGCTGTGCGGCATTCCCTGCATCTACCATTTGGCCGCATTTTAAACCACGGAAGTGTACTGGAGCGGTAAAGTTATGGTGGAAGCTAGCTGCAGTTGTGACAGGCACGTACATAATGCATTTGTCACGGATGCGGATCACCAACCCTTTTGTTAATTGAAATGCAGCTGTACTGTCGCTCGTGTAGCCAAGTCGGTGGGTGATTTCGCTGTAATGCACTCCAATTCCGCAACACTTTGCGGAATATTTGACATCCTCGTGCCGCCATAAGGCAAATTTTATGACTTTGGGCCTGACAATAGGCAATGCCATGAACTTTAATTATCCTCGCCTGGCTTGATAAAGGAGATAGATTCACAACTCTCAGCTGTAGCCGAAACGCCGGTCATTACGCCCCGACTCTATGGTCGCTCTCGTCCCCATGGGGTCATTTGGTGATACGGCCGGGACCCAAGGCCGGGGATTCACTTTAGGGACCCGCAGTCACGTGACTGCGGCAGTTACCATGGATAAGCTTGGCTTAGTTGGACATTCCACTACCCTAGTGATATGGGCATCCCCGCCACATTTCTTTTACTGTGAATTTGTTACGAACCTTCCGACTTTTGGAAGTCGAGCTATCTTTATGAATGAATGCCAGAACTGGCATTCATTAAGATATTGATATCATGACTCTGTGATATGGTAAGTTTTTTTGGGATGACCTGAAATCCAGATTAGGTCCTATGAAGTGCGTGATCTATGCTGTCACCCACCACGCGACCCGTTCATTTTCAAGTTAATTTCGGACCTTTTGAATGAATGTATATATGGGATCAGAGTCCATGCTAAGTAGAACATGTTGCGTTAATCCTGACTACCATCCGATGGTGAAGTTCAGTTAAAGGGCAGAATTATGTGGCGAAAGTTTGACGTACCGCAACGCTCGGCACTGCCCGTCCTGTCCTCTGACGTCACCTGACCTTTGGCGCGACCGCTGCCACCGGCCACAAGCCATCTCAATCAGGTGTAAATAGCGAGCGTTCAGCGCGGCCCAGACCCACTCCGCCAAGGATGCGCAAATCTGAATGTCAACGATTCTTTTAGTTGAGCTCTCGGGATAAACACGGGCAACTATGTGCCGGTTCTCCGGACTGTGGTATTCCTCCCGTGTGAGAGCCCCTCCACCTCGGCGAAGTCGTTAACAACTCGGAGCTCGTTGGCTCACCAGCGACGGCGAGAAATGCCGGGTTTGCACCGACTCGCTTAGGTCCGTGTGGAAGAGGGGGTGTTCATCTCGAAGAGCTTGAGGGGGAGGTCATCGGAGTGACGAGGCCGCCGTGCTTACCGTCTTAATATGCTCTCGGATTGGGGGTCAAACTGACTCCCCGCAAAGGGTTTTCCGGAGTGGTTTCCGAACGCCAAATTCTGCATAGCTGTAGGCAATTAAATAGCAGATCGTGTGGTACAAAAAACTGAGTTTACCTTGCAAGGTCGCCGACCGACGGCAGGTTTTAAAGTCAAGCCGTGGATTCAGGGAGTCATTTTCAGGGAATCGTTCAATTGATGGAAACAACGCAGGTTAGACGAAGCCATACAATCCCTGAGATACTTTTTTAGGCAACACAACAATCGAATGTCCCAAATTCCATGGACCTAAGTTCAGATAGAAAGGTCAGAACAAGGTCAAACGCAAGCTGTTTCATTAATCTAGGGCTTGCTGTTTTGAGTTGCCTCTGATGCTCATTTCGAATTTATTGACAACATAAACCTCATCAGAAACCTTCCATGTACATATCACGTGCCAGAATAGGTCCCTGACCTAAAGTGACCCAGGCCAACATTTCGTTTCCATGAACATACTCTCTAGCTTATCTTTCTGTCTAGCTTAATCAGTGGACACCCTCGTTCTCCTGGACTCTTGAACTCCGGGGACGCCCCCTTTGCAATCGGCTAGGTGCGCATCGACTGGACTTTAGTCATGGGCGTCTCTCCGCCAGGACTTACCCCTCGCTCTGATAGGGGAGAGTTCGATGCGGCCCCCCTAAGACTTCTTGAGAATACCTGCTCGGAGTGTTTTGCAATCGCACGCAAAGTCTCAGTAGCCTATCGGGCATCCATTGCGCGTGGTCTGACACCAAAAACGTGCTCCAAGCTTTTGTGGTTTGGAACAGCAGCGGTTTTTGAGAAACACTGTACGGCGATCTGCGGCTTGAAGTGTTGGGCGCGTGGCAGCCAACGGTGCCGCCGAAAGCGTGCGGCGGGCTGACATTACTACATTAACGTAGCTAAGTATCATAAATTTTTATTCAAAACGCACCGAAATGTACACCATTTTACTCAAAATTGAACACAAATCAAGCCCATATAGGTCTTATGGCGTCAGATGGTGTGGTCTTCAATGCTTGATGTAAAGTGGATAAAGTACGATTTTCTGCAAAAAAAATGACTTTTGACCTGACATAACGTAATTAATCATTGACCTAACAACACACAAGCTAATACCAATGACGAGATCTTATTGGGACCAATCCACTGGTGTTTTCCAAAAAGCTCTATCTTCATTAGTTTGGAAACGCCCGGAAACGCCAGAGCATTGACCCCTCGTATGAGTCCACACATGAAAAACCGCGAATCAGGGCGAGGATTAAAATGAACCCTTCACTTGGATCTAATACCAGCACCACTGCACTTTTCTTTTGAGGCAGCTTTCTTTGGGGGTCCTGCAACGGAAGCGCCCTATTTAAACAAAAGAGGTGGCACAGTTTTCAGATCATGCTGTAGAGGCCCAGGCGGTGGAGGGAGGAGCAAAGGGGGTGAGCCTGGGATCATCAATTTTCTGGAAGTTTCAGCATTGGCCCTTTGAGCATTGAGTAGGAAACAACGTACCTTTTTCGGACAGCTCAGAACCCGGTTGAGTGTCTGAGCGGCCTAAGCAATCAACAACAAGAAGGATAAAAAATAGCGTGAAATATATTGACATAACAAGAGTGAACGGAGGAAAAATCAACTACAATAAGAAAGGCAACAATATATTACTTAAAGTGAGAAAAGACCGACCAAAATAAGAAAATACAGCCTTCAAATGGCGAAGTGCACGCACAGCGCACGCGCGCCCTGTTTGTGCCGGGCCCACGCAGCGCGCGACATGACCGGTCCGCGGACAATCCTTCAGCCTGCTCACAACTTCTGTCAAACGAAGATCGGCTTAAGGACCTACTTTCGTCATGGCAGCCGTCCTGTCATATCGTGGACGGTGGTGTTAGATCTGATGGGTCCCGTAGAGTCAGCCTGGAGCGCAGCAGGTAGTGCGTGATGGCCGGCGAGCCGCGGCGCAGCGTCGGGATCAAGCTGATGACGATCAACAGCAGATATGATGACCCAATCTGGGCGTCACCGATGGCGTGGCGCTGGTAGCGGTAGCGCCCCGGTGTCCGTGTGTCTGCTGGCGCGCAGCTGGTCCAGCGGTTCGTCCACCTGGCCATGCCACAGGGTCGGAGGCGCCGGGTCAGTGCCAGGCCGCGGATACTGGCCGGACGGCGGCGGCGGCGGCATCGTGGCGTCGCGGCGCCCGTGTGATCGACGGCGTGCAGCTGGGTGAGCAGCTAGTCTGCCAGGTCATGCTGGGCCGGCAGTCGCGACCGCTTAGTCGGCTTGATCTTGCCTGGTCGATACGGGCAGGGACGAACGGCGAGCGGGATATGGTCGAATGATGAGCCTGTTATGATTGGCAGCATCAATCGGCTTTTGATTGGCTCCATCCCATGGATGCGGATAAATATAGCTCCGGAGGATATGTGGTCTAGGTGTGGCCAGGACGTGAGTAAGGGAAAGTTTCTTTGACCGGGGATGACTCCCGATGGCCGGCTCCGACTGACAGCGTCGGTGATGATTGCTGGCGATTGCTGCGCAGCACGCGACGCGCACGTCTCCCGGGCGGCAGAGGCCGCAACGTGCGGCCATGTTCAGCTGCCCGGTTGGTGAGGACTGACCTGAAAACCGGCGCTGCTCCGTCCCAAAGATGACAACCTGTCCGTCTCGGGTCGGACGCGACATTCCGCGGCTGCTCGGCCGATTAGCCCAGTCGGCGTTGGTCCGATTGTTTCAGACATCCAGCGGTCTCCGGGAAAAATCGTTCTGACAAGAATAGCCAAAACTGATTTTCGGTGCTCATGTGCGGATCCACGTTGTTTTGTTATCGGCCACGTCACTCCTTCTGTTGCTCTGATTGTCACTAGATTTGATGTCACTGTCTTAGCATTCCTATGACTGGACGTGATTTGGCGATATCTGGCGTTATCTGGCGATATTTTTGGCACGAATATAGTCCGAGCAAAGTATTATCATTTTTGGCAGTACTTTTGGCATCAACGTTGCTGACGTCATGATGTCATCAGCTGACTGTATTTGTGGTCTTTCCTGGCATTCCCGCGGGGGCTGGCTGCGTGTTGCGGTACACGCCTCACCCCGAGTGCTGTTTTTGGGGTGGTGTTGCGCTGTGGGTGGGCGGGGCAGGCTTCTTTTATTTGTGAAACGATATCTGGTGCGGGCAGGTAAGAAAAACACTTAGTGTTCGCCTGGGAAGGCACATTTTTACGTACATATTGTGTTCATTTGGGCAGGGTATATGTCGAAAGTGAAAGCGAGAAGGTAGCAACCGATGAGGACTGTTTGACGATACCCAAGCACTGTGTGTTCTGTATCACAACGTGCTACAAAACCACGACCTTCATAGCATCGACAGAGGTATAGCGAAGTGTTGGGTTACAGTGCAAATAACCCCATATCAGTAATGCTCACAGTCAAACATCTTTCTTTGGCCCACCAAAACAAGTGAATGGATGGCACAGTCAGTGAGATGATGAATTGAAAGCACAGGGTGCCATGTCATTGTGTACATTGATACACTGTGTACATTGGATACCTAATGCTAAATGTTAAATTGTTTATTGATTGCTGTTTTATGCACAAATGGTAATGCTCAGTATTGCTTTTTAGGCTCATCTTCATATGATTCAAGATGATGTCATCAGCATAATTGTGTGCATAGTATGATAGACATTTATGATATGTAATGTACCCATTGATGCACATGTTTTTTTTTTGCTGGGCTTGAACAATGTACTTGTGTCCTATTTTTGTAGTAGATCACCGAGAAGCGATGAGTGTCAGGAGCAGTCAAGCTAATGACAAGGGCACTGGCATCCTATCTGGAGGCAACAGGAACAGTTCTACCAAGCCAAGTTCAGGTCAGTCTTACACCAGCATCGGGGGCCAAATGCTGAACATCATCCAGCATGCTACATAGTAGCATCCATTGAGAAACATGCCACATGACCCCATTCCAGCTGCAGATGTGCTATGCTGAGCTGGGACTGGCTGACTTCCTGCCAGCCAGGTGTATGATGTGTGGGAGGAAATGTCAGGAATCTATTTTCTCTCAGAAGGGGCTGCCTGGACTTTGACTTTGCACTGATGTGTTAGTAAATGAATGGTTGTGCAGAAAAATGGAAAAAGATAAATGCACATGGCTCAACATGAAGTGGTGTGTAAGGGTGTGATTGGCAGCTGGAAAATAACTGATGTGAACGTTCCAAACTATGTCTATTAAAGTCTTCCTAGGGGTTCATTTCCAAACATTTTGAATGTGTGGTTTGGGTTTTAGGACCCTTCTCAGGCATGGCTTGTTGCTTGCACCTGGAAGCTACAATCAAAGGTAAACAAGTCCAGTTCATCAGATTAATTAACCACTAATCTTGGTTTGGTTTGTACCTTGTGTGTTAGGTGTACATTTTGTCTTTGTCTTATTTGACTTGTGTACCTACAGGGCTAGGAATGTTTAATGTGCCATACACTGCTCCCATATAACCATCCCAGACCAGTGGCTTTGGCCAGTTGCCACCCATCCTGCTCATGCCTGCCAGCCTACATATTGTGTCTGGTCTTGGACTTGTATCCAGAACTGCCAGTATGGGTTGAGCACCTTTCCCATTGAACACAGTGGCAGTGAACTAAACATGTGAGTCAAAATGCATGCCACATGGTGTGTCAACCTGCTCCAAACATCTGGTATCACTCAGAAGCCTGGCAATCCTTGCATGCACTGTGTGACAGCAGTGATCTGTGCTGCCATGTGTGTCAGGTACAGGTCACATCTGATGGTCCGCTGGTTTGGTAAATGCTTCAGAAGGAGTCATTTGCCCAGGTAGCTGACCGCAGGCCTCCAAATGGATTTCCAAATAGGTTCAGCAAAAGAGCAGACCCTGTAGAGTTCCATGAAACAACCCACGCCTTGACATCTATTCAGTTTCGTTATGTGCATGGAACACAATTCAGAACTTGGCTGTCCTCTGCCCAATATGCAATCGTCTGATAGCATGGCATTACGTATTCCAATGCCGTCGGTTTTCCGTCTGGGAAGACTGCACAGCAGTGTCATGTTCGTGCGATGTCAGATTACGGTTTCTTAATTAAATGTGCCGCAGCTCCCGACCGACGGAGTAAAATAGCCCACGAACATTCAAACCTCACCACGAGCTGGTTTCGGTACCCCACAAGTGGGCTTGTCATCAAGTATGCATATTAATGATAACGAGAGCTGATGCTTTCTCCCTTTCACTTCTTCGGTATTCCAATGTTTAGGTCTGTGTTTTCTCCCCAGTCATCAGAAACAGCATAATAGCCGCCACCTGGCTTTCCCTTATCTTCCAAGAATGCCTGTCTACCAGAGACGGTCGCGATTTGGCGACAACATGATTCGGCCCCGTATAATCTGACGGACACGTGAGCCGATTGACTCGCAGTAAGGAAACTAAAGCTGAATTATAAAGTTATGTGCCGACTCTATTTTTGAATTTTTGTTCTAAGACGCCGGGAATGGAATCGGCCTTGAATTGGCCCTCCCCCAAGTGTGAAGCGGTGTCGAAATGGTTAAAACTTACGAGGAATGAGGTACGATAAACCGTCACAAAATAGAAACATACATTGAGGCGATTTTATACAACGTTGGCTCGGCCATAACAGTGATATGCGTAGAAACGTTCGCAGTGTATTATTTGACAAATATGGATGATAAGAGGCACCCCTGTCGGCGTGCGGGTCTAATGGCGCAAATGGGAACGCATTTATTTGAACGTTTTCACCAAAGTGGTCATTTTGCATCCCAATGGTACGAGGATTTCTGACGGACGAATTGTTGCGTTCGTGGCGGCTGTCATGATGCGCCGCGTTTGGCTGCGGTTAACTCCATCAGCGTCGCCAAAACCACCAACGTCGCTAACATCAGTGGCACGACGCGCCTCTTGCAGCCTTGTGACGGCTCGTGTGATGCATTCTTGCCCGTGCTGCCAGCGTCTGCCGAGTGTGTCATGCTGTGCGCCGTTCCAGACATGATCTCGGAAGAATCCCTCGTAGGAAAGCCTGTTGTCACCCCCGAAGACGTGCTCCGTCTGGACAAGATCACTCAGAGTAAGACATCGGCGGCCCGCTGGACTCTGCCATGGTTGTCGTCAGGCCGCTACCTGGGCGGGGCCACCACATTGTATGGGATCCAAACTGTCTCTCGGGAGGCCAGCCAATCGTTCCACTGTTGAATCATAGGGCTGCACATTATATGGAGATCCAAACTAACTCTCGGGAGGCCAGCCGATTATTCCACCATCGAATAATAGGCCTCTCGCCACCACCAGGGGGACCGTGCCAGGCCTCAGGTGGGGCCATGTCCCTCACCCTCGCCCCAATTGATGGCTCCGCATGGATCCCATCGCCAGAAGGATTTTCTGTATCCGACCATTCGTGCACATTCCTGCTGGCATTTCAATACTGCCAAATCAGTATACTTAATAGTGATGCTGTAGAGAAACGTGTGTATCACGCGCTTTTCTGTCCATTCTTTTTTGGATCACGTCCAAATAAGATATGGGGAGCGTTTTCCTGGTTATCAGCCGACCAACCCGCTTCACACAGCAGCGGTTTCGAAATTGTAATCTGTCCATCGCGGCTCCAGTTTTTGTCTGGGGCTCAGCGATAAGATAACCGTTTCACACTAAGTGCCTGCATAGTATTGTATGAAGATGCGCCTGGCCAATGTCATGAGAGTACGATTTGTGACGCGATTCCGGCAGATTAGTAAATAAAGAAGGCCCTTATTGCTGGGGGTTACACTTGGTTGTGGGAAATCCGCTGATTGGTGTGGTTTTACGTGGTTCTGTGAGGACATTCGCACCTGTAACGATAGTGCTGAGTGCGTCCATACAATGAGTGATATGAAAAGGAAACTTCAAAAGTTATCGCGCCACCCGTCGATTCCACGTATCAAACACTTGGCTCCTTATCCTCACAGATTATCTATGTGTTCCGGAGGCCAATATTTACGATATCGATTTCACTCGCTTCAAGATCCGTGATTTGGACAGCGGAGCGGTGTTGTTCGAAATCGCCAAACCTTCGGTAGGTAAGTCATTGCTTCCGCTTCTGTATCAAACGCAAAGCATTGTGATCCTCCCTGCCTTCATCGCCCATCGTTTCATCCCCAGTGCCCGCACCAGCGCCGTGAGTCACCGGGGTGTGCCCTGGATGTTAGCCATGAGGCGGGGTGACCGCCGCCCTGGCGCGAGCCCCGGCCGGGCACCCGCACAAATCCCTAAAGAATGGCCCCTCTGCGCTGAGAGGCTCGTTGGTTTAGGACACGCGATGGCCACATTGTAGCCCCACGAACGACCTCTCCCTCAATGACATAGTCCTGAAATGGCCAGGACTGACGTAGAAGACTCAAACCCAAACTAAGTGAAGCAGCCGCGCGCGCTGAGTGGATTTTCTTGCAGAGACCAACTTAAGCCCAGGTTATCGCCATTTCTGAAAAGGATATCATTGCTCGATAGCATTCGCTGAGTGCACCTGGTAGTATCTTGATAGCATCTGTGGACTGCACTCATCAATATCTCGATAGTATTTGTGGACTGCACCTGTCGCAAATTCGTTATTGATACGAACACTATGACCCCACCCCAAGTATCAGCTGGCCTGCTCGCGCCTTTCAGACTACGAGCCGGATGATGGCTCGGAGCCGGAGGAGATGGACCAGAACGCGGGTCGCTTCGTGCGTTACCACTTCACCTCCCAAGTTCCTTCAGCTGAAGGCCATTGGAGCCACGTAGGTCACGTCGAGCCGATCGTGGTGGTGACGCTCGACCTTGTGTGTCGCGGACCGCACCAGTGTCGTGCTCTGTCGGGCCGGGCTGTCCGCTGACACACCAGACCTACTGACGTTTCTCCGTGACGTCATGTGGTGACGTCATGTGGTGGGACGAGGCGATGGCAAGCCGTCGGTTTAGTGCCTGCAGTCTGGTCACTCTCTGGGTCATGGCGTGTGGGAGATGCTCGTGATGCTGTTGGGTCCGTGCAGTGCTAGAGCAGGTCGTGCATTGCTGTGGACACGCCGCCGAGCCGGCATACACCGCTGCTGACGTCTACTTTCCTGATTGCTGTTGGGCCCGGCTTCCTGGGACGTATGAGATGAAGCTCTGCATCTAAGTGCGTTGCTAGGTCTCGCTGGCTTCATGATAAAGACATTCATTGGCACGGAAGCTTCGAAAGCTTTCCAATCAGGAAACATTAACTACTTAGAACGCCCTAATACTCAATCATCATCAGTCGTTCGTGATGCATCTTGCCATCCCCTCCGTCACCTTTCTTGTTATTCCCACCATGATGTTTCGCGTGGTTTTCGTTTCAGCAGCCCCCCACGAGCGTCGGTGTCAGGCGTCTGTCCGCGATGAGTGTCAGTCGTCTGCGAACGCCGGGACCGTTGACTCATGAGCTGCGGCCTCGTCGGCAGGGTGGAGTTCACTGTCGGCGCCCAGGCCCGTCAACAACTTCCGGATGATCGAGCGCCACTTCTTCCGCGGCAAGCTGCTCAAGACGTCGACTTCGAGTTCGGCTTCTGCATACCCAACTCGCGGAACACGTGCGAGCACATCTACGAGTTCCCCAACATCGGGCCGGACACAGGTGAGTATGCCGTCCACAACGGCGCGGAAGACGTGCGAGCACATCTACGAGTTCCCCAACTCGGGCCGGACACAGGTGCGTATGCCATCGTCAACAGCGCGGAACACGTGCGAGCACGTCTACGAGCTCCCCAGCACCGGGTCGGACGCAGGTGTGTACGCCGTACACAACAGCGCGTAAAGCTCGAGGTTTTCGATGACATCGCGCCTTCCAAGCGGTCCGCAGTACTGCCACGCCTTGCGGAGATCGGACTCACCGAACAGCGTGTTTGAGCTCTGTATGTGTAGGTATTAGCCTGTGTGATCCCCTGATGCATTGGACAATTTGTTTTGGAGACATATGTGTATTTCGCCGTTTTTTCAGCGGTTAACGCTGTAATGCTTTTGTGTAGCTTTGGCACGGACATTGACCATAGGAAGGGCAGTTTGCTTCAGTGATGCCGCCATTCCAGTAGAAGCATGTGAGCTATAGCTTTACCGCGTCCTGGTCCGTAGCAAAATGGGGTCATGATAAAACACGGTGCTATCATTCTTGGCCAGTTTGACCAGGACTGGCAATAAATTCAGTTGGGGCGAGGATTCCCGTCGCTCTTTGTTCGTTCTTTGTGGGTTTTCAAAAGCTGAACCACATTCTGACGCTTCCTTAATCACAGTTTAGCATTTTTCGCCTAAGGATATAGTTCGAGAACCCCTGGCAGCTCCACTTGTTTGGCTTTCACTGGGCAGAATATACTCAGCGTTTAGCTTCTTACTGAACTGGTGCCGCGGTTAAAAACCAGTGAACGGGTTGCATTGCTCGATACCCAAGGAGAGTGAATGCTGGATGAGAAAAGGGAATAATGGGGCTTGCCATAGCAAACACCGTGCAGGTTTGGTCTACATTGTTCCAGAATCGTATTCATAACCAGCTTTTGCACAGAATGGTGGCTGAGGACTGTTTGCGACGGGAATGGTCAGGGGCAGGCAATTTTCGTGCTTGACCTGTCATCGGGCTATCACTCTAGACTGGCGAGTATTGCTTGGGTAATGGGCCATTACTGTTGACCAGATTCATACTCTACACCCACACGTGGCACACCCGCTTATACGCCAACCATGCCATACATCCTTACTGTCCGTGGGGCACTGAAAACAACGCTACGTGTAGGAACCGCCCTGCGTGCCGTTGAAATCACGTGCTCGGTGGTCTGACGTGGCTAAGGATCCATTGTGGGTTGAAACGTGCACAACCAAGGTGATCATCAGTTTTGGCAAGTTACGTGATCCTTTTGTTGATCTGTTGTTTATGGTCCCTAGAATGTCAAGTTAGGGAATGACAGTTACGGGTTCTTGAGTGATGGTTGAAGGAAACGGCTAGTACCTGAAAGCCCTTCAACTAATGCAGGTGGTTAATAGTGGCTGAGCTAATTTTGGTGGTGTCCTAGGAGTCCGACCAATATCAGCGAGTTGAGACTCGCTCCTCATCCTTGCTTCGGGTTCCCCAGAGTTATTGGCATTGGTCGCGGTGAACGGCTGCTCGTCACTTTGGCCAGTGCTAGACAGGCCTCCATTTGGTATGCATGTATTGCGCTGGAATGAATAATAGCTTCGCTATTCGTTGCCCTACCTTTTTTCTGTGCGCCATGCCCTGACAGCCTGACCCCTGACTGCTTCGCTCCGGCCATGTCCCGCAAATATCCCACCCCCCATGCCGTGGTGGGGGGACGACCCCTGGCCATCCCGGCGCACGGCGGTGGGACGGCCCCTGGCCGACCCGCGAGTTGGCGGCGGGCGGGCGCGCCGCCGGCCGCCGGAGACACTGCCGGCCCGGCACGGCGCGTATCGAGCGACCCGGCCCCCGCGTCATTACCGGGCCCGGCGTGCTGGCCATACAACATGGCACGGCGCCGCGGGCGGCGTGGCGCGCCGCCACACTGCCATTGGGCGGCGGCTCACCTGGGGCGGCCGGTGACCGAGCGGGGCCGTGGGGGGGGGGGGGGGGCTGAGGGGGTGTCCGTGGGCGGTGTGGCATGCCGACACACTGCCATTGGGCGGCGGCCCTCACCTGGGGCGGACCGGTTTTGACCGAGCGGAGCCGTGGGGCTGATGGGGTGTCCGTGGGCGGTTGTGGCGGCCGCCACACTGCCATTGGGCGGCAGCTCACCTG
>NW_023597054.1:20267231-20793543 GCF_011947565.3 Pollicipes pollicipes | reverse complement strand
ATTTACCATCGGGCTAGGGCTTTAAAAAAAAACTGTTTAACGTAGGCGTACGTGCCAGAGATACATCTCCTCAAAAGGCTTGTACTTAGCACTCTGAAATGCACTCATGACTGTTGAATCCTACTGTATTGCCATTCTGCATACTCCATGAATTCGGAAAACAATCCTTATTTATAAAGATTGCCTTTTGTTTATGATGCATTACGAACATGGAGAGCGGCGCGCGTATTTTCTGATCTCCTGGCGTATAAACGCAGACACATTAAAGCATCCCTTACTTTTCGTGAAAACGGATACGCAGAGCACTGAGTGAGATTTCGGATTGTGTTGCGAGCTTTCGGTTTAACAATACGTCAGGTTTGTAAAGAAGTCGTAGAAAAGGGTAAGTTGCTGAGTGCATTTGAAAGGAGCATTGTGCATATAGATAAGAAAGTAGTAACAGCCTTATTCCCCGTAGAAAAGCCAGCAGACGGATACATTATCTCTCCATTCTCCTGGTTTTCTTACGATCTACGGAGAATGAGGCTTTTACTACTGTGTTATATAGAAGTTGCAGAAAGGTGATATAACTGACTGTTTCTATGTGAAGCTGTCGTTAATGCAAGGTGGCCTAGATCAGTATTATCTCCAGTTTTACTCCGCACTGCCAAGTGTGTTTCTCGGAAAATGAAGACAGCGCTGGCACTTGAATGGCCATCAATCACAAAACGTGATAAAAAGCAGTGTAAGTCATCAGTAGTCTCCAATTCGTTAAATTATGACTCGGGATCGCACGGAATGAGACGTAAGTGACTTTAGGAGGACGGGCCACACCACCACGGACTTGGATTCGTTCTTGGTTGGATTGGTTTGTTACTGGATTGGTTCGAGAATCATTTACATGGTATCACACCAGCTAAGACTCTCGTGCCGTGGCTTTTCTGTGGGGTAGCCTCAAGAACCATGTCCACGTGGACAAGCCAGTGAACCTTCAAAACCGCAACCACCTTCGTTCTTCAAATTGGGCGCATCGCCGTGAGCAATCGACCAGACAATCAGCCACTTGCAGCAGGTCCAGCTGCTGCAGTCCTTGTAGCACAAAGGGCCCATCCTGGAGCACCTTTTGTTGCCATGATTTGACGGATGGGGAATCTCTAATAAGTATCGCCATTGCTGATTGCGTTTTGTCATCGAACTGGCGGTTGAGTACCATAGCCTCGATTGTTCCTTAAATACATTTTTCACTGCTGAGGAAAGCATGAGCTTACTCGTACTTGGACCGCACTGCGTTTTATAAACTCCACCACATATTGCCTTTATTACAATCCAGGGTGTTATCATATGCGTCATATGCTTTTCAATATTTGCAGACTAGGCTAATGGGCAAGGGGACCATGAACCCCCCCCCCCCCCCCCACACACACACATTATTTGGAGCTTGAGGACAGCAATCTTATCTACACCACCCCTACTACAAATTTTTAAGGCATACTTTGCGTTCAGTTCAGGTTCGCACTATTTTAGACATGCTTACCGATTTGCCTAGTTCACCTGCCATTTTCCTGAAAGCCTACTGGGCAAAACTACTTCAAGTGATAAATGGCAGAATTTTATCTACCATGCACGAAGAACGGAGATATTTAGGGCCAAACTAAGATTAATTTAGGGTCCTACGCTCTGTTCTGTATTTTTATATAGCCTTCGCTCACTGCATGCCTACTTACAGTCCCCTCAGCATAGGTTCATGAAGTTCAAGGTAGATAGGTCATAGGCGGTTAGCATAGGCCAGGTTGTCAGGCAAAACAAGCATGTTATATAATGCCGGTGTTTCATGTAAATTTCACAAAATTATCGCTATTGCGCTGTTTCGTTGAAACACTCAGGCATTTTTGAAAAGGTCACGAGCTCGGGGCCGCAATCCGCAGAAAACAGCATTACGCCATTTGCCCAATCAATGGAGCATTTTAAGGCATTTCATGAAACGTTAGAAGAACATTGGGCGTTCAGGAAAGGCCTGATTAAATAGAAAATACATTCAGTACAGACCGAGTCAGCAATCGAATCAGCACTGCTCGCTGTGCATGCGCAACGAAAGATGCGATTAACTAGACTAGCTTGTCACGCGTCAGCTGTGCTGGTACTCGACCGTGCACACGCAAGATATTGCTTAGAATAAGTCTTCAGAAGGATGCAGGCATGTTCGAGTGTGCAGGCAACCGCTGCTGCTTACAACGACGATCAGATAGACATAAACTTACGGAGGCACTTCCTGAACGGGTCTGGTTTTCAGGGACAAGGGCCCCTCACCAGGTGCGCTCGTCGGGAAATGGGACAAAACAGCGCAGTACCATGTGCCATAAGTGTCATCCGACGCGCGTAATGCGTCTGTTTAGATGTCACCATCCCGGCGCCCTGTATCAACATGCTGACTGAAGCAAACGGCAAGTTTTTCGGCACCACACGAGCAAAGCCTTGAAGAAAATTGTCCCCTTCCATTGTTGAGTGCTGCTTATGTTGAGCCACGAAGTACAAGTAAGTTTTTATTGCAAAAGCTTTCTCTTTTTGAGTTTGGTCTGAACGACTCGCAAAGATAACTGTTTGAGACTACCATTCGCGCATTTCGTCGGAAAACTTTGACTGCGAACAGCTGGAGGACCCTTCACGTGTCATGAAATGCATTGACACGGCCATGCTGTATAATCGTGGAGACCCATTCGTCTCGCGCAACTGGAATCTGTCAGGTCAAACATTCAGCCACCTTAAGAACCTAACCCCTGATGCCTACTTCATACCGGAGTGCGGAATCTGAACCACTCGGGTGCGACTGCGGGAACTGGCATAGTACAACTATGTGGTAACATATACCCCAATGATCGGTCACCAAATCGTTAACTTGCAGCCCTGCTGAGAGCCACGTGGCCGACGCTTGAGAAGTTAGTGCAATTAGATATTTCAAATCTGGCGAAAAACCACTGACATGTTTTGCTATTTATTGGAACCTCGAACATGACTTGGCAGTCCAAGGCTTTCTGAGTGAGGTCTAGTCACACTGTGCTTAGAGCGCTTCATGAAATGCCTATATATATATATATATATATATATATATATAATATATATGTGTATCTCTCTCTCTCTCTTCTCTCTCTCTCTCTCTCTCTCTCTCTTCTCTCTTCTCTCTCTCTCTTCTCTTCTCTCTCTCTCTCTCTCTCTCTCTCTCTCTCTCTCTCTCTCTCTCTCTCTCTCTCTCTCTCTCTCTCCTCTCTCCTCTCTTCTCTCTCTCTCTCTCTCTCCTCTCTCTCTCTCTCTCTCCTCCTCTCTCTCTCTCTCTCTCTCTCTTCCTCTCCTCTCTCTCCTCTCTTCTCTCTTCTCTCTCTCTCTCTCTCTTTCTCTCTCTCTATATCTATATCTATATCTATATATCATCAAAGTAGGTAATAATGGCAAGTGCAGATGGTGAGTGCAGCCTGGTAGCCATTTCAAACAGCGAGTAAAGTTTCAGTGAGATGGCAAAATAATTATAATTTTACAGAAGTTGCATGCGCTGTCGGCAATATATGAAACACAAACATTTTTTGTAAAATATTAGGTCACGCTAAAGGCCTACGACAGATATATGTGCGAAACATGTTTAAGAAAAGTGCGTACCTTCGTCTCTTATACCAAAGCAATTAAGTTAGCGATACTGAGGGAGGGTAAATGAATGGCCGGAGGACAAATTCATGCCTGATGTGGGCCGTTTCGTTCTTTCGGAAGTTCATTCGAAAGGTTATTTTCTGCTGCGGTAACAGGTGTCTCACCTGTTTTACACACCAATAGCTAGAGATGCTGATCCATAAACATCCAACAAAGCAGACGCACGCTCACTTCGCAGTCAGTCACGCGACGGGCAGCCAGTCCAGGGTAGCGGACGCCGACGGCGGACGGGAGCAGCGCTTAGACGAAAAAGATCCGAACGAATGTCCTTCATCCTGGCAACTAGTTTTTACCAGAGAAATCCTTGTTTCATGACTTTTGTCGCATTGTTTTTGGCAAGTAGCATGTGAAGCTCACAAATAGGTCTCTGCCTAAAATGCTGCGAAAAAAGCTTATCTTTTGAAAGGCAGGCGGCGAAAATTGGAGCGCTATGGGCAATCGAAATTTTGACCAGCCTATGCCCGGATCGTATTTTTACATCTAACTTGTAAAGGCAGATGCCTCCCCAATTATTAAAAATGCCGACCCGTCGGTAAAATTTCGGCCCCCCTGCCGCCCACTTTTTGAAACGTTCCTACGCTTATACTGTGGTACGAAATGAACATGATACTGCTAGTGATGCATCTAGGTACCTAATGTAACACACGTTAGAGTTTTCTGCATTACTTTGATCCAGTATTGCCCTTCTGTATTGCCCTTCTGTATTGAGGCGGCTCAGAGGGGCACTGAGGGGAGGGGCGGACTCACCATCCCCATCCGAAGGTATGTAAAGTGACCTCGCTGCCTGGCTGTACTGTCACTAGTAGATTCTCACCACTGTTGACTATCAAACGAGATTTGCATTCTATACGCCCCTACATGCACTTGAAATCGCCACTCATGACTTCTCGATACATATCCTAGTGTTTTCGATTCGATCAGTAGGCACCTACCAACGTTTGCGCACACGTGAAGCCGGTCACCAGGTCTTGCGACCAGACGTCAAGCAGCGACACGCTGCTCGCTAGAAGCAGATCGACATCAGGGACAGGGACAGTCGCCAGCAACAGCTCCACTCAACAGGATCCTGCCATCTCGCGTGCAAAATTAATACGTGACCAGTGGTTGTTGCGCCATGTTGCGACACCCAGCCAACGCTCCACCTCGTCCCGACATATCGTTCCGAAGCCGCCACGGTTTCCCGCCTGTTGATTCTGAACTGTCTGGGAGCTTCTGATCCCGCCGTGACGCAAGGCTGTATGTCGGGCGTCAAAGCGCAACTGTACCACGCAATCCGCGCAGCAATTTCCGATTCATTTGCGGCAATGGATCTCGCACGCTGATGCCAAGGCCGGGCGTATCGGCCGCATGGTCACGCAATGCTCGCATCAAGACGGCGTGTGGCGACGCAGTGCGTTATAATATCGAGTCGAGTTGAAATGAGTGGATGTCAAGGAGGTGACGCTGCCTGTCCCCTCCAGTCGGCATCATTGCACCCTCTCCGTCCATCCCAGGGTCAGCTCACAAACACGGCCAGCTCGGCAGAACGTACACTATATTCCGAGACGGCTAAGATAGCCTGGTGACATATCACGCGATCAGCCTCGGCAGGCGGTGGGGCAGGGCCGGGCGAGCCCGCGCCCCGCCACCCCACCGCGCCAGCGCCGCCCGCCCTGCCTAACGGACGGAGTGTTGTGCGTGAGAGCAGTGCAAAGTGGCGGCAGCCGCCCGCCGCACCCCCGCAGCATGCGTCGACCCCGGCGGTGGCGGCGCGGGGTCACAACTTCGGCATGGGCACACGCCGGGTCACAGTCGGCGGCCGCTGCCGCCACGGCAATATTACATCCGGCCAAACGGCGCCGAACAATACGGCGCGCGCCCCGCAGCGCCCGCCCGCCGCGTCAGTGCAAGTCACGGCCCCGCCGCACACTGTGCACACCGCGTCACGGCCCCGCCGCACACTGCACGCGGCGGCAGCGCCGACGTCCGAGGGGGCGCCCGCGCCCGGCTCGGCCGCCGGCAGCAGAGCGCACGGCAACTGAGCCCGCACATCGACCGTGTATCCCGTGGGACGGAGCTACAGGGCGCTTTCGACAACGAGCGCTGACAAGTTGAGAAACAAACATTGGGAATGATAACGAATAGAGTCGGGCCCGCAGCAATGTTCCGCAGCGTAAATGAGTCCTCGCACTCGGTACAAGTCGCCCTTACAAAGGACATTGACAGCGACAACTGGCAGGTGTCGGCTAGTTGGACCGCTTTGAGAGCATTCACCAACAAATCTTCAGAAAACATGGGACGTGCATAACAAATAACACATTTCATGCGCATACTTAAAGTACGCAAGCGATATTGCAAGTGTCCTTAGTGACGAACATATTACCCTACATGTAACACAACCGGGGTGCGAGGCGTGATAAAAACGTGGCGTCGTCGAGCTCCGTGCGCACCATACATTAGTACATGCTCATATTGCGACAGGTGTTCACAACGCAGAATCAGTGCAACCCGTGCCAGAAGACCTGTGTGCACCCCGGTGCTAAAGCGAGCTCGGCGTCACCCGAGCACTCCGGGACATCACGGCACCCAGCGTCAGCCAGCTGCCATCGGCCGGGCGGCACCCACAAGCTCCGGACGTCATCACGACCGGGCGCTCGCTCCGCCGGCCCTCCTCAGCCTCCAGACGTCCTGCAGTTGCGTCGCCCACGCTCAAGTTGCCACGTTTTCAGTGAGACAGATTTCGGACCGCGCCCTCACTCATCACCCACACCTTTACCCAGCCTTATTTGACGTCATCACAACCGTCCTACAACCAACGCATTCACTTTGAGGTTAGCACAACCACTAGTCTACGGCAGCAATCAAACTCGACGCGGTGTCGTCAGGCTGGGCACCAACACATTCAAGATTCGACGGCACTTAAAGCATCAAAATCCCGCGCACGTACAACTGAGTCCAGAGAAACGGTGTAGCTTGGAACAGAATAAGCATAAGATCGACCGGCTTTTGAAGACAATTTGGCGGGATTACCTGCTGACGAAATATGATCTGCATGTAATGCGTATCTCCGAAACAATAAGGTGCGAAAATGCAGTGCACGTCTGAATGTATCACTGCATACTACGCGCCAATGCACAGCACAATGTGCCCTACGCATGCACATATAGATAACGCAACAATCGGCACGCATATGAGGAGAAATCAGGATAGCAAAATTAAATCACTTTTAAACGACCTCTAGTCCCCGCATGAAGCACCAACAGAGATCTATTGAAAGCTGGCCTGTCACAGGTAACCCTTGCAGTACAGTGTAGCGACCTCGTTCTGATCAAGGTAAAGTTTCCGCTGTTCTTACCATGTCACTGGCAATATTGTATTCGCCTTAGAACTGGCCTGACAACACGGCCAGAGCTGGTGTGAATGCTTTGTAATGAACCAGCCGCCAGCCATGCCCACTTACCGAGGTAACGATAGTTAGAACAGTAATGCTGTGCCGAATTTGAATGCAGTTTTTCTACGTTTGGTTGCGTCGGTTCAACATGCGATGAGTTAGTTCTAAGATGCACACGGCCACGTCAGATAAGGTTGGAAAAGTTGCAGACTAGACAGTCCGTCCTCTCCCCCTTCGCCCGCCGGAGACCCGTTTAAGCTGCCCCGGCGGTCTCTTTGATCTTGCCAGACGTAAGAGGTTAATTTTCGGCTTTCCCCACGCTTGTGTCACCGTTATAAGCCTAGCATCCAATGTCATCCACACCCTATTCAAGTGTCGAGCGTCCTTCATCCTTCAACCTCCATCCAGGCATCCATCGTCATCCTACCACATCCCGGTGTCAGACGATTCCTCCATTCTCGACAAGTGTCACACAGACAGAAAGCCATCCCACTGATGCCCACAGACCCCCGACGCCGGGATGCACACAGTAAGCACATCCGGTGCACCCATATATGAAATCGATATAGACTTGACTACCCTACGTGATCCCGTCTTTTGTCAGCTGAGCACCATCGTCCCACTGTGCACACGTCCCCCCGGACGAGCCCAAGCTCCCCGTGCAGGCGTCCACCGGCGGCTCGCTAGCCGTTGTACGCGTAGTCTGCTTTGTTGTGCATGATCAGCTTGTTGTCGACGAAGTAGAAGCTGTCGGAGCGCGTCTCGTACGGGTGCCGGATCATCTCATCCACTGCGGGCAGAGCGGAGGGGGGTGAGGGACGGCATGGCATCATCTCATCTTTTTCAGACAGAGCGGAGGGGCATGAGGGACCACATGGGATCATATTATCCACTGTGGGCAGAGCAGGGGGCGTGAGGGACCACATGGAATCATCTCATCCACTGTGGGCAGAGCAGGAGGACGTGAGGGACCACATCGGATCATATCATTCACTGTGGGCTGAGCAAGGGGGAGTGAGGGACCACATGGGATCATCTCATCCACTGCAGGCAGAGCAAAGGGGCGTGAGGGACCACATGGGATCATCTCATCCACTGCGGGCAGAGCAGGGAGACAAGCGGGACCGTAAATGAATGGCCCGCCGAAACCGAAAGCAAACATAGCCTGGCGAACTGCAGAATGGTTTGAAGGGCTCTCAGGTTCTCCGGGAACACTCTGATGACACTATGGCGGGCTGAAAGTTGTCAACAGCCGCCAATACTGCCACACTGTGTTTTCCCGCGTGCAGCAGAAACCAGCACTTGCGCCTAAGAAGTCCCCCACGAAGCACAGCACCAGTAGACAGCGACCTTTCTGAAGTCGAGTTGCAAAACCACCTATCAATTAAATTAGTAAACGTTAAACGACGCGGTAATAGTTTCTACGCACGTCGACGGATTTCAAAATCTGTGGGTTGTTCACCGCATTCGAGACGAATGCTCAGTAAGTGCACGCACGTTAGACTGTAGACTGAGCATCAAACAAATCGACGCGACATCATCTGCCCTTTAGAATTTCTACGTCGCATTCCCATGCGTTGGTTCCCAGATTATTGCTGAGTGTGCGTGTGCACCAGTCTGGTGAAAGCAAAAGTGAGTATCATGGCTTACATGGACGACAACCAGCAGTCGAAAGTAACAAAAAGATGGACAGTCTGCCTACTCTACAGAGGATCATCATTTATTTGTGGAGCCATTTTGTGAGCTGCTATCGAACGCAACGCATCACTCAGCACGGACAGCACATACAGAGACAGAGACAGAGTGGGGGAGAGGGGAAAGAGATGGAGAGAGGGAGAGAGGGAGGGAGAGCTGAGAGCGACAGCCATGCACTGGTCGATGTCTGGCCAGCTGACAGACGCCCGTGCATTGGTCGCTGTCCGGGAAACAGACCGCAGATCGATCGGTCCGGCGTCCGCCCGAAACAGCGTGGTGTGACGTCATGCACCTCCTGCCCTTACCACACGCTAACTGCACAGCCACGTAACGACGCATGTACAGAGCGCTGGCCCAGTCACACGGCGGCGTGCAAGGCGCACGTGCAGTCAAGAGCACATCAAACGCGACAGCTGCAGCACCCGAAAAGTCACGGCATAATTTGAAACAAACTACTACATCCGTGTGTGCAGTGGCAGCACCGGCCGGCGTATGTGCACTGTACAGAACGACCGGTATCCGTTAATACGGCAAGTCCCGTCTACACTTGGGGCAGAGTCCAAACGCGACAGCGAGGGGCCCATAGCCGTGCATGTTTGGCGCCCCTGTTGGGGTGTTCCACGCCTGGTCCAGCGGTACCTGCGGCGTCACGCGGGGCAACGAAGCGTGGTTCGGCCGTACCAGAGCCGTGCCGCCGCCTGTTGCAGGCCGGCTCACTGCTGCCGTGGTGGGGTGTTGCACTGCACGCCAGATCTACTCCAAAAGCGGCACTATTGAAATTGTTAACTTTTTTAAATTGAAATTGAAATTGTAAATAAAAGCATTCACGAGACATCACATGCGGTTATTTACGTACACATTTAGCGATTATCTTCATATTTGCATTGAATTCCATCTTCGCAGTAAAATATAATATGACACTTAGCTACTGGGTATGTTAGGAAATTTCTGAATACCGCTAGGCATTTATCAAGTTAATATATACACACACACACACACACATATATATATATATATATATATATATATATATATATATATACCAATAACTGAATTCAGGTGCCCGTTAGCGTGTAGCCGGTCATCCATCTCTCTGTTGCGTGCGGTCTGCCGACCAGTCATCGGCCAGCAGACCGCACGGACGCGCGTCTGTTCTGAACCCATTACCAGAATGAGCAAATTGTAAATAATAATATTGTAAAATTGTAAATAAAATAGTCCTACATAGATATATATATATATATATATATATATATATATATATACATATATATTGCACAAAATGGGTATATTTTGCACAAAAGCCTCTGGGCGGTGTCCGCAGTTCCCTACCAGGTCAAGTCAGCCCGCGCCCGAGAAGGTGGTGACGACACTCCAGCTATTGTCGGGGGTATACCGCGAACCCCTCAGACGAATAATCTTGATTTGGTCGGACATTGAAATCTAGAATGGCTTATTTAGAAGCATCTTACATGAAAACTGAAGGTTCCAACCTATCATTGAGGCCTGTCATCTAGATATGACCTTGTTCCCGAAGCATGTACGGCGGAAAATGGAAACGGTCTTCTTCCTGACACCGTACGCACGGTATCGTTAGTGGTGGTTATGGTGGCATAGTGGTAATTATGAATCGAACAAAATAACGTTCATAGCCCTTTTACAGCGAACTCATGCTATAGATGCACATGAAAATGGTAAGTTTCAGCGTCAGTCAAAGTCAAGATCATCCAACGATCAGGTGAGTACATGCGTTATAACCTCAGGTGACCCCACTACCTACTAGTCTATGCGCAGAGGGCGACACCTTCCCTTTGTGTTTTGGGGTTAAACCTAGCCGAACGGACGTTGTTTCCACGCGCTTCCCTTTCGATGCAGGGGGGCGGGGGGGGGGGGCGTTTTGCCCCAAAATGTGCAAGAGAAGAGCAGTACAAACCTGTCGATAACCTGGTGCCTCGGAAATCGATTTACGATTTACGGTGAAACGGAATTACGGATTTACGAAAAACGATTTACGGTGAAACTCCATCATGTCAAACGGTGACGTTCTAGGCCAACTTATTTCTAAGACTGAAGAACATTAGGTCAAAAAATGCGAATGAAAAAAAATTCTGAACCAGTGCGAATCTGCAGTGCAATTTAGTGCAAAGAAGTGACTGAGGACCCCTAAAATGTACGAAATTACATTTGACATTACAATACCGTGATTGACCCTGGTCGACCTTGAAATGCCCAATACCAAGTGACCCGTGTGTTTGTACATTATCATCGTTTACAGAAGCTGTGCCTCAGAACACCGTTCACTGCTAATGAACAGTACATGCCTGAAATTTGGCTTAAAATGCCGCTACACACCCTCAGAAGCGACACTATTTTTCTGTGGTCGTGAAAATATAGCGTCTTGGAGGGAGGAACAGGGAGAGCGACATCCACGCCTCCGCCTGGAGGGAGTTAGATTGGATTAGAAGCAAGCAGATCGGACTCAGCTCATGAAACATCAGACAACACGTTGCACCACTTGGAGGTTCCGTTGACTGAATGACGCTTTGAAACCGATCTGCCGGACGCGCGGTACTGCGGAGCTAGAGGCGTTTCGCTGAGCGGAAATACCTCAAACACGAATCTGGGACAATTCACCTGGCCAACTAGACCTATTCATTTGGCTTCCCCGGCCGACCTCAAAATCACACCTCGCCCACCCACGGACACCCGTCAGCCCTCCACGGTCCTGTTCGGTTGCCGGCCGCTCCAGGTGAGCTGTCGCCCAATGGCAGTGTGTCGGCACGCCACACCGCCCACGGACACCCCCTCAGCTCCCACACGGCCCCGCTCGGTCACCGGCCACCTCAGGTGAGCCGCCGCCCAATGGCAGTGTGTCGGCACGCCACACCGCCCACGGACACCCCCTCAGCCCCACGGCTCCGCTCGGTCACCGGCCGCCCCAGGTGAGCCGCCGCCCAATGGCAGTGTGGCGGCGCGCCACGCCGCCCGCGGCGCCGTGCCATGTTGTATGGCCGCCGCCGGGCCCGGTAATGAACGCGGGGGCCGGGTCGCTCGATACGCGCCGTGCCGGGCCGGCAGTGTCTCCGGCGGCCGGCGGCGCGCCCGCCCGCCGCCAGACTCGCGGGTCGGCCAGGGGCCGTCCCACCGCCGTGCGCCGGGATGGCCAGGGGTCGTCCCCCCACCACGGCATGGGGGGTGGATATTGCGGGACATGGCCGGAGCGAAGCAGTCAGGGGTCAGCTGTCAGGGCATGCGCACAGAAAAAGGTAGGGCAACGAATAGCGAAGCTATTATTCATTCCAGCGCAATACATGCATACCAAATGGAGGCCTGTCTAGCACTGGCCAAAGTGACGAGCAGCCGTTCACCGCGACCAATGCCAATAACTCTGGGGAACCCGAAGCAAGGATGAGGAGCGAGTCTCAACTCGCTGATATTGGTCGGACTCCTAGGACACCACCAAAATTAGCTCAGCCACTATTAACCACCTGCATTAGTTGAAGGCCTTTCAGGTACTAGCCGTTTCCTTCAACCATCACTCAAGAACCCGTAACTGTCATTCCCTAACTTGGCATTCTAGGGACCATAAACAACAGATCAACAAAAGGATCGCGTAACTTGCCAAAGCTGATGATCACCTTGGTTGTGCACGTTCCAACCCACAATGGATCCTCAGCCACGTCAGACCACCGAGCACGTGATTTCAACGGCACGCAGGGCCGTTCCTACACGTAGCGTTGTTTTCAGTACCCCACGGACAGCAAGGATGTATGGCATGGTTGGCGTATAAGCGGGTGTGCCAGGTGTGGGTGTAGAGTATGAATCTGGTCAACAATAATGGCCCATTACCCAAGCAATACTCGTCAGTCTAGAGTGATAGCCCGATGACAGGTCAAGCACGAAAATTGCCTGCCCCTGACCATTCCCGTCGCAAACAGTCCTCAGCCACCATTCTGTGCAAAAACTGGTTATGAATACGATTCCGGAACAATGTAGACCAAACCTGCACGGTGTTTGCTATGGCAAGCCCCATTATTCCCTTTTCTCATCCAGCATTCACTCTCCTTGGGTATCGAGCAATGCAACCCGTTCACTGGTTTTTAACCGCGGCACCAGTTCAGTAAGAAGCTAAACGCTGAGTATATTCTGCCCAGTGAAAGCCAAACAAGTGGAGCTGCCAGGGGTTCTCGAACTACATTCTTAGGCGAAAAATGCTAAACTGTGATTAAGGAAGCGTCAGAATGTGGTTCAGCTTTTGAAAACCCACAAAGAACGAACAAAGAGCGACGGGAATCTCGCCCAACTTGAATTTATTGCCAGTCCTGGTCAAACTGGCCAAGAATGATAGCACCGTGTTTTATCATGACCCCATTTTGCTACGGACCAGGACGCGGTAAAGCTATAGCTCACATGCTTCTACTGGAATGGCGGCATCACTGAAGCAAACTGCCCTTCCTATGGTCAATGTCCGTGCCAAAGCTACACAAAAGCATTACAGCGTTAACCGCTGAAAAAACGGCGAAATACACATATGTCTCCAAAACAAATTGTCAATGCATCAGGGGATCACACAGGCTAATACCTACACATACAGAGCTCAAACACGCTGTTCGGTGAGTCCGATCTCCGCAAGGCGTGGCAGTACTGCGGACCGCTTGGAAGGCGCGATGTCATCGAAAACCTCGAGCTTTACGCGCTGTTGTGTACGGCGTACACACCTGCGTCCGACCCGGTGTTGGGGAGCTCGTAGACGTGCTCGCACGTGTTCCGCGCTGTTGACGATGGCATACGCACCTGTGTCCCGGCCCGATGTTGGGGAACTCGTAGATGTGCTCGCACGTCTTCCGTGCCGTCGTGGACGGCATACTCACCTGTGTCCGGCCCGATGTTGGGGAACTCGTAGATGTGCTCGCACGTGTTCCGCGAGTTGGGTATGCAGAAGCCGAACTCGAAGTCGAACGTCTTGAGCAGCTTGCCGCGGAAGAAGTGGCGCTCGATCATCCGGAAGTTGTTGACGGGCTGGGCGCCGACAGTGAACTCCACCCTGCCGACGGGCCGCAGCTCATGAGTCAACGGTCCCGGCGTCGCAGACGACTGACACTCGATCACGGACAGACGCCTGACACCGACGCTCCTGGGGGCTGAAATGAAACCACGCGAAACATCATGGTGGAATGACAAGAAAGATGACGGAGGGGATGGCAAGATGCATCACGAACGACTGATGATGATTGGGTATTAGGGCGTTTTAAGTAGTTAATGTGTCCTGATTGGAAAGCTTTCGAAGCTTCCGTGCCAATGAATGTCTTTATCATGAAGCCAGCGAGACCTAGCAACGCACTTAGATGCAGAGCTTCATCTCATACGTCCCAGGAAGCCGGGCCCAACAGCAATCAGGAAAGTAGACGTCAGCAGCGGTGTATGCCGGCTCGGCGGCGTGTCCACAGCAATGCACGACCTGCTCTAGCACTGCACGGACCCAACAGCATCACGAGCATCTCCCACACGCCATGACCCAGAGAGTGACCAGACTGCAGGCACTAAACCGACGGCTGCCATCGCCTCGTCCCACCACATGACGTCACCACATGACGTCACGAGAAACGTCAGTAGGTCTGGTGTGTCAGCGGACAGCCCGGCCCGACAGAGCACGACACTGGTGCGGTCCGCGACACACAAGGTCGAGCGTCACCACACGATCGGCTCGACGTGACCTACGTGGCTCCAATGGCCTTCAGCTGAAGGAACTTGGGAGTGAAGTGGTAACGCACGAAGCGACCCGCGTTCTGGTCCATCTCCTCCGGCTCCGAGCCATCATCCGGCTCGTAGTCTGAAAGGCGCGAGCAGGCCAGCTGATACTTGGGGTGGGGTCATAGTGTTCGTATCAATAACGAATTTGCGACAGGTGCAGTCCACAAATACTATCGAGATATTGATGAGTGCAGTCCACAGATGCTATCAAGATACTACCAGGTGCACTCAGCGAATGCTATCGAGCGATGATATCCTTTTCAGAAATGGCGATAACCTGGGCTTAAGTTGGTCTCTGCAAGACAATCCACTCAGTACGCGCGGCTGCTTCACTTAGTTTGGGTTTGAGTCTTCTACGTCAGTCCTGGCCATTTCAGGACTATGTCATTGAGGGAGAGGCCGTTCGTGGGGCTACAATGTGGCCATCGCGTGTCCTAAACCAACGAGCCTCTCAGCGCAGAGGGGCCATTCTTTAGGGATTTGTGCGGGTGCCCGGCCGGGGCTCGCGCCAGGGCGGCGGTTACCCCGCCTCATGGCTGACATCCAGGGCACACCCCGGTGACACACGACGCTGGTGCGGGCACTGGGGATGAAACGATGGGCGATGAAGGCAGGGAGGATCACAATGCTTTGCGTTTGATACAGAAGCGGAAACAATGACTTACCTACTGAAGGTTTGGCGATTTCGAACAACACCGCTCCGCTGTCCAAATCACGGATCTTGAAGCGAGTGAAATCGATATCGTAAATATTGGCCTCCGGAACACATAGATAATCTGTGAGGATAAGGAGCCAAGTGTTTGATACGTGGAATCGACGGGTGGCGCGGTAACTTTTGAAGTTTCCTTTTCATATCACTCATTGTATGGACGCACTCAGTACTATCGTTACAGGTGCGAATGTCCTCACAGAACCACGTAAAACCACACCAATCAGCGGATTTCCCACAACCAAGTGTAACCCCCAGCAACAAGGGCCTTCTTTATTTACTAATCTGCCGGAATCGCGTCACGAATCGTACTCTCATGACATTGGCCAGGCGCATCTTCATACAATACTATGCAGGCACTTAGTGTGAAACGGTTATCTTATCGCTGAGCCCCAGACAAAAACTGGAGCCGCGGTGGACAGATTACAATTTCGAAACCGCTGCTGTGTGAAGTGGGTCGGTCGGCTGATAACCAGAAAAAACCCTCCCCATATCTTATTTGGACGTGATCCAAAAAAGAATGGACAGAAAAGCGCGTGATACACACGTTTCTCTACAGCATCACTATTAAGCATACTGATTTGGCAGTATTGAAATGCCAGCAGGGATGTACACGAATGGTCGGATACAGAAAATCCTTCTGGCGAAAGGATCCATGGGGAGCCATCAATTGGGGCGAGGGTGAGGGACATGGCCCCACCTGAGGCCTGGCACGGTCCCCCTGGTGGTGGCGAGAGGCCTATTATTCGACGATGGAATAATCGGCTGGCCTCCCGAGAGTTAGTTTGGATCTCCATATAATGTGTAGCCCTCTAATTCAACAGTGGAACGATTGGCTGGCCTCCCGAGAGTCAGTTTGGATCCCTATACAATGTGTTGGCCCCGCCCCAGGTAGCAGTCCTGACGACAACCATAGCAGAGTCCAGCGGGCTGCCGATGTCTTACTCTGAGTTATCTTGTCCAGACGGAGCACGTCTTCGGGCGTGACAACAGGCTTTCCTACGAGGGATTCTTCCGAGATCATGTCTGGAACGGCGCACAGCATGACACACTCGGCAGACGCTGGCAGCACGGGCAAGCATTGCATCACACGAGCCGTCACAAGGCTGCAAGAGGCGCGTCGTGCCACTGATGTTAGCGACGTTGGTGGTTTTGGCGACGCTGATGGAGTTAACCGCAGCCAACCACGGCGCATCATGACAGCCGCCACAAACGCAACAATTCGTCCGTCAGAAATCCTCGTACCATTGAGATGCAAAATGACCACTTTGGTGAAAACGTTCAAATAAATGCGCTCCCATTTGCGCCATTAGACCAGCACGCCGACAGGGGCGCCTATTATCATCCATATTTGTCAAATAATACAGTGCGAACGTTTCTACGCATATCACTGCCATGGCCGAGCCAACCTCGTATAAAATCACCTCAATGTATGTTTCTATTTTGTGACGGTTTATCGTACCTCATTCCTCGTAACTTTTAACCATTTCGACACCGCTTCACACTTGGGGGAGGGCCAATTCAAGGCCGATTCCATTCCTGGCGTCTTAGAACAAAAATTCACAAATAGAGTCGGCACATAACTTAATAATTCAGCTTTAGTTTCCTTATTGCGAGTCAATCGGTTCACGCGTCCGTCAGATTATACGGAACCGAACCATGTTGTCGCCAAATCGTGACCGTCTCCGGTAGACAGGCATTTTTGGAAGATAAGGGAAAGCCAGGTGGCGGCTATTATGCTGCTTCCGATGACTGGGGAGAAAACACAGACCTAAACATTGGAATACTGAAGGAGTGAATGGGAGAAAGCATCAGCTCTCGTTATCATTAATATGCATACTTGATGACAAGCCCACTTGTGGGGTACCGAAACCAGCTCGTGGTGAGGTTTGAATGTTCGTGGGCTATTTTACTCCGTCGGTCGGGAGCTGCGGCACATTTAATTAAGAAACCGTAATCTGACATCGCACGAACATGACACTGCTGCGCAGTCTTCCCAGACGGAAAACCGACGGCGTTGGAATACGTAATGCCATGCTATCAGACGATTGCATATTGGGCAGAGGACAGCCAAGTTCTGATTTGTGTTCCGTGCACATAACGGAACTGAAAAGATGTCAAGGTGTGGGTTGTTTCATGGAACTCTACAGGGTCTGCTCTTTTGCTGAACCTATTTGGAAATCCATTTGGAGGCCTGCAGTGAGCTACCTGGGCAAACGATTCCTTCTGAAGCATTTACCAGACCAGTGAACTATCAGATGTGACCTGTACCTGACACACATGGCAGTGCAGATCACTGCTGTCACACAGTGCATGCAAGGATTGCCAGGCCTCTGAGTGATACCAGATGTTTGGAGCAGGTTGACACACCATGTGGCATGCATTTTGACTCACATGTTTAGTTCACTGCCACTGTGTTCAATGGGAAAGGTGCTCAACCTATACCAGCAGTTCTGGATACAAGTCCAAGAGCAGACACAATGTGTAGGCTGGCAGGCATGAGCAGGATGGGTGGCAACTGGCCAAAGCAACTGGTCTGGGATGGTTATATGGGAGCAGTGTATGGCACATTTAACATTCCTAGCCCTGTGGGTACACAAGTTGAATAAGACAAAGACAAAATGTACACCTAACATGCAAGGTACAAATCAAACCAAGATTAGTGGTTAATTAATCTGATGAACTGGACTGTTTACCTTTGATTGTAGCTTCCAGGTGCAAGCAACAAGCCATGCCTGAGAAGGGTCCTAAAACCCAAACCACACATTCAAAATGTTTGGAAATGAACCCCTAGGAAGACTTTAATCAACATAGTTTGGAATGTTCGCATCAGTTATTTTCTGGCTGCCAATCACACCCTTACACACCACTTCATGTTGAGCCATGTGCATTTATCTTTTTCCATTTTTCTGCATGACCATGCATTTACTAACACATCAGTGCAAAGTCAAAGTCCAGGCAGCCCCTTCTGGGAGAAAATAGATTCCTGACATTTCCCCCCACACATCATACACTTGGCTGGCAGGAAGTCAGCCAGTCCCAGCTCAGCATAGCACGTCTGCAGCTGGAATGGGATCATGTGGCATGTTTCTCAATGGATGCTACTATGTAGCATGCTGTATGATGTTCAGCATTTGGCCCCCAATGCTGGTATAAGACTGACCTGAACTTGGCTTGGTAGAACTGTTCCTGTTGCCTCCAGATAGGATGCCAGTGCCCTTGTCATTAGCTTGACTGCTCCTGACACTCATTGCTTCTCGGTGATCTACTACAAAAATAGGACACAAGTGCATTGTTCAAGCTCAGCAAAAAAAAAAACATGTGCATCAATGGGTACATTACATATCATAAATCTCTATCATACTATGCATACAAATATGCTGATGACATCATCTTGAATCATGTGAAGATGAGCCTAAAAAGCAATACTGATCATTACCATTTGTGCATAAAACAGCAATCAATAAACAATTTAACAGTTTAGCATTAGGTATCCAATGTATACAATGTATCAATGTACACAATGACATGGCATCCTGTGATTTCTTGCTCCAGATGCATTCTTTTATTTTTCAATTCACCATCTCACTGACTGTGCCATCCATTCACTTGTTTTGGTGGGCCAAAGAAAGATGTTTGACTGTGAGCATTACTGATATGGGGTTATTTGCACTGTAACCCAACACTTAGTATACCTCTGTCGATGCTATGAAGGTCGTGGTTTTGTAGCACGTTGTGATACAGAACACACAGTGCTTGGGTATCGTCAAACAGTCCTCATCGGTTGCTACCTTCTCGCTTTCACTTTCGACATATACCCTGCCCAAATGAACAAAATATGTACGTAAAAATGTGCCTTCCCAGGCGAACACTAAGTGTCTTTCTTACCTGCCCGCACCAGATATCGTTTCACAAATAAGAGACGCCTGCCCCGCCCACCCACAGCGCGACACCACCCCAAAAACAGCACTTGGGGTGAGGCGTGTGCCGCAACACGCAGCCAGCCCTCACGGGAATGCAAGGAGCGACCACAAACACAGTCAGCTGATGACATCATGACGTCAGCAACGTTGATGCCAAAAGTACTGCCAAAAACGATAATAACTTTGCTTGGACTATATCCGTGCCAAAAATATCGCCAGATAACGCCAGATATCGCCAAATCACGTCCAATCATAGGAATGCTACGACAGTGACATCAAATTAAGTGGCAATCAGAGCAACAGAAGGAGTGACGTAGCCGATAACACAACAACGTGGATCCGTACAGAGGCACCGAAAATCAGTTCTGGCTATTCTTGTCAGAACGATTTTTCCCGGAGACCGCTGGATGTCTGAAACAATCGGACCAACGCCGACTGGGCTAATCGGCCGAGCAGCCGCGGAATGTCGCGTCCGACCCGAGACGGACAGGTTGTCATCTTTGGGACGGAGCAGCGCCGGTTTTCAGGTCAGTGCTCACCAACCGGGCAGCTGAACATGGCCGCACGGTGCGGCCTCTGCCGCCCGGGAGACATGCGCGTCGCGTGCTGCGCAGCAATCGCCAGCAATCATCACCGACGCTGTCAGTCGGAGCCGGCCATCGGAAGTTATCCCCGGTCAAAGAAACTTTCCCTTACTCACGTCCTGGCCACACCTAGACCACATATCCTCAGGAGCTATATTTATCCGCATCCATGGGATGGAGCCAATCAAAAGCCAATTGATGCTGCCAATCATAACAGGCTCCTCATTCGACCATATCCCGCTCGCCGTTCGTCCCTGCCCGTATCGACCAGGCAAGATCAAGCCGACTAAGCGGTTGCGACTGCCGGCCCAGCGTCGCTGCCCCAGCATGACCTGGCAGACTAGCTGCTCACCCAGCTGCACGCCGTCGATCACACGGGCGCCGCGACGCCACGGTGCCGCCGCCGCCGCCGTCCGGCCAGTATCCGCGGCCTGGCACTGACCCGGCGCCTCCGACCCTGTGACATGGCCAGGTGGACGAACCGCTGGACCAGCTGCGCGCCAGCAGACACACGGACACCGGGGCGCTGCCGCTACCAGCGCCACGCCGTCGGTGACGCCCAGATTGGGTCATCATATCTGCTGTTGATCGTCATCAGCTTGATGCCGACGCTGCGCCGAGGCTCGCCGGCCATCACGCACTACCTGCTGCGCTCCAGGCTGACTCTACGGGACCCATCAGATCTAACACCACCGTCCACGATATGACAGGACGGCTGTCATGACGAAAGTAGGTCCTTAAGCCAATCTTTGTTTGACAGAAGTTGTGAGCAGGCTGAAGGATTGTCCGCGGACCGGTCACGTCGCGCGCTGCGTGGGCCCGGCATAAACAGGGCGCGCGTGCGCTGTTCGTGCACTTCGCCATATGAAGGCTGTATCTTCTTATTTTGGTCGGTCTTTACTCACTTTAATTAATATACTGTTGCCTTTCTTATTGTAGTTGATATTTCCTCCGTTCACTCTTGTTCTGTCAATATCTTTCACGCTATTTTTTTATCCTTCATGTTTGTTGATTGCTTAGGCCGCTCAGACACTTAACCGGGCTCTGAGCTGTCCGAAAAAAGTTACGTTGTTTCCTACTCAATGCTCAAAGGGCCAATGCTAAAACATCCAGAAAGTTGATGATCCCAGGCTCATCCCCTTTGCTCCTCCCTCCACCGCCTGGGCCTCTACAGCATGATCTGAAAACTGTGCCACCTCTTTTGTTTAAATAGGGCGCTTCCGTTGCAGGACCCCCAAAGAAAGTTGCCTCAAAACAAAAGTGCAGTGGTGCTGGTATTAGATCCAAGTGAAGGGTTCATTCTAATCCTCGCCCTGATTCAGCGGTTTTTCATGTGTGGACTCATAGGAGGGGTCAATGCTCTGGCGTTTCCGGGCGTTTCCAAAGTAATGAAGATAGAGCTTTTTGGAAAGCACCAGTGGATTGGTCCTAATAAGATCTCGTGATTGGTATTAGTTTGTGTGCTGTTAGGTCAATGATTGATTACGTTATGTCAGGTCAAAAGTCAATTTTTTTGCAGAAAATCGTACTTTATCCACTTTACATCAAGCATTGAAGACCACACCATCTGACGCCATAAGACCTATATGGGCTTGATTTGTGTTCAATTTTGAGTAAAATGGTGTACATTTCGGTGCGTTTTGAATAAACATTTATGATACTTAGCTATGTTAATGTAGTAATGTCAGCCCGCCGCACGCTTTCGGCGGCACCGTTGGCTGCCACGCGCCCAACACTTCAGGCCGCAGATCGCCGTACAGTGTTTCTCAAAAACCGCTGCTGTTCCAAACCACAAAAGCTTGGAGCACGTTTTTGGTGTCAGACCACGCGCAATGGATGCCCGATAGGCTACTGAGACTTTGCGTGCGATTGCAAAACACTCCGAGCAGGTATTCTCAAGAAGTCTTAGGGGGCCGCATCGAACTCCTCCCCCTATCAGAGCGAGGAGTAAGTCCTGGCGGAGAGACGCCCTTGACTAAAGTCCAGTCGATGCGCACCGAGCCGATGCAAAGGGGCGTCCCGGAGTTCAAGAGTCCGGGAGAACGAGGGTGTCCACTGATTAAGCTAGACAGAAAGATTAAGCTAGAGAGTATGTTCATGGAAACGAAATGTCGGCCTGGGTCACTTTAGGTCAGGGACCTATTCGCGCACGTGATATGTACATGGAAGGTTTCTGATAAGGTTTATGTTGTCAATAAATTCGAAATGAGCATCAGAGGCAACTCAAAACAGCAAGCCCTAGATGAATGAAACAGCTTGGATTTGACCTTGTTCTGACCTTTCTATCTGACCTTAGGTCCATGGAATTTGGACATTCGATTGTTGTGTTGTCTAAAAAAGCATCTCAGAGATGTATGGCTTCGTCTAACACTGCGTTGTTCCATCAAATTGACCGATTCCCTGAAATTGACTTCCCTGAATCCACGGCTTGACTTTAACCTGCCGTCGGTCGGCGACCTTGCAAGGTAAACTCAGTTTTTTGTACCACACGATCTGCTATTTAATTGCCTACAGCTATGCAGAATTTGGCGTTCGGAAACCACTCCGGAAAACCCTTTGCGGGGAGTCAGTTTGACCCCCAACCCGAGAGCATATTAAGACGGTAAGCACGGCGGCCTCGTCACCCCGATGACCTCCCCCTCAAGCTCTTCGAGATGAACACCCCCTCTTCCACACGGACCTAAGCGAGTCGGTGCAAACCCGGCATTTCTCGCCGTCGCTGGTGAGCCAACGACCTCCGAGTTGTTAATGACTTCGCCGAGGTGGAGGGGCTCTCACACGGGACGAATACCACAGTCCGGAGAACCGGCACATAGTTGCCCGTGTTTATCCCGAGAGCTCAACTAAAAGAATCGTTGACATTCAGATTTGCGCATCCTTGGCGTAGTGGGTCTGGGCCGCGCTGAACGCTCGCTATTTACACCTGATTGAGATGGCTTGTGGCCGGTGGCAGCGGTCGCGCCAAAGGTCAGGTGACGTCAGAGGACGCGACGGGCAGTGCCGAGCGTTGCGGTACGTCAAACTTTCGCCACATAATTCTGCCCTTTAACTGAACTTCACCATCGGATGGTAGTCAGGATGAACGCAACATGTTCTACTTAGCATGGGGTCTGATCCCATATATACATTCATTCAAAAGGTCCGAAATTAACTTGAAAATGAACGGGTCGCGTGGTGGGTGACAGCATAGATCACGCACTTCATGGGACCTAATCTGGATTTCAGGTCATCCCAAAAAACTTACCATATCACAGAGTCACGATATCAATATCTTAATGAATGCCAGTTCTGGCATTCATTCATAAAGATAGCTCGACTTCCAAAAGTCGGAAGGTTCGTAACAAATTCACAGTAAAAGAAATGTGGCGGGGATGCCCATATCACTAGGGTAGCGGAATGTCCAACTAAGCCAAGCTTATCCATGGTAACTGCCGCAGTCACGTGGTTGCGGGTCCCTGAAGTGAATCCTCGGCCTTGGGTCCCGGCCGTATCACCAAATGACCCCATGGGGACGAGAGCGACCATAGAGTCGGGGCGTAATGATCGGCGTTTCGGCTACAGCCGAGAATTGTGAATCCATCTCCTTTATCAAGCCAGGCGAGGATAATTAAAGTTCATGGCATTGCCTATTGTCAGGCCCAAAGCCATAAAATTTGCCTTAGGGCGGCACGAGGTGTCAAATATTCCGCAAAGTGTTGCGGAATTGGAGTGCATTACAGCGAAATCACCCACCGACTTGGCTACACGAGCGACAGTACAGCTGCATTTCAATTAACCAAAGGGTTGGTGATCCACATCCGTGACAAATGCATTATGCACGTGCCTGTCACAACTGCAGCTAACTTCCACCATAACTTTACCGCTCCAGTAAACTTCCGTGGTTTAAAATGCGGCCAAATGGTAGATGCAGGGAATGCCGCACAGCTTATTGGTTTATTGATAAATGATTGCCAAGAGACAGTGCCCAAAGGCAGACAAAACCAGTGCATCAAATGTACGCGTGTATTTTTCATTCAAATTCACATCGTGTCCTCACCGAAACTGATCCATTCGCGAATTATTTTGTTGTTCCATGACGCGGCAGCATTGATGCACAAAGGATGCATGAACCCACGGAACATTGTTGAAAACGAACACATCATTATGGATCTTGTTCGACCGTCGCGAACGTGAGCAGCCTCCGTTACTCATCGACGATGCTGTAAACTGTCTGCGCCACTCTCGCCGCAGCATACGTGGAGGAGTCACATTGCCAATATCATGCTAGTCGTTAACAGCAGGCAGCAATTTACTGAGTTATTACCTACTTGGGAGTTGATTGCTTGCACTGAGCTAGGTCAATTGTCTTCTTATTGGACATTGAGATATGGGACGCTTTTACAGGAGTTGTTCAAGTGAATTGCAAGCAATTCTGTTTAAGCGAGAACTAAACAATCATGTTCGCATTTACGCCATAAACGTTGCGGGCGTGCAACGCAATATTTCAGCTCTGAAACAAAAACGAATTTGTCAGATTTATCGTTTCGTAACAGCAATGATGTGGTTCTATTAACAGTGGCCATGGCAATGCCGGTAACGGTAGCGCCTTGATTTTGTAAAGTGCGACTAATGAATTCGTTCTGCTATCTAAAGGAGTGGTCTACCCTTTTTTGCTGTCGTATGGCCATGCTGATTTTCTTTGAGCACGCGTATGTTGCGAAGCGTGTGATATGAGTAAATGCATATTCAGTTTAATGACTTTACGACGGGTCAAACTCACGGGCGTCCACCTCGTCCAACTGCAATCGTGGCGCAACCTGCGCGAATGGTGCTGCCATTACCCAGTCTCAGCGACGCCGGCCCGGCGGTACGGCGCCGACGGTGGTGCCACCTAGCGCCACGCGACTCAACGTCTCCAGCACGTCGCTGACGGTGGCGCTACCAAACCGAACCGAGGCCGAAGAGACCGAACATGGCAGGACCAGCAGCTTGGATTGGTAATGGAAACTGAGTTGTGGGTTGGCTTTGAGTATTCCTTTAAGACTTAACAAATAAACTAAAGAGTGAACCCAGACATTGAGACCGCTAACAAACAATTGAGAATCTACACTCATGATTGCGTTAAAAGCACTTCCGCGCTGCACTGGTTGGAAATGAAATTTTAGAAATTGTTTGCCCAGAGGACTTGTGTTTCATGCAAGTGGCCTGAGGCTATCACCCAGTCCACCCGTTCCAAAAAGTGCACTCCTGACACTTCGTAACACGCATTCGCAAGTTTTTGCTTGCTTGCGGTCTCAATATTCAGCGGCGGATGCAGAATTTCGTCAAGGGGGAGGGGGCACACAACATTGTGGGGACTCCTGAAGTTTGGGGCCCCCCAAAAAATGTTCTTGCTTTTTGGTCATTACATTTCAATACAAGTATGTAATACGTATTTATTTATTTAATAAATACGGAGACGCATCTTGCTGTGCACAGCCCTATAAAGATAGGCGTGCTACGCATGCATACATATAGAGCTCGCTCATTTTCTACAGATCGTGCTAAATGCTTTGATTTTGGGGCTAAATTTTTCGGAACAACAGATCAAGTAAACTTGATTTGGCTGCTAGCAATCATCAAAACCAAACATGGACTTGCTTCCTAGCTCATGTATTTACGGCTGGCCTGCTGGGCGATGTAATCACCTGATTGCTGATGACTAATGCAGGATTGTTCCTTTGTTATAAAAGAGTGCAGCATATCCCAGCATTCAATGTATGTTAAGAACGTGATGCACTAGTATAATAAGTGTCACACGCTCAATAGCCAATGGAAATGACACATACGACGTCGGCGACATGTAAAATTACGTTCGGCAACTGTGCGTAAAAATTAATCGGCGCGTATTCGAAAGCACCAAGGGCAATTGGGACGAAACATGAGCGATCATGGGTGCCGCAGGAAGCCAACAAAGTGGCTCTCGTCAGCAAGCATAGGATCTAAGTATAGCAAAGGGGAGTTGCCCAAAACCATGAATTAATACCCCTGTGCGACCAAGAGCGTACGAGCACGTTAACCGAAAGAGCCTCGATAGAAGTGAAGAGTCCTCCGCAAATGGGATCAAAGTGAAAGATCCCTCGATTGAGGTAGAGGGTCCCGAACATCGAGCGTCTCGGCGCCTTACCTTATAAGAGCCCCAGCAGCAGCACAAGGCACTCCAAGTAAGTGGAAAGAACTGGAGACTAATAAGAAAGGCCCCTGAGCGACCGAGTGTACCCCGGCATATAGGGCCCCGGAAAAGCATATAGAGCCTTTCAAACGAATGGGAAAAATCCGTGGAGGAAAACGTGATCAATCAAGAGTGCCCAGGCATGGATGCAGGTAGCGTCCCAAAAGCAGCGTTAGGCCCTAAGAGGAAATGTGAAGAGATCAAAGGCAACATGGAAAGCTCCTTAGCGATCAGATCGATCCGGCAAGTGGACATATAGGACGTGGGCAGCAGCATAAGGCCTCTGGGCAGCATAAGGACCTCAAAAATTGTCCCCCAAGCAACATCTTTTCAATCGGGAAAGAATCAGGAAAGGAAAAAGGCCCCTCGAACGATGAAATGTGCCCGAGCAGGTTTGTCCTGATGTTGTGATGTTTGTGTTCTGACGGGCCCTTGTCGGGCCCATCAGAAGGGGCCCGACAAGAGCGAAGGGTTCCCACTCAAATAAGAAGTACCCAAAACCCAGTGCGGAGAGCCCACGAAAGATGAAGGGTACCCGAACAGATTGTCAGATAGCCTCGACAGGAGTGTACGACCCTACATTAAAACACCAAGATCCAATATACAGGGCCCCGAGCAGTCAAGTGTAGCCGAGGAGGCAAACAGGTGGACCCCCGGCAAGTGCGTAGGGCCCTCCATCCAGGTAGGAAGTACCCAAGCCACAATTTGGAGAGCCCCGGATATTCGAGTGTGCCCGAGCAGGTTAAGAGATGGGCCTCCGGCAAGAGCGTAAGTCCTTCCGTTCAAATGTGAAATACCCACGACACGATGAAGAGGGCCCCGAACAATCGAGTGTGCCAGAGCAGATTAACAGAAAGGGCCCGCGAAAAGAGCGAGGGCCCTCCATTTAAAAAGGAAATACCCAAAACCGGATGGAGAGGTCCCCCACGATCGAATGGGTCCGAGCATCTTATCAGGAGGGGCCCCGACAGGAGCGTAAGGCCCTCCATTCAAATAAGAATTGCCCAGGGGGCCCTAAACTCAAACATCAGGAACCAATGTGCAGTACCCCCCGAGCAATCCAGTGTGGTCGAGGAGGCAAACAGAGAGGGCCCCTGACAAGTGCGTAGGACGCCACTCAAACAGCACGTGTGCGAGGCCCAATGTAGAGGGCCTTCGAACGATCGAATGTGCCCAAGCAGGTTATCAGATAGGCCTCCTCACACGTAGGGCCCCCCATTCAGAAAATAAGTACCGGGTACCCAGTGTGGATGGTCCTCGAACGACTGAGTGTGCCCAAGCAGGCCATAGATGGCCCCCGACAAGAGCATAGGACACCAAGCAAGTGACAGAGAATTGGAAACGCCTAGACCAATGTAGGGGCCTCATGGGCATATCGCAAGTGTGTTGATAGGTTAACCGAGACCCACGTATAGGGCCCCTGAGCAACCGAGAATACCCCGGCTATAGATCACAGACCTTTTCTGGCGAGTGGAAAGGATCCGTGGAAGGGGCCGTGATTGACAAGGGTGCACCGGCGCGCTAACAGGAAGGGCCCCAACAACAGCGCAGGGTCCTTCGGGCAAATGCAAAGAAGTGAAGGGCAACGTGGAATGCTCCTTAGCAATCGAAATGATCCGTCAAGTGGACATATAGGTCCTCCGGAAATAGCATGGGCCCCTAGACAGTGTAATGGGCTTAAAATTTCCAGTTCACGACTTCTCCAATCATTGAAGAATTTCTTGAACTTCTCATAGACTCTTCGCTTTTGCTTAGAACTCCGGATTGTAAGCAAAAAGCAAAAATATCCATTTTCGCACTCCCACACAAATGGGATATGGGCTGATAGGACAGTTCTGCTGCCCGTTTACTGCCCACTTACGTCAGACACGGAAAACTATGTCCTTAAATAATTTCAGTACTTTGTTGCCATTCTATCGCGACTTTGCAATGGTGCCGAATTCACGGCTCATTTCGGAGCGACCCAGTGTTGTTCAACAATTCTTCAGTCTTTGAATGACATGGTCTTGCCCATGCATCCTGCCAAGTTAGTAAGCCTGGTCAGTCAGCTTGGCCGTCTATCGTACTTTTTCGTAGCGTTGACTGGCTTGGAATAGAACGACGGCAAGTTACCCAGCCCATATACCACGCAATTAGATGTGGGCAGATCGGCACGAGAATCTCTGCACCATTCCCTATCGAAGCGACTCAGCGCTAGTCGCTCCGACCCGTAATCGCCGAGATTTCGACCTGGGATGGCGAGCAAAGACGCCGCTTAGTATATCTAATCAATCACCACCTTGGCCCGGCTGCTGTGAAACGACCTCGCGCCGGTGGCTTCCACAGGCGCTCGTGCGCCATCAGCCACTTCACTTCAAAACCGCATAGGCAGGTGGGAGGTCAGAGAGTACCTTTTGAACGCGGCATAAAAGCCATAATGCAATACATTACAAGTTGCCAACGAAATTTGCAAAAAAGGATGGTAGACAGGGAAAGAAAGAATCGGCGAACACGCTGGTGTAATTATGAAAGTCAAAATGTTCACAATTCTGATCACAGCATACCGTAGTCGATGGTATTTTCAAATTCCTATTTTTCGTGATTTTCCCGACCATTTATGGCACAGCCGCGCGTCGCACAAACTCGTGATGCGTGGTGAAACTGTAGCCAGCACATTTGAAATGTTTTGAAACATGAATCACGCCTACACCTGCATAGAGTGCCGAGATGTGACCTAAAACGAAACACCGTCAAAACAAACCATTTTACCACACCAAATCGTGTGCACGTGCCACGTGCCACGTGGCATCACAAATCGGCCAGCAAGCTATTCCATATATGATTCCCTGTCGAACTGTGAAAATTTCATGTCGCTCCGACATTTCGTTGCCGAGCTACGGCCACGGTTTCCAACGGCTGCTTGGTCGTTTCCTGCGGGTAACATTTCTGGGCGTTTCCCATCGAAATCCAGCGTGCTTAAAAACGGCATTTTCGGCACGTGCCACGCCCGCGTCGGCTCGCAAGCTAAATGTGAAACACAGCCTCATGCACACGAACATCGTTATCGGTGTCGATTTCTCAAAATGATTTGGAGGGGCAGAAATGTGGGAGTCGTCGCCATAAGGGGACAGATACCAAAAAAAAAAAAAATATTGCGGGTTTGGTCCACTTATGTTCTGACTATAGATTATATATATATATATATATATATATATATCATACACTGGCGACATAGGGGCGGCAGAGGGGGCAGGAGTCGTGGCCCCCTTGAGCCTTGAATGGGCCTGTTAGCTTCGAAGGGCCCTAAAGCCGGCCGAACAGATGCAATTTTTCAATACGAAACGCAACAAAATTTGGGGTCTTTGGGCTTCCACGCGACCAAGAGCAGCCGTAAGCGAAAGTGAAGGGCTCGCGATTTGGAGAATTTAAGGCCCATTATAATGCACAGAGGCCCTACGCTATCTCCGGGGGGCCTATATGCCTGCCTGCAGGGCCGATCCCATCGTTAAGGAGCCTTCCACGTTGCACTTGATTTCGTTGCATTTGCTCGAAGGGCCCTACGCTGTTGCTGGGCCCTTCCTGCTAGCGTGCCGCGGCGCTTTGGTCGATCATGGGTCTTTCACGGATTCTTCACATTCGCCTTAAAGGCGCTGTACGCTTAAGTCAGGGGGCCCACATGTTAACCTGCTGAGGTATTCCCAGTAGCTCAGGGGCCCTTCACGTTGGTCTCGGTTAACCTACCGACACATTCGGAACATGCCCATCAGCTCTCTTCATTGGTTCTTCCAATCCTCAGGGCCGTTTCAATTCATTGTCACTTGCTAAGGGCCCTGTGCTCTTTTCTGGGGCCCATCTGTTTACCTGCTTGGGCACACTCGGTCCTTCGGGGCGCTCCAAAGTGAGTCTTCGGTACTTTCTGTTTCAATGGAGGGCCCTACACACTTGTCTGGGCCTCATCTGTTAACCTGCTAAGGCACACTGGATTGCTTGGGGGCCCTGCATATCGGGCATTTAAATGTAAGGCCCCAAACTCTTGTCGGGGGCCATCAGGTAACCTGATCGGATACAGTCGACCTTTCGGCGGCCCTTCACACTGGGCTTTGAGTACTTCTTATCTGAATGCAGGGCCCTAGGCCCTTGTAGGTGGCCTATCTGATAACCTGCACCGGCACACTCGAGCGCTCGGGGGTCCCCTACATTGAGTTTTGGGTAATTCCTATTTGAATGGAAGGTCTTACGCTCTTGCCGGAGGCCCCATCTCTTAACCTCATCGGGCACACTCGATCATTCCGGGGATTTCCAACGTTGTGTTTTAGGTACTTCCTATTCGAATGGATGGCCTACGCTCTTGGCTCGCCCCATCCATTAAGCCGCTCAGCGGGAGCGAACACGTGTCTTTTCTGTCACCGACAAAGTTTGGAATAGCCTTAATTGACACCTGGAGCCAAAGCTATCAGAAATCGTCGTCATATAACTGAAAATTCGATAAACCACACGAAACGAAGATAGATGAAGTGCAATGAGTCATAAACATCGTCAAAAAATCTCATTTTGGAAGGTTCATTTGCACAAAAGTAGCATCTACTGGCCATGCCAAAACCCCGGCGGTTAGGGCATAGGTCTGCGTGCATGACTGGCTTGCGCAGCGGGCTTGAGGCCTGCGAGCACATCGATTTCGTCAAAAACAAAGGCGTCGCATGTACGGAAAAGGTGAAAATTATTCGGGCAGCAGCCCCAGCACAACCTTTAATGGCATGTAATAAACCCCATGCACTATTTTACGACACACTGGGGCAATGCCAGTGTTGGAGAAAGAGCTCTTACAGGGTTTAATCCATCCATACAAATCACTCCCCATCGCTTCTTATCAGACGTACACTGTGTGATAATATAAACTGCGTTATCCCAAGTTCAGAATCGCTATGTCGTTTCATATCATAGCCATGGCTTATATCTATAAGTACAGTGTCTGAAATAAGATTTCATAGTTTTCCACAATTCCTAAAATGCAGATCTCTAGCATTTACAATCCGCTACAAAGTTTTGCTATCAACTCAACAGTTTTGGAATTTGACAGTCGGATGGTGGAGTCAATGCCGACACTGAGCGCTGGCGCTTATCCCAGAAATGTACACATTCAAAAGGCTCGAACCAAATAAAAAGAGTCTTGGCCGCCCCCATCATAACGCACTACAATCGGCACCTACCATGACAACCAAGAAAGCAGTCCTTATATCATAAATGTGAAAGACGGTATATTTATCATTTGATCCCCGGTCACATAAACGGAGTCGTCCTAACATATCCTTTCTTCCTGCTAGTGCATGTACTAGAAATACTGAGTGAGGTCTTCCGACTGTGCTGTAGGTTCTCGGTTTGATAGTACAATAGCATCAGGTTCGTAAAGAAACGGCAGGGAGGTGAAATAAACAGGTTGTGTGAAACTACCGTTTGTGTAGTGTGCATCTTGAGCCCTTCCCAGATAAGTTAGCCATGTTTTACTCAGCAATGAAATGTATATATATATATATATATATATGTATATATATACATATATATGTATATATGTATATATATATGTATATATGTAAATATATATACATATATATATATGTGTATGTGTATATATATATATATATATATATATATATATATATATATATATATATATATATATATATATATGTATGTATGGCACAAAGAAGACTGCGATGTCATTCTTATGGCCATGCAATTGCAAAACAGGATAAAAAACAATGACAGTCATAAGTGATCTCAGACTCGTCAAATCGTGACTCTTACAGAAGATGCTTCTCTGGCGGAGAGAACGAGAATCCCGTCCACACCACCTCAGAGCGCCACATCGCTACCGCTCTGTTGCCCTTCTAAGATGCCCCGCTCTGTTGCCCTTCTAAGATGCCCTGCGGCATTTTCACTGAGCCGCTCAGGACGGGGGGTGGCTCCAGCAGGATGGCGCGGTATCGCACACGCAATGAGTACCGCGTCGCCCGATCACGTTTTCTGGATTAATTGATGACCTTTTCTCTGGTATGCACGTTACCTTAAGACTGTGGGCAAGCGGCTTCCCATCTGCCCGTTATGCCGTCCCTGAACTTTATGTTTGCCTTTGAGCACAAGAACCACGTCCACATGGACGGGCCAGCTTACCGTCAAAGGCTCCAGGCCGCCTTTAGACTTGAAATAGGAGGCACCATCATTGACAAGAGTGACTGGACAATCGACCACCTGCAGCGGGTTCAGACGTTGTGCACCTTGGACCATGTAGGGTCATGTCATGTCACCAGAAGGCCATGTGGAATATCTTATGGTGCCACGATTCGACGGAAAATCTGATAACCACCACTGTTGCTGTACGTGTTTGGCGATTGAAGTTGCAGTTGTTATTGACGCCCTGCAGTGCCAGTGTAACACCCGGCATCGCCTCTGCCATGCCGGCCACCCGGCCTCTCTGCCATGCCGGTCACCCGGCTCCTCTGCCTTGTCGGCCACCCAGCCCCTCTGCCATGCCGGCCACCCGGTCCCTCTGCTATGCCGGCCATCCGGTCCCTCTGGCGGGTCGTGCCGGAAGTGTTCTCGGGCTTCACGCTCGGCGTGGCTGGCACCCATTTGTCTATCGATATCGGACAATGTAACTCGCGTTTCGACGGCAGTCGAAGGCTAATACATTCACGGTTGTGTGAGCTTTCCACCGCTGAGGACAGCTGGTGAACCTCGATCTGGGCCACCCAATGCTATAGAAAGCTGGCGTTCATTGCTGCCCCGATCCACCTGTGTTGTTTGCTGGGAAACCTTCCAGCATTTGCAGACTGGCCAACTATGTAATGGAGTTGGCATGACAAAAACATGGAAAAAGACCTTAGTAGCGGACGTGCTTCATGGTACTAATCAATGTCAAAAACATAGGCACATTCGGGATACTATCAAGCATAGAATGAACATAATATTAATAGTGATGCGTGCTGCGTAGGAGGCTGATCAAGCTCGTTGCAAGGTGCTGAGGCCAGCCACGATTCTTGCAACTAGTAATAACATAGCTATTTTGGGAGTTTATGCTGCTCAGGATGTGAAGTGAACCTTGACTCAAAATAATATGTGAAAGACACTGATCTGGGGCCATTGGAAAAGCACTGTGTCACCACTGATCTGTGACGTCAGCCCTGGTATAACATTTTTCAACAGCAATTCATTAACATTCAATTCATAATTTAACAACAATCTGTCAAAATAGCTTTTTGGAGCTCAGGATAGAGTTGTAGAAGTTTACTAGAAATATAATACAAATTATTTTGATGAAAGCTACTATTTGGCGTAATTTTGTGACTCAACTTGCATGACGGGAGGCATGAGACCATGTTCCTCTTGTGCCCCGGGGAACTCAAAGGTTCTGAAGGAGCTCTTGACCGGCCGAAAAGACGCTGTTCTGTGACAAAAAAAAAAAAAAAAACAGAACAAAATTGCACGTCTTTGGGCCCAAAGATGACTGAGCACGGCTGCGAGCGAAAGTGAAGAGCCCATCATCAGACAAAGGTAATTCTTTGCTGATTGAGGAGGTGTTAATTTGGGCAAATTTTGGGGTTCATTACGCAGTCCAGAGGCCCTACGCTTTTACCCGGGTCCCATGTGTCCAATGGCCGAGTCAATCTAATTGCTAAGGAGCCTTCCACGTTGCCCTTGATCTCTTTGCATTTTCCCCTGGGGTCCCACGCTTCTGTTGGGACACTATCTGCTAACATGCCTGGGCACTCTTGATCGATCAGGTTTTCATCTTCGGATTCTTCCCATTCGCCCGAAAGGCTCTATACGCTTTTTAAGCGGCCCCATATGTCAGGGTGCACTCAGCTACTCAGTGGCCCATTACATTGTTGTTTAGCTCCTTCCACTTGTTCGGAGGACTTCTTGCTCTTAGTGGGCCTCATATAAGGCAAGACATCGAGCCACGCGATGTTTAGGGCCCTCAACTTTGATCGAGGGCTCTTTCCTCTTCATCTCACCTGCGGAGGACCTTTCACTCCTGTCGGGGCACTTTCTTTTAACCTGCCAGGACACTCTTGATCGAAAGAGGGTAGTTATTCATTACATTGGTCCTAGGTAATTTCCCTTGCTAAGAGGGCCCTGTGCTCTGGCCTGGGTCCTATATTTCATCCTGTTGGGGCACTAACGATCGTTCAGGGGTCCACCACCTTGGTCTTGGGTTCCTCTCGCTTGCTCTGAGGCCCCTATAGTTCTTGACGGAAGCCTCTTTGTTGGTCTCCCGCGGCATCCATGATCGCCCAGGTTCCGTCTCTATTGACCTTGTTGCCTTAACCTAAGAGCAGCAGTCGGATATGCGCCGACGATTTTTTACGCGCAATTGTCGAAAGCGGTTTTGCGTGCCGACGGCAACTAGGTGTGATTTCCCTTGGCTGTTGAATGTCTTACACTTATTGTACTTGTGTGTCACGTCCTTGATTAATTTTGAATGCTGGAATATTTTGTACTCCTTTACAACGAGGGAAAACCTCTGCATTACTCATCGGTCATCAGCTGATCACATTGACTACTCGGCTAGCCGTAAATAAGCTAGGGATTAAGTTCGTGCTCGAATTTGTTGGGTTAAGCATCCAACTTACGTTTATTTTCTTTGTTTTTTTCCAAATTTTTAGCCTTAAAATGACAAGATTTGCCACGGTCTGAAGAAAATCGATCAGCTCCACGTATGTGCATAGTTGGCGCGCCTTACTTTCTAGGGCTTCGCACTGTAAGATGGGTTCCCATATTCACTTTTTTACCTTATACTATTACCGTATTTACTTAACCGTACTCACTTTTAAATGTAATACATACACACACACACACACACACACACACACACACACACACACACACACACACACACACACACACACACACACACACACACACACACACACACACACACACACATACACACACACACATACACACACACACATACACACACATATGCATTACATATATATATATATATATATATATATATATATATATATATATATATACTTCTTGAATGTGCCGTCATAACAATCACAGGTTAAAGCTTGGCAGTTTGTATCAGCTTCTTTAAACGCACCTGTTTTGTAAAGGTTAAGAGGTGCATTTGCACCTTTCTCTGGCATATTTGAAGTGCAATCTGCGCATAGCTTATCATTTATGCTTTTGTGATTCGTAGCATATGCATCAACATACAGATGAGGATAAAGAATCCGCAAGATATGTGGCTACCGTAATCCGTTTACACGCAAGTTCTCAATATAAAAATTGCATCGATAAAACATGAACATTTCAGTCAATGAAAAACAAAGCATAAGTACCCTTTCACGCATCATTTCAGAAATGGTTATCAGCCTCTCCCCAAATACGCTTTGGCCGATGCCCTCCTAATTAAGAACACACTTTCCCCGCTCGTTAAAAAAACATGCACTGGAGTCTGCTTTGCCTGTGAGGAACGCCGCTTTTAGCCGTTGTGCGTCAAAAGGGTAAGCGAACCTCACCCGCTTCACTTCGAACGTATGGCACATGAAGCTCCCTCCAGTTCAATGCATGTAACTCAAGTTTGTTTTGATAACGTTGCTAATTGAGTTGGCTCTTTAGTCGCCGCACGATTGTACTTACGGCCACCCTGATGCTGCTGCACGCTAATGCATGAAGCCTTTGTAACGGTAATGCATGAAGTTATTAGACCCAGCCCACACCCACTAGCCCCTGCTTTTCAGCCGCGTCGTCTGTCCAAGCCAGCAGTGCTTGTCGTCCCAACCATGGTCACCTCACCGCAACTTAAAATGCCTATGCGTGTTCACACCCTCAGGCTGTTGAGAACCGTGTGCAGACGTGGTAATCCTGTGGCTTACCTGCCGGTCGGAGGGTCGTATTGACAAAGGCAATGCCAAAGTACGGATTGCCCGCCCTGCCATGGGGTGTAAGAACCAGTTTTGTGTCGATATTGCACACGTCCGAAGGCTTTCGTGACTGGGTGATACATACAACTGGTGCTCTCGGTGATACGCTTCCAACGCAAGTTGGATTATTGCTCAATTCGCATTTTAACGCACGCTGGAGGCTAATTGAGCCGGACCCTAGTCGTGACCATTTCAACTGTAGCCCCCTGCACTTCCTGTGCCAACAAGCAAAATCAAAGAGCCTAAGCTCATTGCTTTTCATCCCTTTCGGTTGTGATCCTGAAGACAGTCAACCTCAAATTCACCAGTAAGTACTGGTCAGAAAAGATGGCGAGCAGTCACTGGAATATATTCTTAACGTCTCCAGTATGGCTCACGGCCATGGCGCCCTTGGTCGCTGTTGGAACGTCGAATATTTTCATTACACACTTCAAAAATGTCTTGAAATGTTTGTCTAACGTCCACTTCCTAATAAAATGGGGATCGATTGTTTTCAGGATGAAACTTCTGTGAATTTCATGCCTGCCATAATCGCCTATACAAACATGAGATATCCTCCATATACCAAGGCCAGCGCATAGACTAACGGCAAATAAGGTCAGCGCCAGCTTGGCAGGCGGCGCTGGTATGTACATAACGCCGTGACACATGCATCCACTGTACAATCAACCCTGTTTGGAATCTCACGCTTTGCTATCGGCACGGATATCCGAGGTAAGCTATCCATACACATATCGCGCTGATTGGGCCCGCTGGTAGGAAGAGTGGGGAAAGAGTGCAAGCTCACAGATGATAACATAGAAATCGGCCTTCTGAAAGCCTCGCAGGCAAACGCCATTGACATAAGAAGGACCTTAACTAATATGTTTGGATTGTGTGCGTTGTCCTGTTTATGACAATCCACTTGCCATACGCCAAGTGGGACTCGTCGAAGAAAGGTGTCGAACAATCAACGAAATATGCTACGAAAGTGCTCAACATTTACAACCGTGCCCACAGACGCGGGTTCGACCCCCCTGCGCTTCACCGGCCCGAGAATCAGAGCGCAGTTCTGGCGCGAATGGCGCCGGAATTGGGACACAGTCACGCCACGTCTCACGAGACCGCGGAACGAACGACGCAAACCATCGTACGATGTGACGTCACGGGCGGGGGCAGCGAGAATAGGCCTGAGTCATGAGGAGCCGCGAGGCCCGATGGCGGCTGGCGCCTGACTTCGACCGGTGGATGACGGGGCGGATGTCCGCACATTTAGCAGCAGTTGAAGTCATCTACGACGAAGGGGCCCGGTCCTCCACTGCGGTGGAGGACCGGGTCCGCCACGATGATGACAAAGAAATCATACTAGCTTGGAATGGGAAGTCATTCCTCTGCATGGCAAACATTTTGATTCCACGAAATATGAATAGCTTTTATATCTTAACATCCAGGATACAACTTAAAGTGGACGAAATCCGAATAGAAATCAGGACTCGAAAGAAAGAAAGGTCAAACTTTTTGACTGAGCCCCCATAACTGATCTGAGAGAGGAACACACCTGGTCTGAAAAGATTTCAGTACCCTTATTCGGACCGCGATTTATCGCATAGCTTAAAAGGTCTCTCCATGGATGCTATTCATTACGTTAATCTCTGTTGTCTTTTAGCTCCATTAGAGTTTTGTTGGCCAGACATGTACTCACGTGCATCGAGTGCCTCCAGGAAGCACGGCACGCTCTATCTCGGCGGCCCTTGACCTCCCGAAGAAGCCAAACCATCCCAGATCCACAGGCAGATAGGCTCTGGATGAATAGTTGGGAATTTTTCGCGAGGGTATGTCTAAGCGGTAAACACAATTTAGGCATATTTGGCGTAACATCCGTCACAGACTGTGACGTTCCGTGAGCCTTTTTAGTCGGAATTAGGTCCGATTTGGACTTTCGGTAGGCCTTTTTAGTCGGAATTTGGTCTGGCTTGGACTACCTTTCCTGGATCAAGTCAGGATCGTATTAGAAGCGCACTGAAACTCATATCGAGTGGAAATATACTAAATTTGCTATGCATTTCGTTGCATAGAGCTACAGCGTTCGTTGCAGACTGATAAGATATGAAGCGCGGAGACCTGACGGCGAGTATGAAAACTACATGGCATATCGGAATTGTCGGAATATGACAAACAGATACGTTACTTTTCCGTAAACGTGTGCAATATTGGTGCTTTGCTACGGAATGCAGATTAAAAAAACCTGATAGCTGTAATCGTCGACTTCCTCTGTCGTTCAAGTGCCAGAGCGGCTGTCCAAACAGATGGGGCGCTTCTGAGATGCCCCACGTGCCTTGTCAGAGAACTTCAAGAGTGTGTTATCAGGTGTGATAAACAGGGTAAAGCTTCTTAGCTTAACTTTTCACGACGATATCAGAAGCCCGTAAGTAAGATTTCATTCAGACGTATTTCTTCTCCCCAGCGTCAGTTCCAGGGCGGTGCCACCGGATGGACAGAATGGGGTAACATTTTTGTTTTTACCTATCCCGAACTTGCGTGATGCCTCTCAAAAGTCGTGATGCATCCAATGTAAGCAGCGATGACGCAATCGGAAGGCACGACCCGGAGCCCGTGATGTGATGCGACGTGATGACGTAATGTGATGATCAAGGCGAAAGGCAGGAGACCCTCTTCAAACCAAGATGGAGCCGCTTCTGGGACTAGAACCAGACCTCTACCGCGCATGAAGCGGGACTCTTTCGTGATCAAGGAGGAGACTTCATCGGTATGGAGACTTCGGCGTGGACATCTTGGTTAGTTGTATGGTGAGCCATTGGTGATGCACTGGAAAATAAATGATGTCATTTGACATATGCTTGCTATGGTTTCTCCTTCACTTCTGAAAGGGCTGTCTCACCCAAGCTTTAGAGATAGGCTCTGTTCTCGTGCTCCGCTCCGGGTTCCTGCACGATAGGTGCAGGCACGATTAAACGTCGCAGTAGGAAGCAACTAAGACATAATTCAAGACCGTAACTTGCTGGAGGGCCCTTTCAGCTTGAGGAAACCCCTTTCCTCTGGAGGTTTGCCACGATTAGTAAACTGTCCAGTATCAAAAGTCCGCAGCACCTCACCTGGCTGAGCCAATGACACGATGGTCCAATGCGTATTATATGCGCACCCCGTGGGTCTAGTAGATCTAACAGCACCACACTGGCTGTGGTTTTGGACAGGCTAAACTGCCGGTTATCAGAACTTGTTGACGTGGACAGTTGAATGCAGAATAGCAGAGGCTTTACCCGCGTCCCTGCCAACGACGTTCTGATATGCTCGTGCGCTAAAATACTTACCGCATGTGTAAGTATAGATACATCATTCGCCCCGCATGGGCGAATGGTGCTGGAAAATTTGTAGCTATTTTCATTACTGCGTTGTCTTTCTCTTCGCTCGACCAAAAACTAACCTACCAATGCGTGTTAAATCAGAACAAACATTGCATTGTACTCTTATCGCCGGCAACAGCGTGCCGTTGCTCCGCCCCTGACTCTTCAGCCTTGCCTACATCGTTCATCTCGCTGCGTGGATCTCAGCGCCTGCGCTGGCTGTGAAAAGGTTGTTTGCGGGATTAAAGGGAATGTTCCACTTTTGACGATATTGAGACAAGGATCAGACATGATGGGAAAAGCTTACTTGTAACTTTTGGTAAGCTTTCAAAGCTCAAAAACGACCCTAAGTAGCACGATTTTAAAGTTTGTAAAAATGCGCCCCATTACGTCATTGTTTGATGGAGTCATGGAATCGTTTCGTGACGACGGCAATACCTGGCAGCACCTGGCAGCCAGACCTAAAGAATACCTGGAAATGTAATTGATAAGCAATGCTTTGATAGGCAAGGCAATGCCATTGTTGGTTTATGCCACCGAGCTTTTTGCAACTAACAACATATGCAAAAGACAAGAAGTAGTTTGTGGTGCACTATAAGCCGATTTGTGTCATTTTAATTTCACCACGTTGCCTGCGTTCAAGTTCACATATCATACCAGTAGAGGCTTAACACCAAGGCTCCTGCGTACCATGAGTGAGGGACTTTTTGGCTCCAAAATCCCGCGGAAGTTTGCTCGCGTGCCAGTAAACTCATTTAAAGACAACTCATTGATCTCTTAGTTGATCTGGTAGTTGAACACGTAGTTTGTGCGTCAGGGCGCTCAACATTGGCATGGTTGATACCTTTCCCCTTCGCGGATCCTGCTCATGACGGATAAGTTTTGGGGCAAGTCACTCACGGCAAACACCGTTGCCCGGACACGTAATTAAAGAACTAGTGCACCTCACGCCATGCATGCCACATGCTCGAAGCACGCCAGCACTTCCGCCAACAGCGCGGCCAATGACGCCACCCTTAGCCTGGAACTGGAATCATCCACACCCCGTCCCCGTCCTCCTGCCGCGCCATGCGCCACACCCACAGCCCGCCTCCCGCGCGGCGCCTTCGCGGGCCGGCGTCCGTCCGGGGGCACAGCTGGTTGAGCCGGCCTACGATCACGCCACTACGGTGAGCCAACGCGCACGCGGCGGGCGCCGGCCGGCTCAGGTGATCGGCCCAGTCAGAGCGCGACGCTCCGCCCGGTCGCCCGCCAGCCGCTCGGACCGCGCCGCGCCAGCGCCACGTAGCAGTCCCATGATGACCGCGCCCACCGTGGTCCGCCTGCTGGGAGCGGCGCTCCTGCTCGTGCTGAGCAGCCACCTTCAGGGAGCCGACGGTGAGTCCCGATTGAGGCCACGGCCGCCCAGGGTCGCGTCCGCCGGCGTCGACCGTGCAAACCGTCCGCTGCGTTTGAAAGTGGGGCGCGTCGCTTACAGTCGCCGGCGGTCAAAGGTTCGCGTGCGACGTGGCCGTCTCACGTGCCGTGACCTGTCTGCCACTCCGGAGCGTGATGAATCCCGTCCCGACACCCTGCCGCCCGGTTTGACCGCTCGCTAGCCCTCTGCCGCGATGTTCTGCTGCTCTCTCTCGAGGCCGGTTCAGACGCGTGGGGCTGGCCGGCGGCGACGGCGGCCCCACGTGTCGGCGCCGGGGTGGGAGCGGTCGGCCTTGCTGGCGGCGCGGTCCGACCGTGCAACGGCCGGCGCGCCGCCCGAGACACCGTCCGTCCCGTGTTTATCTCCGATACTTGATCTCTCAGACTGCCACCGTCCGCGCGATCATTCCTGACCGGCCAGTGTAAACAGACCGGGCAGGCGCTGGCGCGGGCGCTGTGCTCCATGGGCCTTGTGGCAAGAATGCGACGAATCTGGTGACCGACGTGCAGCGGCGCCCGGCGGGCGGCGGCCAGGGCCGAGCGGCGCGGGGGCGTGGCCCCCTCCGGCGCAGCTGACCGCGGGGTCGTCTGTGATCCCCCCCCCCTCGGTCTGGGGCCTGGCCTGGGTGCGCTCCCGGCGGTTCTAAATGGCTAAGTGGGCTCTGGAAACTCGCCAGAACGACCCTCCTGCGAGATTAAGCGACGTTGGCCGTTTGCGGGCGCTTGCGCAGCGGCCTTAAAGCAGGCCGAGAATGACCGTCCTTGGCACGCCCCCTGCTCGACCCGCCGCGCCCCCTCCCGACCCGCCGCGCCTCCACACTGGCTTCGACCTCCGACCTGCTGCAGCCGTCGGCTAAATAAAAACTGGCGGGAATTCAGCACCGCCTGTCCGGACTGACGTCAATTTTGCGAGCCTGAAATAAACAGGCAGCCTGTCCCAGCAGCAAGGTTGGCAGCCGGTAACGGAATGATGCGCACGTGGCGGGCGAATAAGTTTGTTTTTTTGTGACGGCACGAGGCACTTACTGTTCCCCCTGTCAACAAGTGACTCGCGGGTTACCGCCCAGATCAACGTTGCGGCGGCTTTGCGGTTGCGAACAGTGTGCCGCCGCTCGCATCATGTTTCCTCCCCGCTCTTTGTCGTCGCAGCGTTTCGGAAAGCTGGCTGTCATTGTTTACATTCGTCGAGATTTACACCCACACGGCATGCTTTGTCAGCCGGCGCGGGGCCTCCGCGACGTTGGTCCCGCCCCACCCGCTACCGTTCCCCCACGCGTCTCCCCTCGCACCCGCCCTCCTCCGTCTGGTCGGCTAGTCAGCTCGTCGGTCCGCATCTGCCGGCTGTTGTCGGCGCCCCGCCGCCCCGTCGCCCCTCCGTTCGCACGATCCCGGCTGCGTCGGCGCCCGTTGTCCGTGCAATCCCTGCTGTCTCGGCGTCCTTCGTCCGTGCGATCTCTGCTGTGTCGGTGCCCCTCGCCCTTGCGATCCCTGCTGTCTCGGTTCCGTTCGTCTGTGCCATCCCTGCTGTGCCATCCCTGCCGTGCCAGCGCCCCTCCACCCGTGCGATCCGTGCTGTGTCGGCGCCCTCCGCTCGTGCGATCCCTGCTGTGTTTGCACCCCTCCGCCTGCGCGATCCCGGTTGTGTCGGCACCCATCCGCTTGCGCGATCCCGGCTGTGTTGGCGCCCTTCGCCTGTGCGATCCCGGCTGATTCCCGCACCGCGCCTGCAGGTCAGGCCGTCTGCTCGTCACTACAGTTCGCCTGCCAGAACAAGCGCTGCATCCCGCGCTCGTGGGTGTGTGATGGCGAGGACGACTGCGGAGACAAGTCCGACGAGCAGCCTGACATCTGCGGCGGTGAGTCGGCGCTCGCCCGCGTGATTCGACCGCTTGCCCGCGTGAGTCTGTCACTTGCCCACGTGAGTCGGCGCTCGCCCGCATGGTTCGACCGCTTGCCCGCGGTAGTCGGCGCTCACCCGCATGGTCCCACCACTCGCCCGCGTGATTCGACCGGTTGCCCGCGTGAGTCGGTCACTCACCTGCGTGAGTCGGCGCTCGTTCGCGAGTCGGCGCTCGCCCGCGTGGTCCCACCGTTCGCCCGCCTGAGTTGGCGCTCGCCCGCGTGGCACTGCCGCCCGCCCGTCTGAGTCGGCGTTCGCCCGCCTGTCAGCGCTCGCCCGCGTGAGTCGGCCGCTCGCCCGCGGCAGCCTCTCGTCCGAATGAAGATGTTTGCCCCCTTCCACTTCCACTCTTGCGGGCGAATGCATGGATGAAACGAGGCTGTGTGTAGAAATAGTTGTCCTTGAAAAATTTCAGAAAATTGGAATTATATCTCTGGCGTTCGATGACGAGAATGGACCCATGTTTGTGCATTTCGGACAGTCCTAATATTCCATACGCACCCTTTCTGCTCAAATCGCCCTTGGGATAATGACAGTGTTGCACAGACCGCACTTTGCGTGTTTCCCTGTGGTTGAGCATAACACAGTGTGGTGGCGAGAAACAATAATTTCATGCCGGACGTATTTTACGAGATGAATTGCTTGTCAGAGATGCATGAAGACTTAAGGCATATGTGGCTGCCCGGACAAGGCTGAGAAATTTTATAGACGATATGATGATTTGAATTTTGTCCATGTGTTATTGCACCATTTGAATCATATTTTTTTCTCGATTTTAATCTGTTTCTTGCCACCGCTCTTGAAGTTCGGCATATATCCAAGCTGAATCTGTCTGTATGCCAGACTATGGTGATTTCCGAGCCTTGAAGGCTGGTGGTCCTGGGCCCGGCTCCCGCTCTGGTGCAGCGACAGGGCAGTGGCCTGCAACGGCCCGCGACTTCCTCTCATCCGCCCGCCGGTAGATTATGTAGCTCCTCCCCGTCTCGCGTAAAGGCCTGCTTTGCCTCAGATTTGTCAGAATCCGCGTCAACCCGCACGCAAGTTGACGTGGATTTGCGGCGAGGTCAGTTATGGCGCCTGGGAGGCATTCCATCGTAAGGTTAGGCATGGGCGTGCGGAGCGGCCTCAGACGAGTGTCCGCTTTAATTCGGGGAAGGGGGGGGGGGGGGAGGACCTGCTATTGGCTGACGTACAATAGGTGGGCGCCTCTCGGCTGTCGGAGTTTTGGTGGATAAAGTCGTAACATTTTCCGTAATTTATCCCAATTGCCTGAAAATATCACGTAGTGGGCCCTGATTAGTAATGCATACTTTTCGTGGATATTCTACCTCCTTTGGTGACTCGTGTTCATTTCCGGGTAAAGCGTGTATTTACATTACTGGCCATAACACGCTCACCGCCGAGCGGGGCCTGTCATCTTTGAATTGAGGGGATCTCGGAACTGAAGTCCGTCTCGCTCTCGACGATAACGCCGTATCTGAACGGCCCAGCTGCTGATCTTAAGTGTTCAGTTTACCTGTGAGTTCCGGGCCGTTAGGGCCCGGCTGGATGGGGGAGCTCTGGTTCCCGTCGCAGCCAGGCAGGCTGGCAGCCAGCCAGGCAGCCAGGCGGCGCCCGAGCGGCCTTGCGTGTCACCGCGCTCATCTTCAGAGACTCGTGCCATTCAGCCCGGCCCACTGCATTAGCGTCCATCCCAATACGCTGCGGCGGAAAGTTTTCAGAATCGATCACTCGGCCGGCTTTCAGGCGCGTGTTATCTCCGATGCCCCCTGGCAAGCGAAGGTCGGCCCTCGGCGACCGGCCGGGCGCGGCGGCGTGCCTCTCAACTGACTTCTTTGGCCGTCGGCCTGGCGCGGCTCGTCTGACGGGCCGCCCCCGCCCCGATCAGATGGGTCGAGGGGGCGGGGGTCACGCGGACATCGCCGACGACGAGGTCCTGATGTGCGCGTCGCCGGCGACGTTTGGGGCGCGGCCAGCCGACCCGGGCCAAGGATGGCGGGCACGTGGCCGGGGCGCCGCCGTCTAAATCCGACCTGGCTCCGGCGCCGCGCTTCGCGGGCGGCTGGCTCTGACCGGTCACAGGGCGGGGGTGCGCAGCCCACGCCGGCCGAGACTCACATGAACAACACCGATCGATGATGCCGCCGCTCTTCGTGGGATGGCCGCCAGCCGCCGGCGCCGGCGGGGTTGCAGCGCTGTCGCCGTTCCGTGACGTCAGCGTGAACCATTAGCAAAATATCCGGGATTTCGGCCGCGAACGCGGGTATTTCCGATGGTCCGGCGGACGGCTCTCGGCGGGGGCGCCGGGGCTCGCCAGCGCCGCTCGATGTCGCCCGCGAATTATGTAACGCTTTCGTGCACTCCAGGGCCCGGAAACATGCGCTGGTCCGGGAAGGTCGGAAGCGAAGCCTCAGCCGCGAGACGGACACTGCGAACTACCATGAACTGAGCTGCTCAGATGGTGCACTGAATACGGCTGAGCGGTGCTCAACGAACGAACCTCACTCGGGCCAAGGTCCACTCGTTTAAAATGCATTTCCGTCATTGCGTTTTTATGTTTTCGCGAATCCGGATGCGAGCAGACCACCCAGGGTCTAGTGCTTGCCCATTTATTTATTTACACATTTATTTACTTACGGTTACTTGCAAGTGCCTGGTGAGCCGTTCCCTCCTATTCGCATCTTTTTTATCCCATCTGTTACCTTTATATATTCAAACGTGCCACAATCACTAGTTACATTCGTATCCCATTTACCAATTTCCTGACATAAACTCTGATCGGGCAAGTCAATTTTCGTCACACCCTTGACAATGGGCGTGCCTCGCTTTCCTGGATATTCGAAGGTTGCCATATAGGGTAATTTTGCCGCCTTGCACGTTCGCTCACCATCTGGCAACTCCACTTTATACAGGCACGCCCGCCCGCCGCATTCCGCCCTGCAGGATCCATGGCGCGTGGCCCGCTGGCGAGCCGCCAACAGGCCGCCCGGCCCCTGGCTGACGCGACCAATTGACTGGCCGCGCGGCCGTCTCTCATTGGTCGAGGGCGAGTCACACCACCGCGCGACGGCCGAAGCCGCCGACGCAGTGGCGTGCACCTGGGTGACGTCAGGAGGTGCGGCCATCAGCTGATCCTACCCGGCCCGCCACAGCACGTGACGTGGCGGCGCCACCGTGTAGGCGGCGCTAACGGGAGCTGAGTTTGGCTACGTGCTCCAAGGTCGGCGCCAGCGGCGGTGCGTCTGGAGGTCGAAATCGTAAGGACTTCAAACACTGGCCTAGCCGGGATTTCACTCGAGGTGGGGTCAAATCGTTTCCCAGGGCGTTTTCAGGGAACTGACCTCTCCTTCGTCGCCTTGGGGTCCCGCTCTTATTAAGGGGGAGCAGCTTTAGGCTCTGGATCCTATTTAAATGCTTGGGGAGGGGGGAGCCCGCTCGTTGCACTTTTGAGCACCTCCTGGACGTTTTGGCCCCAAGAAAGCGCCGCTGCCTCTTCGTAGGATGGAGGGATGACCTCAAACGCTTCCTCTTTGGCTACGTCCTGACTTCAGCGGCGCAGTTTCCTCGTATGTCACGCGTGAGCAGCCCACATCGCGTCGGACAAGATAACGCCCAAATAAATCTCTAAAAGTGGAGCTGAGAAAGTTCTTTGTTTTGCTTACAAACGGAAGCCCAGCTCGCACAAAATTAGGATCTGCTCCAACTGTTGGCGAAGAGCTTGCGCGGAGAGCAAAATCAAACTAGCTGGCTCGCACGGCGGTGCCGAGAGGGGCGATCCCCTCTCGGCGGGACGCCCCTCATCAAGTTGCTGTCGGACGCCGTGTGCGTTCCCGGGAGCGCGTCAATCGACCAGTCGCGTGTCGCCCGGCCGACACTGTTTGATCGGACTTTGCAGACGGGCGACTGCGTCCGTCTTCCCATCAGCACCGGACGCCGCTGACCGGCCGATAAATAGGCCGTGTGTCGCGATGATTGTGATCGATACGGCCGCGTCTGGTCCGCGCCGCGCCGCTGGCGCGCGCGCGCGCCGGCAGCCCGCACCAGCGCTCCGCCGGCAGCCCGGCGGAGCCCCGCGCCGCGCGTCACCCCTCCCCGGAGCTGTCACAGCCAGGCCGGACGGGGGCCGCCGCGGAGCGCTCCGAGCGGGGGCGCTCGCCAAAAGCGGCACGGCCGTCCGGGCCGCAACGGAGGCGATCGCTCACGACGGCGGCGACGGGCCGTGTTGGGACGGCCGGCCGACGGCGGCGCCATACACGGACGGCGGCGGGCTGCCGCTGATGCGGCGTGCAGGGACTCCGCCAGGCGCCGTGCCCCGCCGAATCGATTTTCGATGTGGCGTCTCCCTGACGTCACATGGCGCCAGCGGGCCTGGCGCCGGGGGGGGGGGGGCGGCCCCTTCTGGAGGATGTGTTGATATGCTCGGCACGCGCTTCACTGCTGAACCCGGAATCGTCAGCGAACGGTCACGTAGTCCTCGGAAATGACGCCACCTGGGCTGAGCTGGTCTGGATGCGGTCTTGCCGTCCGCCGATGGTGTTTGTCGGAAACGGCAGGCGTCGGCGTTGGACAACGGAGGGACGTAATGAGGCGTGAGAGGGAAACAACCGTCGCTCCACATTCGCGGCATCACTTGGCGCTGTGGAGCCAGAACGAGGCCAGTCAGCTGCGCCACCACCGGTGTGCTCGATAATGCAGCGACGGCGTGCATGTTTACAGCGGCGCGGGAAAGCCAGCTCAAGCCGGGCAGCGGTGCATGGGCAATGGACTGAGTATTCGGCCGTCACTGTATTTGACGGCGTAGGGGAGCACCGGACCGCTTTGCATCAAGAGTTGGATGCGTCGGATGTGATGGCCAGTGAGACCGTGCAGCTGGTGCAGCCACAATGCATCGGATTGACCGCCAGTGCTCTATACGCTTTCTCAGACGTACCCTTGGTCCCAGATTTGGCGCCTGTTACACCCGAAGGTAACCCAGGTACTGCGGTAGTTGAAAGCTTTGCTCAGACTACTGGCAGATATTTATTGCGCTGAATGCAAGCTTTGTTGTGGCTACCGGCAGCTATTGATTACGCCGAATGCGATCTCCCAGTTTTTCAAGATTTGAGATGTGTTTACCAACACCATTGTTGAATTTGGCTATCGTCATAAATCGGCCTCGTGGGCCTCGTGGGCCACGCTCAGGGCCGTTCGTGGAAGCGCGGACGGAAAATAGAACGGAGATGAAACTAGCCGGAGCTTCTTTTTTGCTTTTAAACAAATGTAACAACTGTGCGTTGCGAACGGCAAGTAGCTTTCTCATCTGCAGTGATCTTCCGTTCTGTGAAGTAAGCAGAACAATCACGTCTGAATTGACCAGCGTGGCGTTACATTCCTGGGCTTCGGACTCGGGATGGATTTTCTCGCGTCAGGCCTCAAGCACATGCTCCAGTTACCGCTGAGACGTCCCAATGTTCGCCCCAGGTGCTCTGGTATCCGTCCCAAGACGTCACGAGGGACCTCAGGGTCGCCAACGTCCCGCCGGCGCTGCTGTTGTCGCCAGGCCAGCCATTGGTCGGACTGTTGCCAGTTGATCTCAAGCAACCCCTGATCACGTTGCCATCACGGGACTGCCACGGCAGCCCTCGCCGTCACGCCGTCGAGCATAGCAACGCACGTGGCTCGCATCGCGGACCCCTGGTCGCTAAGCCCGTTTGCCAGTGACACAGACGAAGGCCTCTTCATCTGATTGCGTCACACTCTGCCGACACAACCTGGTGTCAAAGTTTTCACCCAGATAGCCCGGCCAGAACTGGCCGCCCTATCACGGGCGACTCCTCGGCTAGATCACGCTTTCATCCTTGGTAAGTGACCCTGTCTCTAATGGGCTTAACAATTCACACCTTGCTGGGTGGCGACTACCCGTCCGCTCCCCCAACGCGGACGGTCCGCAGGCGGCTCACACTTGGCTTGGTGACGCCCTTCCCCCCGCCGCTGTTGTCGACGGCCCAGATCGGTTTACACTGTGTTTGCCTGGTGACAACCGGTGGCTGTCGTGACCTTGCCCCAAGGCGTTGCTGTCGCGTGGCGCGACACGTCAGCTGTATTGCGATTCGCGGCGATCGGACGCGGCGGTAAAACAAGCCGGTCCGTTCTGTAAACGTGTCGTTACCAACCAGGCTGGTGCCACGTGCGAGTGTTTGGGACATTGTGCGATATAGTTTCGTGGAAGTTAAATCAGCTCAGCCCAGCGTTGCTGGGGATATTAGGCTGATCACAGGGCACGGCGGGACTACATACCAATCACGCTCGTGTCACGGCCAGGCCATGGTGATGCGCTTTGAGCTGAGATGAAGCAGGCTCCTGAGAATGTTCTCGTCTGTAACCCGCTCAGAACCTCGTCAAGTCTGCCCCGGTCGGCGCTCGACTTGATGCGTACCACATTCCTCTTCCGCGAATACTTAACGGCATTCTGGGTGTGGTGCGCTGTCTCTCTTTCTGGCCATATTGGTGTCATTGTATGGCCGTGGTCTGCAGCTCGTGTTTTGCGCTGTGGCCACCGGCTGATAAGAGCACGGAACCCACTTCTAGATGCGACGTTTAAGTGGCAGCTGGTGAGATTGGTGTGATAAATTACGGAAAAATGAATCTATTAACCCGAACCTGGTTATTCGACGCCATGGCTGTTATTCGGGAGATATCTATGCATTAAGTGGAAGAGAAGCGCCTCAGAGGCTGCTCGTATTAGGCAATTTTGGAGCGCTTGTAAAATTTTGCGACGTGGTTTCGAATATAGTATTTTTAAGAGTTGAACATCTAACGATAAATCCGCTCCTATAGGACTTCGCAAATAGCCGATTCCTTAGGACATTCTGCGTGATATTCCTCCTCGTTCTTTCTTCTTTCCTTTCATGATCAGTGCCTTATGCCTGCGGATATCTAGTCCCTTACTTTCATTAAGCACCACCATTGTTTTATACAAAATTTCAATTTTATGGATGGGACACAAGATCCGATATGCTGCACCTGGCTCCTATGTCACGCGATGTTCCGTTACCTCCCACTCGTGTATACGGACCCTTCCACGACAGTTTCATCTTCTTAAGTTGCCTTTTGAACTTTAACCCAAAGCTCAGAGCACCGCCGCCCCCATTCTGTTCCATTCTAAACAGCACTGCCTGACGAGTAGTCGTCTTGGCAACTTTGCTGTTTTCTTCCCGCTCGCCTCCCGGTTCGTTTGACCCTGTCTCGGCTCGTCTGACGCCATCTCCTCACCGGTCAGACACTGAGGTTGTTAGGGTCGTATTCCCGGCGGCCGGGCTCGTGAGGGGATCCCATTTCCCGGGGCCGCTTGTTTACGATGTTTTCCGCGCGCGGCCGCTGGGATGAGTTCTGCTCACCTGCAGGCGCTGTTTTGCCGCCGGGTTGGGCCGGACGGCGGCGCCGTTTGCGATGGTGTCGGCGCGGCCCGCCGGCCGTGTGCGGTGACCGACGGGGCCCCCGGGAGCCCCGTGCGCTAATGGTCCCGCTGGGCTCTCCAGCCGGCGACGCATTGTCGCCGGTCGGGCCGCCGGGAGCCATCTGTCGGTGCGGCCACTCTGTCGGTGCAGAGAGACCGTCACGTGATGGCGGGCGGCACTGCCCGCCGTGAGGGCTGGACAACAGATCGAGCACCGCGGAACTGAAATCAGTCTGACACACAGAGAACAGTGGTGTGTGCTGGTGCCGAAATAGCCTAATACGGTGTTTACCCTTGTGCAAAAGCATGCACTTACACATTTCTGTCGTTAAGAGCATGCTTGTGCATATGGAGCCTGCACCAGTATGTTGCACCCACTGACACCCATTCGCCCATGCCGAAGTCGAAACTTTGCAGAAGACTGCAGCAGAGGGAGCGAACGGCTAGACAGAGGAGCATTGTGGTATGGGGGAAGAAGTGCTGTCACTTTCAGTTAAGTGTGCTTTAAGTTGAAATATGTCTGGTCGAGCCATTAATTCGTTTAATTCGGATTGGTCCTCACCGGGCCGACGACCAGATTAATGATTGAGATGATCGATGACTGAACTGCTAGTTTGCATTCTGACGCTAGATGGCACTATGCAGTTACCAGCACAGTAATTAGGACCTATGGTGTTTGTGTTTGGCATATCAATAAGCACACAAATGTTTCATTCCCTGTTCCCCCAGGCATGTATTGTGTGAGTACTTACCAATTTTCCAAAAGTCTGAAGACATCCTGTACTGTTGACTCGCAAATGATATAGGGCTTTCCCATGGCAAAACTAGTTCCTGGGTCTTTCTGTCCAGGTGTGTAATAGCAAGGTATAAGCTATGAAACCAGTGCTTCAGCCACGCGCTCTGTGTGCTTGGAAGAAGGTTCCGCCATACCGCTTGTTATCTTTGCGGGGTAGGTACAGTAGGTGCAGGCGTCTCACATTTCAAAATTCTCAAAAATTCAAATGGCCTGCTTCCAAGCATGCTGTTCCACAGTCTGATGTTATCAGCATCGTTGGGAGCTGATACGTTACGCTGAAATGCTGCCAGCACGGGCTTTCGCCATCACGGGTTTTATTGGCTGAGATTGAAAATCCTCTGCTCGCAATCGTACGGCTTCCGTTGCTATTTTTGCCATCGGGCTGGCTCGTCAGCTCTACATGTGCTTACCTGGGGATTCCACGGATTTTGTCAGAAGCCATGGACGTCAACTAACTGTTATATGTGGATGCCATAATCACAACATATCGTACGATGCGTGCGAAGTACGAACGGAACGTTTCCGCCGTCGCTGCCCGCGTATTACAGAGAGACGTCATCTTTTCAGCAACGAAAACACAATCTTGTTTCATCTGGAGTAACTGTGGGGCAAATGTTCTCGAAACTTGTCAGCTGCAACGAATGAATGTCATGATCTTGGCTTGTGAGGCAGTTCTTGTTATAAAACTGCAAATATTGTGCAATACGTAAGCTGAAGAATTTCCTAATATTATCTGTCATTTTTGCCACACGAACAGCTGACCTGCCGTCCGCACAGACGTTTGGACCGGCATCAATTCATGCCAGATTACATCGCAGGCTATTCCTGTACACCGGGCGTGCGTTTTGACGGAATCCGCAATTTACACCGAAGCGGATTCATACCGCACTGTTCCGCAAACCCGCTTGCTATACATAGGCAATTGCGATTCAGCCTGTCACGGCCGGCTGCGGCTTGTTGGCTCGCTGGGCCCGGCTGGGTCAGTAACCAGACGCCAGAGGCTCCGCCAGTGCGCGCGGCCGCCGATCTGCCGGCCGTCTCAATCCGTCCTGCAGTCTCGGCTAGGTGCGGCGCCACACGCTCAATGAGGTCGTTTTTCTTGCGTTGTTTATCGTGCAATGTATTGCGGCTGCGGCACGCCGGCGACCGGCGGCCGGCGCCGCACGCAGCCGCCGCCGCGTGCCCTTGATGCGCTGCAGGCGACGTGGGCGGCACGCGCAACGCAGCCCAGCGCGCGAACTTTGGACGTGGGCGGCCACCCCAGCCGCCGTCGGGCCGCGGCGCCATGCGACAGTGGGGCGGCGCGCCGCGTTTGGGGCGGAAGGCGGTAGATCAGCTCTGTCAAATAAGCGCGCAGAACTCTCAGCGCCCGATGATGGGTGCGTGCCGCGTGACCTGTGGAAGCGGTACGTAACAGATGAGTTCATTTGGGCCGCTGCTCAGCCAGCGCGTGGGGATACGGCCGCCCGGACTGGAGTCGCCTTCATGAACCATCCTGGCTTCCGGCTCTCCAACTTGGAAGCCGGCGTTTGCGGAAACAAACGGGTGCGATATGGACACGCCAGTGTTTCGGTGTGCCGCGCCTTTCTGGCCTTATGCTGTCTCGTAGTTGCACTTAGGTAATCACGCCATGCTGCGCATTGTATTTTAAGCGATTCGAGATTTTAATTATTATATCATATGACTTATATGATCTATCTATTCATTATTATATATATATATATATATATATATATATATATATATATATTTATATTATATATTAAATTATGATCTTGATTATTAAATAATTAAGCCGGCGTTTGCGGAAACAAGCGGGTGCGATATGGACACGCCAGTGTTTCGGTGTGCCGCGCCTTCCTGGCCTTATGCTCGCTCGTAGCTGCACTTAGGTAATCACGCCATGCTGCGCGTTGTATTTTAAGCAATTCGAGATCTCGTGCAAATTCGTCACCCGCAAGCTTTTGGTGTCGATCTTGCGGATGACACTTGGCGGCAGTAAATGGAGCTTTTCCTCAGTACTATTGACTGGGCGCATGCGGCCAGTCTCCAACATCTCCACCGTGGCGGATGGGAGAGCAGACCGCGGAGGCTGGAAAGGCCGCCCATTTCTCCTCTTGAGGCAAGTTCCCGGCCATACCACCGGCAGGAGGTGCAGCTGACGATCCAGGGGATGTCATCTTTCTTCTGAATCTAGCCGGCAATGCCCGCTGCTGTGCGATATACGGCGGATACCGCGGGCCGGACCCAGCTGTGTGGACTGACTAACAGCTGGCAATCCTTTCGCTCCAGACCGGGGCGGTATCTGGGATCACGGGTCTTCTGTTTGAGCTCTTGTTCGTCTGTGACAATGCAGCAAGGATGCGATTCGAGGATTCGCCAATTGCAAGGATTCGATTGCGATGGAGGGCCGCTGAACAAGATGATGGTCACAGCAGTGATTCATGGTGCAAGAGGCGTGGGATTACGTTGATTAGGTTCGAATTGCGTTGATTAAGGTGGGTTACGTTCCGACTGAGACGTGGCGCAAAGAACCTGCTCAAGGCAGCTCAAGCATTGTAGATTGGCGTTTGTAGATCTTTTGACATGTAAATTGATGCCATGACATTGGTTTCGTAACACACCATTATGGTTTCGGGGATATGTGTCGATGACTGACCGCTTTCACTCCCCTAGATCGTTTGAAACGGACATCTTTTGGCTACAATGAGTCAGGGTCTTTATTTTGTCACGTAATGCTACAGCGTGGCTGCGCCGCACCGTACCGGCCGTTGCTCGTCCAGTGTCAGTCCTGCCGCCGTGCTCTGATTATGATCGCAATATATTTATATACTATTATCGCATATATATATATATATATATATATATATATATATATATATATATATATATATATACATCCATAATGTATGCGGTAAAAATATGACACATGTGCGTCATAGAAACTTGCAGAGAACCGCGAATCTAGTCTGGCCTCTACATCGACAGACTGCGCGGCCATTGGGAGCAGAATGATTAGCCGAACTTTTCGCATACCGAGCTCCATCTGCAGCGGCTTCGTTTGAGTTGGATTTGGTTAGAGCCCCCCCTCCCCCCCCCCCTGCGAAATGGTCCGCGTGGCTGTATTCATTCCACGCGAACGGTTTGGGAGCCTTGAGATTGGGAAGAGAAGTACGAGGTGGGACGAGACTGCAACCAGCGTGCAATAACTCAAGCCGTGAGCCCTGGATCCCCATTGAACGGCCCCGCCGTGCCGCAGACGGGGCGGTAAGCAGTTAGTTGGCGCAACCGGAAACCCGACCAGCCCGTGGGGCGCACCTTGCCTTGGCTGCCGACAGTAAAACCCCGGCTAAGCAAGGCGTGGTGGAGCGTAGAGTTATGGATGGGGACGGCAGCCGCGCGGCTGGTCGCCGACACCAACAGTGCACCGTGGGTCTGGTACACGGCTCGGAGCTGTATTTGGGGCGTGACATGACGTGACGTGTATTTGGGAGAGATGAAGTGACATGGGCTGTTGTAGTGCGTTGGTGGTAGTCTCCACTCAGACAGAGGTTGTTTTGTAGTCAGAAATGAAATTTTTGTAACAATTTTTTGCGGACACTTGGGGTTGCTTATCTTTGGAGAGCAGTTTATTGGCTTTGGTGTCGTTGCCATATAAGTCCTTTTAACCCAGCTGTGTCATTGCCGTGCCGTGATGCACCGTATGTTAACGAAGACATCGTCCAACCTGGTCATTATGAATATTATGTTGCTATCTGATCACCTTTTCCGTCGCGTAAAATCATCTGTTGCTGGCTTAAGCCGAGTTGCACCGTTCCTGCGAAGCCTGTTTTGGCCGGTCGCTACCAGCAATGATACAGCAACACCGATGTTGCTCAACCAATGGTGCCCCAGGCACAACACCAATGGTGCTCATGGCACAGCGGTGACCCAGCCAGGCGTTGGCCGGCGGCGACGGTGCCTCGGCCGTTTCTGCTGCTCCGGGGGCGGCCGGCGGGCAGACGCTGGACGGCCGTCGTATAAAGCCGGCCGTCGGCGCGTCGGGCCGGTAAAGCGCCGCTCGCCGGCGCATCGCCCGGCGCGCGCCCGCCCGCCGCCGCGCCGCTCCAGCGTCGCCGTCCAGTCCGCACCGGAGCCGCCACCGGGGCCGACCAGCGCCTGAGCCGTCATGGCCCGCCCGCCGCCGCCGCTGCCGCTGCTGCTGCCGCCGCTCCTGCTGGCCGCCTGTCTCGCTGCCGTGCTGGCCGACTCCCCCCTGACCACACGTGAGAGGCCGCCGCTGTCACTCCTGCTCCTGCCAGGGGCGAGTCCCCGCAGTGCAGGGACTCCCCCCTGAGGCGCAGTAGGCCCGTGTCCACTGCACTGGGCTCGATCCGCATGTGGTCGCCCCGGTGTATCCCTGGTACAACGGGGCGATCGTGTATCTATCTCAGGTATGCCATTCAATGCTGGATGTTTTACAGCACGTGCAGTCAAAGTAGAACTGCATTGCGTGCTAGTCGTTGATTAGCTGGCTGTTATGTTTTTGCGCCAGTGGTTGGCTGCGGTTGACGTGCGCGTGCCAGTTCAAAAAATCAAATCGAGGAATGTTGTGAAAGAAGTGCTGAAGTGGTGCATTTCTTTCCATGTCCGCCACCGCCGTTAGATATTAAGCTAGTTGGTTTGCTTTACAGCTCAGGCATATGCCATGGAACAGCAACCTTCTCTCTCTCCACAACCTTCAACGCTCAAATGCTGTCATTCCGCGAAACTCAAGTTTAAATGGCATATCAATGGCTATTAATGGGATCGATTGCCTATCTTTGGTAAGCAGGTAACTAATGCGCGCAGGTCTCTAATCATGTTGGGTGGACTAGACCACTTAATATTTTGACATCTATCGTAGTTGATGGTCGTGTTGTGGAATGCTTCTCAAGACCCTTTTAGACGACAGTGGTGGGCAACGACGTTCTACAAACATTTGGCCTGAGGCCACGCAAGAGCAGCGTGGGCTTGGGAACGGAGGGATTATCCCCCCCCCCCCCCCATTGTTCGTGAAAGCTTAACATAAAGCCCGTGATGGCGCATGGAAAAAATCAGTTTCAAAAAGGGTCCTAGCCTTCCGGCTCTTGCGACGCTCCCACGTCCATAAAGTGAGAGCGTCATCGTAGTGCTTCCGAGCACAGAGAGCACGTGTTCGGAAGTACTACAAGCGCATCACTCCGCTAGGTTCATGGTTCCCGTTCAAGAAGGCGTGTGAATCGTCGTGGCTTCAGCACATCGAAGGAGCGCAATGACAGCGCCACATTCGAATAGACTTGGCGTTTTAATGTCTTAGTTTGAGATGCTGTCTGCGTGCTCGCACCGATCCAAGCTCTGGGGCATAGAGGTGTGAGGATGGCGATTACCCCAGGCCTTGTTCTAAACAGTGATAATGACAATAATGTCGGAACATTGTCAGTCATGCCACTGTTACGAGAGAGGGGGAGTCACTGTCTATATCGCGTTAGGACATAATGTGGCGACTTTTTCCATGGAATCTCTTTTTCTCAGTCAGATAAATGACAACCTCCTATTGGTTTTTATTGGTATGGTAGATTTTGCGAATTTCTCTATCGAGTGAAAGCAGTGTTGAATCGCATCACTAGTTTGCTGAGATCCCTCTGTGAATAGGTGAACGTAGCGTTAATGTTTTGTTTGTCTTTGTCTTTGATGCCAGCGCTAATTACTTCTGGCATTCAAGTTGCGCAGTTTACTCTGCTTACTTAAACAATTTGTGCATATATTGTGCAGCTTGTGCGTGCTGTTGTGTATAAGCCGTTGACTCTGATGACTGGGCGTCAGCGAAAATCTCTGATAATCTCTTAAAGCGTCCACAAAGCTTTCGGGATAAGTTCGACGATCGCGTCACCCGCAGTAGGCCGTGAACGTTGCTGTGAAATTCTGAGATTTAATCATTTTGCTGATGACCACCAATGTGTAGCGGACACTGCACTTTCACACGACTCATTTAAGCCTCTGTGGCTGAATGTGGCGAAGGTTCCTCCACACCAACCTGCATTGATTTCTCCGTGATGGCTGACGGCTCTCGGAACTCTTAACAAGCAGGCCCGAGTTGAATTGGTCGTAGATGCCTGAGTAATCTGATGTTGCTGTCGTAAATGGAGTAACTACTGGTGCCGGGCGGGTACCACCACCACGGTGAGGTCGGTTTTGACACCTCACTGTTCCCGACCTGTTCTGGAAAAGCGGTGATAGCTATTTTGCTTTTTCTGGAAAACCATCCTAACCATCGCCAAACCCTAGCGCTGCGCGACCCTAGGAGCGGAAGGGCCATGCTACTGCATCCCGCAGGATCTCAATCTTCGCCATCGAGCCGGACTGGGGGTCACGGATCGCGTATCCGCCGAGCCCGGCCGCCCGCGTGCTGGGCCGCTGCGCCACGGGCGCTGACCCCGACGGCGGACCGTGAGCCCCGTGACGCTCCTTTGCACTGGCCTTGACACTGCGCGCGACGCCGTCTTGGTCGTGCTCTTTGGACCCTTGCAGCCTTGCCCGGGGCGGGACCGTCCAGCCAGACGCCCACCATTTCGTAATTGGACTGGCGGTGCGCAAATGCCTGGTCCGGTTTGTTGCTGTTTTTTTTACGAGATCACGCCTCGGCGGCGTGCGCCCCGTCACGTCGGCGTTAGACGGGGGCAGAGCCCGGCTGGAGGCTGCCGGTACGCGAGTGGAGGTCGGCAGAGGCCGCGGCACGTGTCAGGCGCTCAGACGGCGGCCGCGATCGGCGCTGGTCGTGTCTCGCGTCTCTCCATGTCTACCGGCCTGACGCTGGTCTGCTGGAGTTAACCGTGCCGGTCGGGGTCGCGTCGAAGACTGTGCGATGCGTGCGAAGAGTACACGGCTGCCCAGTGACTCCAGCCCACCGGCCGCCGGCTGCACGGTGTCTGAGAGGGAGCCGACGGACTTTGTTCCAGCGCTCGGCACCAGGGTGCCGGCAGCGCGTCCAGCAGGCGCCGTCGGCCGCGGGCCAGGATTTAACAGCACATACCGATGGCAGTCGAGCGCACCGGTCGCCGGGGGAAAGGGGGGGGGGGCATCAGTCCTGACAGCGTTGTGCGGCCGCCGCAGGGGCGCGGCGTGCCGGCCGTCTGACAGTTCCGGTTAGCTGTCCGAGTGTCGACTGACGCGGCGCCATTTGTCAGTGTCGGGACGTGCGCGGCCGTGCGGCGTCCGTCGGGACCATAGAGCCGTCTGCCGGACCACTCCTCCCCTCCCCTCCCCTCCCCTCCCCTCCCTCCCCTCCCCTTCCTCCCCACCCACCCGGGCTGTAAAAGGCGCACCAACCACGCCCGGATTCAAACACTAATGACGGGGAAGTCTCGGCTGAGCTTCGCTCGTGCCGACAATGCTTTTGCTGAGCTCTCAGGCTTCCAGGGTCTATGCTGAGCTGAACTTTGTCGGCTCGTTCGGACGTTCGGACGGCGGGGTGACGCTGCCACCGGCGGAGAGAGCTGGTGTTCACGGCGGGACACGCTCTCCCACACTGGGCTAGCGACGTCCTTTTCGCCGTGAATAGATGCGTTCACTTCGACGGCAATCCGCGGAAGCCGTCGGCATGGCGTGATGTGTTGGGTCCCACACCCGGAGAAGCCGGAATCCCCTGATGTATTCTGCAGCCGCCGGCCCAATGGCCTAATGCCGGTGTCGGGGTCGATGCCGGTGCCTTCCCCTGATGTTATCTGGCAGCCCCCGAGGCGCCGTTAGAGCGCCATTGTCCGCGCGGCAGGCCCGCTCGACGGCCGCGGCCCATTGTCGCCGCCGCCCCGGCACCGACATTACGGCCGATGGCGTCGGACAGCCGGATTGGATGGCGTCGACGCGAAGAGGTGACCAGCGCGCCGACGTCGATGCCGGCAAAAGTGGCGGCCCATCAGCCGCGACGGTGAGGGGACGCCGGGCCGGCCGCCGCGGCGGGGGACGCCGGCTTAGGGTACCGAGCGGGGGTGACGCTGGGTCAGGGTGCCACAGCGGGGGCGACGCTGGGTCAGGGTGCCGCGGTAGTTCCGCGGGGTCCCTACGGTCCGTGATAGGAGCTGGGGGCTTACGCGCGGGTTGATTTCCATTAAGGGGGGTTTTTAATCTACAGTGACGCAGGTTGCGAGAAAAAGATCGCTGCTTTTCTGGTGGCTTATACCAAAAGCAGGTGATGCGGTTTGGCAGACTTCTTTAGCTTGAAAGCAACGTTAGCATTTCACGTACTCAGCCACTTGATGCAAGGGTGACCTTAGGGGTGCGATTTTTTCTGTAGACGGCCTCTGGCAGAAAGTTAAAAATAGGCGTGATGCGTAGTCGCTGAGCTCTCTCTCTCTCCCTCCCCGCAGAGAATCCCTGGCTGCGCACCTGACTTGATGGCTTAAGTCGCGATAGCACCATAAGTGACAGCCTTATTGAACAGCTGATATTGCACTTTTGGATACGCTTTACATTTTTTCTTGGAGGGAAGATCATAGACGAACAGGAGATTTTGAATTCCAGCTGACTAACGCGTGGGGCTTTCAATATTTCAAGGGCGGCTGCACTTTAATCTAGCGTGGTCTATCATTCTGGAATCGCATATGAGGCTGCGGCCTAAGCGAAATGTCCAACCATGATTGAAGTCTCGAAAGAAAATGAAAGACTGAGACGAGAGAGAAGCGTGTTATCACTGGGCGAACTGTTTGTGCCTAGACCAAAAGATACCACACATGTCTAATCTCTTTTGGATCGCCTTTTATTAGATATACGTGTATTTCCTGAAAAAGAACAGCTCATTAACTTCACCGGAGATAAATCTAACAGGAGCTGTCTCAACAACCGAATTGTTTTGAGGCCTCAGCAAGCCTCGTGCGGCTTTGAGGTCGCTCAATGTTTAAAGCTGCCTCCGTCTCGGACGCGGCAGGGCGGTTGGCAAAGTTCGGCCGCTTGGCGGAAAGTTAGCCCGCTGGGGCCGGCCGGCTCAGCCGCCGATGAAATAACGCGCTCTCACCAATTCCTCGGATAATTCTCGCCTGGTTTGAGCTGGTTTCCAAACAGCGTCGGCTGGGGCTTCAACACTGTCCAGAATGCTCAAGCTCCGGGCTGTGGCGGCGGTGCTCCGGACGGTGCGCCCAGAGGCTCGGAGGGGAGGGGAGGGGGGGGGGGGAGCAAGGACCGCCCCGGCCTGCACAGCGGCGGCACAGGTGGTTTTGATGTGACACTGGGAGTGCTTGTCACATTGCAAGTCATTTGTTTTTCCCCGGAATCATGTCCCCGGAATGAATAATATAGCTGCGTAACATTTACGAACACGGGAAAGCTGACAATGGGGTTCGTGGCCGCCTGCCCTCCCGCTTTTATCGAAGCATGTGTGGTGTTGTTTATCCGCAGCCGAACTTTTTCATTTCTTTGCTGAGCCGAGCTGTTTCAGCGCTGTCGGCGGAGTGTTTGGTGGCGAGCGCAGCCGCACAGCCCGATGCATGGGGATGTTATTGGCCACACTTCGCTATACGTCCTGCGTATCGACTGGCTGGGGACCGGCCCTAACCGAGTCAGGCAGTCTGTTTTCATTCTGGCCGCAACTGTCGCCGGCCGTGAAACTTCTCGTTTGTTATAACTGTCTCCTCCGAGGCCCAGCAGGGTTGGTATGTGATGCTGCTGACTGGAAGCGTGCCAGGGGTCGGTCCGGGCCCAGCGAGCTATCAGGATCGTGTTGCGTCGGTTCGACGTGACTCAGCGGCGTGTTTTCCCGTTTCCGTTTTCCCAGATGAAATTCGAACATATGGCGGCAGCCGGGGCTGTGTTGCCGTGCCGGCGTTCATCGTTAGCGTTGTTTTCCGGCGAGTCCGGAGCTGCAGCGCTGACGGCTGTGTGCCGGCACCGAGCGCGTTGTCCGCTGACCCCGCACTCCGTCGGCGGACACCGAGCGCAGTTGTCCGCTGACCCCGCACTCCGTCAGCGGACACCGAGCGCGTTGTCCGCTGACGCCGTGCTCCGTCGGCGGACACCGAGCGCATTGTCCGCTGACCCCGCACTCCGTCAGCGGACACCGAGCGTGATGTCCGCTGACGCCGTGCTCCGTCGGCGGACACCGAGCGCGGTGTCCGCTGACCCCGCTCCGTCAGCGGACACCGAGCGCGGTGTCCGCACACCGCACTCCGTCAGCGGACACCGAGCATTGTCCGTGACCCCGACTCCGTCAGCGGACACCGAGCGTGATGTCCGCTGACGCCGCGCTCCGTCGGCGGACACCGAGCGCGGTGTCCGCTGACGCCGTGCTCCGTCGGCGAGCCGCTGCCAGCCGTCTGACGGTCGGATCCCCTGTTGCAGTGCGCGAGAGCTGCGACGAAACGCAGTTCACCTGCAACAATGGCCGCTGCATCATCTCACGCTGGCAGTGCGATGGCGACGACGACTGCTCGGACGGCAGCGACGAGGACCCCAAGCTCTGTGGTAGGTGGTCTGCAGCGTCGGCTGTGACCATATCGGCTGGCGGGGCGGGGAAGGAATAGGCTGTCCTGAGGTGGTGTTTGACCTTTATTCACGTTTGCCCGTGTTACCTGTGTTGCACTGGAGGCAAACAAGTGCCCGCAGGTGCTTAATGTGGATTGGCGCGGTATGAGAGGAACACGTCACGCACTCCCAGGCCCAGTGACGCTCGTTGGCATGGATCACTTGCCAGCCCAGTGGTGAAGTTGACGCGACGTCCGTGAGACCCCTACCGTACGTCCCGACCACCTCGCTCGGTGATGAGCCGGCGTCGGCTGCCCGAGATGGGTCGCTGGTCCGTCGTCTGTAAAATGTCCGGCCCGGTGATGTATCGCTGAATGTCGTCCCGTCCCGTCGGGCAGTCGACCCGCTGACGCACACCGAGCCTGCCACCAGAGACGGGACGCTGTGCAAACCGGTCCCTGACATTTATAGCTGATGCCGGACACTCAGAACCGACCGGCCACCCAAAACCCGTTCTGGAGGCTCAAAACCGATATCAGCCATGAACTCCGTCACGGACCTCCAAAACTGACCCCGGCCGCTCAGAACCGATTCCTTCGCGACTCGGCGCCATTGACAGTCCCGATGCTGTTGACGCTCAGTTCGAACTGTCCAAGTTCTGATCGAAGCGCCCTTTGGAGGATTCTTAGCGCAGCATTACCCTTCGCTGAGTTCTGATTTCGTAAAACTTTTGGATGGTTCTATTTGATGCTGGCCGCCGCCGGGCGAGTCCGCCGAGTCTGCCGTCTGCATATTTGAGTGCATTTGACACTGACACTGTTCGCTCCGTTAGCGGCCGAGTGAAGTCTACACGGAAGCGACCTTTCTGGCCCGTGCCTGGGTGCGACGCGATTGCGAGAACTCCGAGCTCCGCTCGTACCGCACCACCGCTGTTCACACTCGTGCGGCGGACGGCGGGCTCGCCGCATCCCGCTGCCCCCCCCCCCCCCCCCCGTGCATGCACTGCAGCACCGACCGTGTCCGCAGCGGACCGCCAGTGTCGGGCGGACGAGTTCCGCTGCGGCAACGACACCGCGGCCCAGTGTGTGCCGGCCGCCTGGCACTGCGACGGCCACCCGGACTGTCCGAACGGCAACGACGAGGAGGACTGCCGTAAGTGGGGTGGTCCGCCGCCCGGGCGGGCCGTCTAACCCGCTAACGCTCCGTGTGCGTCTGCCGACAGCCGCGCGGACCTGCGCTGACGACCAGTTTGCATGTAAAATCTCGGCCGGGGAGTGCGTGCCCGTCACGTGGCTGTGTGACGGTGCCGCTGACTGCAGCGACGGCAGCGACGAGGCCAACTGTAGTAAGCATTACCCGACTAACGCCTGCAGTAGCGGGCACCGTCCGCCCGGCGCCTGGGGCTCCCGCGCGCCCGCTCACGCACCCGTCCGCACCGCACGCCCACGCGGCCTGTCCGCTGCCGGGAGCCCACTGTCCGCCTTCACCGCTTGTATACTGCGTGGGGATTATCACGCATCCGCTATGCATGTGCCCTAGATGCGGCCGAAGCATGTAAAAACTTCCTTTTGTAAGTTGTGAAGTGCGCGAAGGCTTCTATGTGTGCGTTCTGCATGTTGTACTTTCGTGGTCGGTTTCGAGCGTTCTGAGGTAAGCTTGGCGAACATGCGCATATCTTGCGAAAGGAGGTTGGGGTGCCAAAGGATGCTTTTGTAAGAACCGAGAATCGCCTTTGGTGTTGGGGAGCTGGTCGATTAAAGACTTCCAGTTCAACGTTGGATCCCGCTTGATCTTTGCACAGCATTGCCAGCTGCCCTCAGGACCATGGACGGTCGTCCGAGAGCGTGAGAAACCGAATATTGAGTCCTGAAATAGCTCTTGGGGAAATTTAGCTGGGGCTCCTGGATCCTGTCATGTTACTTTCATAGTGTTTGCTTAGTTCTAGTGAGGTGGGATCGAGAGCCTGGTGTATGCCTAGTCTCCCAATCATACAAGTGGTGTGGAAAAGCATCAGAAGTATCTGGTGGCCGGAAGGCAACAGTATTGCTGGCTCCAGTTCACAATTATATCCAGAGGCCGCCATCAACCAGAGTCGGATCACGTCCAAAACGAATCAGGCAAGATCCTGGACAGTCCTGTCAATTGGCATTCCGTGCCATTAGGGCTTCTCGGGATTATTTCTCGCACCTCCGCGGCCGATAAATAATGTCCGAGCAATCGATGAGCCTCTGGAATTGAGCTCGTCAATTTCTCATCCGAAACGGTCGTGCCCATTACGACAGAGTGCTGCCATTTAAATCGCGGACCAGTTAATCCAGAACCGGACCCGTTCGTGGCGGCCCCGCGGGTGGTTCGGGTCACCAGCCGTATCGCCGCCGGCATAATTGAAGCGCCATGTCGAGGAGATTCGGACGGGGGGAGGGGGGGGGGGGGGCTGATGTCAACGGCGTAAGGCTATTCGCTGGATGGCGGGATCGGAGATCGCTCTAGAGACGCCAGACGAGCCTTATCTGTCGCGGGGTGCGACGTTCGGTGGTGCTGGCACGCCGGTGCTGTCCCTGTGGACCCGTGAGTTGTCCGTGCCGCCGCGGGCTCATCTCGTTCGAGGTCGTCGCGGGGCCCGCGGGGGGCTTATCACGCCAGCCGCCGGCGGAATGTGGCGCCCCTCAGGTGACCTCGGCCGCGGATCCCGAGGGAGGAGGAGTGGCGCGTCATGGGTCATCGGCCAGCTAGGGCCCAGCGGGAGCGGCTGAAAGATGCTTTTTGCAAATCCAAAGACTGGTTGCGAGCACCTCATTCATTAATTTTCGGAAAGCCCAGCTAGAGGCTTCTGTTGGATGGAATGCTTTATGGACGAATTTCCCGAGTGCCATTATAACACATTCGGAAACGTTTGTTTTCATATTCCGAAGTACATTACAAACTTCAATTCAGTTTTTGCCATGTGATGTTGAACATTCGAGCGAATCTGGCGTCATTCGGATGTATCATTCCATTCACGCTAATTTTACGTCTTCCATTTCGGAACTTCTTGAGCATGTCATTCTGTTAGCGCCGGGCTTACGTCCTGCTTTCCCGTTATGTAAGAGAGAACTGTGCTTTGGGGTGAATCGAGACGCGAGTGAACACGTCGCGGCTTTGTGTCTCCTTTGAGGACGTATTACGCGTATTGGGCTGTATCTGGGCAGATCTGAGTCGTCCACGTCGATAGTCATTGGAGCCGTGAAACGGCCCTGCCGCGAAACTTTGCTTGGTGAACAGTTATTTTGGTCGGAATGCAGCTGCACCATTTCCTTATTCTTTTCCGCGTTTGTATTGCTTTTCTTGTTCATACTTTCGCGAGCACTTCCGCATGCTTTGAAAATTCGTTGAAATCGTCAGTATCTACACATGTTTACGACACTGGGATACCAGAAAATTACATCCTTTGCCTCGATTGTGTCATCGTTCGGTCAAGGTAACCTTCACGGAGCACGTTTTCAGTATGCCTTGTGAAAGGAGCCAATATACTCGCTTCTTTATGTTTCCCATTCGATGGCTGAAGTGTCCGACGAGAATAAAACCTAATACCGCAGAGCAGCCGACGGCCAGAAAGGGGGCACTTATGTTGCTACTAATCAAATCCAGTTGCTCCACTTGCCAGTGGGTGCGCTGAATGGCCAGCGAGCTCGAGACGCTGAGTGGCCAGCGTCCGCCGGCGCGCGCCTCCCCGGCCGGGCGGCGGCCTGCTGGAGACGGCTGCGCTGACGACCGTCCCCGCCGGCAGCCCGCACCTGCCCGGCCGATCAGTTCACCTGCGCCGACGGCAAGTGCATCAACAGCCGCTGGGTCTGCGACGGCGACAGCGACTGCGACGACGGCTCCGATGAGCTCAACTGTCAGGTGCGTCCCCCGCCGCCGCCTCCGCCGCCAGGGGCGCGAGAGAGCAGGCCGTGGCGACTCGCCGAGGCAGTTTATGTGTGAGGGTCCCAAGCAAGTTCACGGGGAGAGCCGCGGACTGGTGAGGCACGAAGATGAGACTCGGTGGCTCGCGCTGGTTCGCGGCCGTCCACACTGGCGTTTTTCGATTTTCTTGGTAACGGCCCAGCCTGCAAAATGCAAGCGCTCGCCGCTCATTCCTCCCACTCCGTCTCGCTCTCATTCGGAGGAAGAGATTGCGAGCGAGACCCCATGCATCTGCTAGCGTTTTCCGTTTGCCAAAATGCATGCGTTATTTAGAACCCGCGAATAGATAACACTTTTTTAAATGAGTTAATATTTTCATTTTTGCGTTTCCACCACAGCTAGGAACATAGCGAAATATGCCGCGAATACGTTTTCTTTCCTGACAACGATGAAAAACAAAAGCTCAAGGAAATCTGGAAGGCGGCAGAGAGCCCGAGATCTTTTCAAACGCTCTCAAGCTTAGTGGCAGCTGAGATACCTGACCTTTTCAGAGCCTCTCGAGGAAATCTGAAAACCGATAAAGCACCGAGATTGGCGCGAATGACATTCTTTCAGCCCTCGCTATCGTGCAAAGTTTCGAAGTCTATGACTTAAATGTAAAATCCCGTGTGAGAACATTGCCGCTGCTATTCTAGGTAATCAATCATCTCTGAAGACCCCATTTGCATTCTAGCTCTGGCAAATTGGGCTCTCCTTTCCAACGGCTGCGAAATGGCGGCGTTTTACGTGCCTCGACCAGGCACTCAAGAATTTGAGTTCCGTTTGGCTGAACTGCGTTAAAGTGCCTCCAAGCGTGAATTTGAACGGGCGAGCTGTAGGGACGTAGTCTGTTGAACAGGCAGGGAAGTCGAAGCCCCGACGCCGCCCAGTCCAGCTCAGCCCAGCCCAGCTCAGCCCAGCCCAGCCCAGCCCAGCCCAGCCCAGCCCAGCCCAGCCCAGCCCAGCCCAGCCCAGCCCAGCCCAGCCCAGCCCAGCCCTGCCCTGCCCTGTCCTGTCCTGTCCTGTTCTGTCCTGCCCTGCCCTGCCCTGCCCTGCCCTGCCCTGCCCTGCCCTGCCCTGCCCTGCCCTGCCCGTGCCCTGCCGTGGCCCTGCCCCCTGCCCTGCCCTGCCCTGCCCTGTCCTGTCCTGTCCTGTCCTGTCCTGTCCTGTCCTGTCCTGTCCCCGTCCCGTCCCGTCCCGTCCCGTCCCGTCCCGTCCCGCCTGCCCTGCCCTGCCCTGCCCTGCCCTGTCCTGTCCTGTCCTGTCCCTGTCCTGTCCTGTCCTGTCCTGTCCTGTCCTGTCCTGCCCTGCCCTGTCCTGTCCTGTCCTGTCCTGTCCTGCCCTGCGGTCGCTGTGCGCTGGTCCTGCGCCGCCGTCGTGCCGAGACCGAGCGGCTGCTCTGTGCCGCAGCGGCCCACCTGCAGCCCCGACTCGGAGTTCACCTGCGGCAGCGGCGAGTGCATCAGTCGCAGCCTGCACTGCGACGGCGACCGCGACTGCCGGGACGCCAGCGACGAGCAGGTGAGGCGCGCGCGCGCCGCCGCCGCCAGCCGCGCCGAGACGCCGGTTTGATCGAACTCCCCCTGCCATTTGTCGGGTGCGGGGACTGTTTTCGGCTCGCCGGCGGCCGCTATTGATTAGATTTGCCTCCGGCGGCGGTATGTTTCCGGTGGCAGGAGACTGCTCTCAAGCGACACTAACTGTGTGGCTGTCGGGCTGATGCCGCGGCTTTGGTAGACACATCTCGTGCTGCCGGGTGCTCCCTCTGGTCCGGAGTAGCTGGAAAATAAGCGCGCCGTGAGATCCCTTTCTGAGAGCGACTGCGAGCCAACGCCGCAGTGCGGCAGTGGCAGCGGGCCGGAGATCGCGGGTGCGCACGTGTAATGCCGCTCCGCCTGCTGGGAGCGCACGTGTGATGCGGCCTGCCGTGCGCTGGACAGAACTGCCAGGTGGAGCCGTCGTCTGCGGCCAGCGTGTGTCCGCCGGGGGAGGAGATGTGCGCCGACCAGATGACGTGCATCCACCGCGGCTGGATATGCGACGGCGACCACGACTGTCCGGACAGCTCGGACGAGGACCCCGCCAAGTGAGTGGCAGCCCCCTCCCGCCTTCCCCTGTCGGCAACATCTGCGCCTCGCGCTGCCCAGCGCGTCGTCGCCGTATGGTGCGGTGGCGTGCGGGCGCTGCTGAGTACCTTTCTTTGTGCAGCGTGCTCCAGAGGTGGTAGGAAAGAGCTGTGGGTTTAGAGCTAAAGGCACGGAGAGTATCCGCTGTGGCGAGCCGATTGCCAGAGGTAGTTCACGCCAACGCCCACGGGGTCGTCCGTCACACATAACTTACAGGAACGCAACGACTAGGCTGGTCCCAATGGAACCGCCGCTCGTGAACGTTTGTCGGAAGCAGTTTGTCGGCGTTCTTCCCCGGCGGGGTGTAGTTTCACTGTGATGGTGCTCTGGTGGTGGTACTAGTTAGCTAGTCCAAAGTTGTAGTCCCCCGAGCGCTAGAGCCGTCCTCATCCATTCGAGGAGCTGAAAATAAATCAGTTAAACTAACACAAAGTATTCAAATTAGCCCCATTTAGCCCGCTCTCTGGCTGCATGCGTTTTGAATTTCGCCGGTCTGGCAGTCAGATAAAGTGTATCCCGGTCTGGAAATCCAGCCGCATAAACTTCCGCTAAGCTGACGGGGCGCCGTCGAGTTCTTTGGTAAGTTTAGAGCTGTGGCTACTGGCGCGTATCACACACCACTCACGGGTTTTCTTGTTTTTTATAAGCTGTTTTTGCCAGATCGTATCATTAATGCACGAGACGAAATTATATGTTGCTCACTTTAACCTCTGGGTCGATTTGGCAGGGAACAGTTTTTATCAAGGTCTGAAGACCTGACGTAACCGACTGTGTTTATTTTCGGCGATGTTTCTGAGAGTAGAAGTGGCCATTACGTGAGGAGATCGCCAGGCTGATGGCGCTGTTGGTGCGCTGTCTCAGGTGCAGCCGACCGCCGTGTCCGGCGGACCAGTTCCAGTGCGGCGGTCTGGGCGAGTGCGTGGCCCGCGCGCTGGTGTGTAACGGCTCGCCGGACTGCCGAGACGCCAGCGACGAGAGCAAGTGCAGTAAGTGACGCGCGACCCCCCCCCCCCCCCCCCCCTCCGCCGGCCCGGCCGACGGGCCATGGGCCCGTGTCGGGGAGGCCGAGCGGGCGTGGGCAGAACCCTGGCAAATGTGTCTCCTTCATCGGGCCTGTTCGTGGCTGGGTGCCATTCGGCCGGCGTGTGTGGATTCCGTCGGTAAGAATGTAAAAACGCTGACACGGCCCAAGGCCGGTCTGGCACGCAGCCCATACAAGCGGGCTTCGCACACCAGCTGGTGGATGTCTGCCGGGGGGACTATGTGGGTCTGCGAAGTTTATCTGAGGGTCCAACGCCCACGCTGAACCAGCGCTGGGCCCGGACTGGCGTGCCCGCCAGGGGCCGGGCCACCCTAACCCCACCGCTCGTCGCTCGCCTCCCTTCTGCGCGTAGTGCCGTCGGCCGCGGCTGGGTCGCACAAAGCAGGGGCAGGCTCCGAGCCGAGAAAGAGGCGAGCGCCGCGGCCGGAATGGCAGGCTCCGAGCACGGCGCTGGCCTGCTCGGCCGTCCCGTCACGTCACGCCTCTAATGGGCTGACAGGCGCGCGTCCGGCGCCGGCGCGCAAAACAGCGTCGCTCGTGGAGCAGACTTGGGGTGACGCGCGGTATTGTCCAACGCCTGCTGCCGTGGTGACTCAGAACAAAGGCAGGACTTGGTATGCAGTAAAGACGCCGGACGTTCGGTTGGAACATCTGATGTGGGGGGACCAACGTTACATATGCTTTCCGCCAAAGCTCAGAAATTACACTTGATACACCGGGAATCGGTGAATGTGCTTATTCTGTCATGTTACTCGAGACGGTTGGAACTGACCATGTGCGTGATCGTTTCTCGTCTGGATTTTACAGCCGAAGCCCCCCGCAAACGCCCATTTCTTTCTACACATCCCGATAGTCACTGCCGTCATCGTTTGGCTCGTTTTGCGCTTTGCCTGCACTGCAACTGCGTTTTTCCACGGAACTGATCTGCTAGTCGGATGCACAGTACCCACACCTCTCTTTCGCCGGCGCGTCCCGGTCGTGGCCGCCGTCTGTCCGGTGCCGCTGTCCGCCCAGCTCTGCACGCGCCGGCACCCTCCCGGCGCGGCCCTAGGATTCCCCTGACCGATCGCCCTGCGACAGACGTGACGACGCTGTGCGACCCCGAGCAACACTTCACGTGCGCCAGCGGCCGCTGCGTGGCCATCGAGCTGGCCTGCAACGGCGCCGACGACTGCGGCGACGGCTCGGACGAGGGCGCGCTCTGTCAGCGTAACGAGTGCGCCCAGGACAACGGCGGCTGCAGCCACGGCTGCCGCAACCAGCCGGTCGGCTTCCGCTGCTTCTGCCCGCGCGGCTTCCGGCTGATGGAGGACGGCAAGACGTGCGACGGTGAGTGGCCGGGCGGCGGCCTGGGGAGGAGGGGGGCGAACGAGCCAGTGAGCGGCCGGGCGGCCGGACCGGCGGCGCCTGCCGGCCCCGGACGCAGAGGCTGACTAAGCGTCGCAGTTCTCCGCCTGCTGTCGGGTCTGAGACGTGCAGGCTTATGCGCGTGGGTGTCGGCTTGGTTTGAAAAATTGTCTTGGAGGAGGCGGCCGCGCCGAGATGACGCTCAGCCCGGTCGCGTGGACGGTGCTGCAGTGCTAGCTGGATAGTGTCACCGTCCGGTTACGTCACCCTTGGTCACCTTTACGATGGTGGTGCGTCACCCGAGCGTTTGTAGCGGGGCGTCCGTGCGTGTCACGTGCGGAGGTGTGTGGCCTGTTCAGCGTGTGTGGCCTGTTCTCTCTGGCGTGTGGTGCGACTGGGCTCCCGTGTCGGCAGATATTGACGAGTGCCAGACGCCGGGGTCCTGCAGCCAGACCTGCATCAACGAGAAAGGCTCGTTCAAGTGCGAGTGCATCGAGGGCTACAAGCGCGACCCTGCCGACCACACGTTCTGCAAGGCCGTCGAAGTGCACGCGTCGCTCCTCCTGACGCACGGGTAGGTGGTGGACGGATGTGCCCGGCAGCGCTCTTGTGCTCGGTGTGGATGATGCGCTCCTCGTCGGCGGAGTATCTCCTCCGCCTCCGTTTGATGTTTTCGAGGCTTTATGTACTGCACAGCGTGGCTTTCATATCGTCGCTGTTCGTGCCGGACGGGCTTAAAGCGCTCCGCCGGCTTGGACTTTTGGGCCGTCGGCATGGAGATCGATGGGGTCTGGCTCGGGGTCATCGGATCCGAGAGTGCAACTCCGGCGGATCCCAGACGGAGAGGGCCGGCCCGGTGACCTTTTGGCTGCGGCGCGGAAACATCTCAGTCGGCCCCGGCTGTCATCCGCCACCGGGAATCACATCAAGTCGTGACAGAACTTTCCTGAGCTGTGCGCGCTGTTTGCATAATTGATGTGCGATGTCAGGACGACGAGATGCAAGCCAGTGCTTTGGGTAATCAAATGAATAGTTAGGGGACCGCTGACGTCGCCGCCAATCCATCTTCTGCTGTTGATTAAACAGGCTGGAGCTCTGGCGTGCGCGACCTGCGCGCTGACCTGTGCCGTGACTTACGCCGTGACATGTACCGTTCATTGCGCTATGACATGCGCCGTGACTTGCACCGTTCCCTGCACCGTGACCCGTGCCATGACCTGCGCAGAGACCTCATGTGCCATGGGCGCCATATGGCCAACGTAGTTGGTGCGCCCCAAAGCCCAAATCATCATCAGGCCTTATGTGCTGCACGTCCACGTCCAGCAGCCCAGATCTTGTCAGCGGCGGCTGTCTGCCACGGAGTGAGGCTCCTGCAGCCGTCGGCGCGGCGCGGGACCTGGCACAATCATTGGCCGTGATTAAAGCCCGACGCTGGGCTACATATCCGGCCGGCCGGCCGGCCTGGCGCCGATAGGCCGTAATGGACACTCGTAAAGTGCGATGCAGCCGAGTACGGTGCTGTTTCTAGAATCTGGCCGGAGACGAGCTCCGTTCCGCCGGGTCCTGCCCGCGAATGGTTGCCGTTGAAATTTCCTTGCCCGTTCGAGTTTCCGTGCCGTTGAAAGCCGAGTGGGCATCGCTGAAGCTGTTCGCCCGATGAAGTGAGGCCAACTAAACGGAGGTGTTTGTCGCGAACGTGGAGCTTAGGGACTGAACTTCTCCTCGCGATATGACTGGGGCGCAGAACGTCTTCAGTGTCGTGGACGACACCGGCGAGGCTCGCGCTTGAGGAGTCCGTCCCGCGTGAACGCCGGCTGTGTGGCGCTGAAAGTGCCTGGGCGCTCCTGCGCTCCCTCCCGCGCTCCCGCTCCTGGGCGCTCCGTCCGCCCAGCCGGCGACGGTTCGGGAACGGTCAGCGCCACGCCGTCGGACATCCGGTCACTGATAACGGGCGGCTGCGGCCGGCACCGGTCCGCGCTCGCCGACCGAGCGTCATTAAGTCGTCCGGCGCAGCTGTGGCCGGACATTGGACCGGCCACTTGTCTGCCCTGTGACCCGGGCGGCCGAAACCGACTGAGCGGACGGTCCCGAGCGCCTCCCCCGTCCCTGCCCCCCGCCCCCGCCCCCGCCCCCGAGCTGCCCATTCGTCCGGTGAGAAAAACTGAACACGAACGCTCCTGGAAAGGATTGTCACAACGGAAAGTGGTTCGTGGAATGAGATGTTTGGGCGTTGTGCCACCGGGCGAGTCGGTTCGCACTCGCCACCCGTCCGCTAAGACTTCGTGTGACACTCGCCGCTCTGTTGCAGGCGCGACATCCGGAAGGTGGGCCTGTACCAGCGCGAGATGACGTCAATCGTCAACAAGACACGCTCAGCCAGCTCGGTCGACTACGAGTTCCGCACGGGCCTGGTGTACTGGTCGGACTTCAGCGACCAGCGCATCTACAAGTGAGCCCATCCGGCCGTGCGTCCCGACCGGCCGGCGGCGCCGCCGTATGCAAATCTGAGAGCGGCGCTCCGGAGCCGGCCGCGCCGCGGCGTCGACAGGCGACCGCGGGCGGCGGCAATCTTGGCGGGACGGGACGAGACAAATTGCGCGCCGTTCTGGGCGCGTCGGCCGGTGCGGCGCCCGAGCGGCATCGAGTGGTCGGGGGGAGGGGTGGCGGCGCCTGCTCGTCCGGCGCCGCCGTGCCCGCCGGCGCCCCGTCGGTAATGGGATTGCTGGCGCCGCGCTGGCGACGTGCGGATGGCGGCGGGGCGCGAGACGCGTCCTATGTGCTATCGACGTGCAGTGATGATTGAGCGGGGCTCCTAGCCGCCGCCGGTCATCACCGCCGCGCCGGCACCATGCTTATGCCTGCGAGCGTGGACTGAGCCGTCCTGCGGCACATCCCGGGGCATTGGTGGCGGTCAGTAACGAGTGATGGCATGGGGCATCACGCTCCGAAAATGGCGCTGCGCTGCTGGCCCACGGAATCAGCTCGCTTAGTGTGGCAATTCGAACGTGGTCTGCTGCCTCAGATAACTCTGAAGTCTGATGTGGACATTAATTAAACTAATTGGCCCGCCTCCGACGATAGCGTTCAATAGGCGCCCGACGGAAATTGCCATCATCGCCCGTCGACGACGGCGAAGCCGGGGAACGAGCGGGCTGACGATCGCAAAGCCAGTGCGGGATCATCTCGTCGCGTGACGCCGCTCCTGCCAAACTCTGACCACCCGCCCAGGAACTCAGTTTCCGATCTGTGCCGCTCCAGACCTGAGGCCGTAATTCTGGAAGCCGACGTGGCTGGCCCGGCCGTAACGAGCCACGTCAGAGGGCATATCGCGGGCGGTCGCGGGCGCTCTCGCTCTCTCTCTCTCTCTCGCCCCGCTCTCTCCGTACTCCCCGGCCGTCCTGTGATGGATCGGGCGGTCTTTGATCTGCGCTGGCCTCCTAACTCACTAGCGCTCGGGCCCCGGGGGCATCACGGCTCCGCGCGCCGGTCGGGCCGCGCGCCCCCCGGGTGGGCTCGTCTCGTGCCGGCGCGCCGCCTGTCGCCGAGTGTCAGCGAGCCGCCCGGAGACCGGCGAGGAGCTGGCTGTCCGCGCTGCATACTGGTCGGCCTGGCGCACAGTCTCCGGGGGCGCGAGGAGCGGGATTCTCGAGAATTTCCCAGCGCTGGGATAATGCGTAGAATGTACTCGCACGTTGGTGGGAACGTTAGCGACGCAGCCTGTGGTGCTCCAGCCGAATGCGGTGTCTGGCCCGGCATAGGGCACGGCGTCCTGCCCAGGACCCTACCGTCCCGGGGTAGCTCGGCATGGATTGCATCACTGACCTGACCCCGCCTGCTGCAGGGCGCCGATCGACGAGGCGACCGAGCGGACGGTGGTGGTGCGGGACGTCAGGGCTGACGGCATCGCCGTGGACTGGCTGTACCGGCACCTGTACTGGATCCGCAACCAGCGCGGCGTCGGCAGCACGATCGACGTGTCCGACCTCGATGGCGGCGCGCACGCCACGGTGGTGCGCACTGACCTGCTCAAACCGCGCTCCATCACACTCGATCCGGTGCAGGGGTGAGTGAGCCGCCGTCGCACGGGCCGTGCACTGCAGCCGTCTTCTCGGATGTGGCCACCACTCGTTTGCTCGTAAAGGTGCGGCGCGAGGGGATGAGGGTGATCATAAGAGATGAGTGCATAGAAGGATAATGCTGAGCTCTCCCGCGGCAATAAGGCCTGGGCTTTTGCGTCGCTGTCGAGACAAGGTCTGACTCGACAGCTTCTGGCCGCCGGTGCGCGTCGGCCGCCGGTCGCCGCCGCGGCGCTGGCTGGCGACTAACGGCGCTGTCTCGTCCCCGGCCCAGCTGGATGTACTGGTCGGACTGGGGCGCGCGGCCGCGGATCGAGCGCGCCGGCATGGACGGCAGCCAGCGGCAGACCATCGTCGACACGCGCATCGAGTGGCCCAACGGCGTGACGCTGGACTTCGTCAAGCAGCGCGTCTTCTGGGTGGACGCCAAGCTGAAGCTGATCGAGAGCGCCGACTTCGACGGCGCTAACCGGCGCATCGTGCTGAGCAGTCCGCTGGCGCTGCACCATCCGTTCAGCATCACCACCTTCGAGGACTGGATCTACTGGACCGACTGGGACAAGATGAGCGTGTTCAAAGCCAACAAGTTCACTGGCGCCGGTGTCACGAGCGTCGCGCCCATGGGGAATGTAAGCGGCCGGCGGCTGTGCGCTCTGACACTGCATTGATGTGCCGCCGCCGTGTTGGCTGAGTGGATGATCTCGTATTTGAACAACTCGTCGAGCAAGGACGCAGAGATGGGATTGTAGCTTTTTGTTTGGCTCTGAATGGCGCGTTTTGTGATGGTTTTAACCGCGTGGGAGAAATTAGAACAGGATGTCGTCTCGTTGAAGGTGCGGAGGATGTTGCAAACGATCTTGCTTAAGTTTCCGTCACAAAATCCAGTCATCTCATCTAATCATCTAATCAGATTTAGTCAATCTAATCAAAAAGTTTCTTGTCATCTGAACATGTACCAAGTCCAGTGCTGTCAAAGTTTGTGTGGCGCGTGGAGCCCCGCTGACCGGCGCGCCTCGTCGCCTCTTGCAGCTTCAGTTCCCGGTGGACGTGCTGGTGTACCACCCGTACAGGCAGCCGAACGCCACCAACCACTGTCTGCCGATCAACGGCCAGTGCTCGCACCTGTGCCTGCCGGCGCCGCGGACGGCCGGCAGCCGGCGGCGCACGGGCTGCGCGTGCCCCGACGGCCTGGCGCTCGGGCCCGACCAGCTCAGCTGTGTCGAAAGTGGTCAGTGGTCCGGGCCGGGCTCCGGGGGCCTCGTGCCGCGCGGCCGGCGGCGTGGCGGTGGTCGACTGGTGGCTTCATGGCATGACAGGGCATGCGCTATGGGAGGAGACTTGGCATGGGCGTGATGCTGTTGGCATGTCGGGACGGTGGCATGGTAGAGCATGTGGCATGTCTGACCGTGGCATGGCTGGGATGTAGCATGGCGTGGCCGCGTGGGTGCATGCGCGAGGCGAACCGCGAGGGCTGAAATCCAGGGCTAAAACGTATGGATTTGTTATGCAACTGAACGTGGTTGAAACGTAGTCTGGGTTATGTGGCGCCTTCTACCACTATTCATGGTTTCATTTCTCAACGCTTTTCTGGGAAAATCTATGGGCCCGACTTGTTTCTATATCATTGGTGTAATACTAGCATTTTTGAAATGCCCGTTCTGCAACTTAGAACCCATTTATGACTAAAAGCCCGATGTCAAGTGTAAGGACATTCAACCCCTCCTCGCATTTAGGTGGTTGTGCGTGAGCCAACTGAACTATCAGAATATGTTATTCCTAAATGTAATGACGTTCTGACATCTGAGAATGGCCGTGCTTTTCACACGAAAGTTCAAACCTGAAATAGCGTAGCATCGCGTGCTTGAGTTCAACGTCACCCCAGGTTAAGGAAATCTTTCGTGGAAAATGCCATCGAAATTTGAACTGGCATGACCTGCACGAGTTCCCAACCAGCATGCTAAGCGGCCGCTTGGCCCTGGGATCTGCTGTCTGGGCGTGCCTATTAAGGTGCGTGGCGTCCATGCACTGGCCGGGGCCACAGCCAGTCGTTCTGCGTCATTGCCTCACGCTTGTTTGAACGTCTTTTGCAGGGAAGCATGAGCCCAAACGGTTGAATTTTACACCTCCCGCACGCCATTCACTGGTCGTCCCAACGCCACCCGACCTTACCGTCTTTCGAAACGAAAGCCGGCTGCACGGTTACCCGGCCAAACGTTTGGAGCCGACCGTTGCCATCCAGAATGGTACGACAGTGCCAGCTAGCTTATTGCGCTCAGAAATACTTTTCCTACAACTTTTTCAAGCTGCACCGCAAGTGCCAGCAAGCGCGCAAGCGGGCGAGCAAGTGCTTCGTGTAACTTTTGCCAGTCTTTATTGCTGTGCAGTCCGCCATCTTTGTTACCAGTCTGCCAATCAGCAAACACTGAGAAGTGCTCGTATGTGTACTGGTCGCGGCCCCGAGCAGGACTCGGCGCTCTCTGTGGGGCGCGTGCTCCCCGTGGGCTGACCTCGCCGTGTCTGCTCGCAGTGACGGCCGCCACGTCGCCGGAGTCGGGGTCGGTGGAGCGCCACGCACCGGTCGCCGCCGACGACGGCACCATCGCCGGCGTCGTCATCGGCTCCATCGTCTTCGTCCTCGTGCTGGCCGCGGTGAGACACATGACGCGCGGCGATTGGCGTCCACTCGTTGGGCGAAGACAGAGGCCCGACGAAGCAGATGTCGCTGTGCAGGTTGCGCGGAGTGAAAATTCTGTCCGTTACGTTGGCAGTCTGGTTGTCCCAGCTTTTCACGAGCTGGAGCTGAAGCTGGAGCTGGAGCTGGAGCTGGAGCTGGAGCTGGAGCTGGGCAGCGTTCCCGACGGCAGTGCGGAGCCTGATGACGTGCTCTTTCCTCAGATTGGGTACATCATCTATCGCCAATGCCCGACCAAAGGCTTCCGCAACTTCGATAACCCCATTTACAAGAAGACCACTGTCGATTCCATCAAGCTGGAGAAGTCCAGGAGTCCTGGCCACCCTGGCAGAGGAAATGAAGAGGTATGTGTGTTCACGATGGGGTCAAGCTGACCATTACCTGCACAGCGCATTTGCACAGACGCACCGTGCTTTGGTTCCTCTTGAAGCGACTTCTTTGTCGTGAAGTGGAGTGCAATCCCCGTCACTTCCCACTAACGCCGGCGGTATGTAACAGGATACTTCTTGGGACTCGTGTGCCCCACGAGCAGTTCATTTTAGGATGACCCGGACCAGGTTGTTGATAACCGTAACGTCTTCGGCCACCTCGGCCCTCACAGCGTCACGCGACGGCACGCTTGCACAGTGCACATAACACTGCAGCGCAGCACCGCCTGGCGCCGGGCGGTGGGACGGGCGTGCGCACCGCACCCCTGTGCCGTCGCCCGTGCCGCCGTGTCGCGCGTGTGTGTGTGTGTGTGTTTGGGGGTGTGTGTGCGCGCGCGCGCCAGTCTGACGGCTCCGTCTCGCCGCGCCAGCCGCCGCTCACAGCCGAGCCGATGCTGGTCAGTCACGTGTGCTGAGCCGCTGTCAGGCCCGGTACGTAGGTGGCAGTCCGCTCCGCGTGCATGCCTCGCTCCTCGCCGTGCTGGTGGGGCCGCCGGAGCGCTTGGTGTCTGTCGTTGTTGGTGGTGATGCAGGAAAAGGAATTCACATTTTATTTTACGCCTCTGTTTCCGTTTCTGTGCGTAGTGTGTTTGGTGGTTTTGGCATCGTTGTGTCTGCATGCTACCGGTTTTATTTAGTTGTCGTTTGTCAGTAAGGTGGCCGATGAAGATACAGAATGAGACGGACCTCTGGTGGCGGGCGTTTTCCTGGAAGTTTGCTTCTATCTCTGGCGTCACTGTTCATCAGTATTTGGTTGCAGAGGCGTGCCGACAGTCCAGTTCCCAACGCCTCACTTGCCAGCGTCTTTTATCCGAAAGTCTTACACTCATGCCGTCCCGTTCTCCCAATGCGCCGTTACAAGTCATGCGATCTGTGCGGTGACCGGGCGTACTGGCCGGTCGCGTCTGGAACGATACCGTGCCGCTGCCGCTGCTGACACTGACGCCGCCCGTCTCCCGCCCCGGCAGAGTCTACAGCCGCTGAACCGGTCGCAGCACGTGGTCTGAGCGCCGGCCGGCGTCCGTCTGTGATAGGGGGGCAGGCCTGCGTCATCGCCCCCGGAGCCCGTCGCGTCGCACCGCCCCGCCATGACAGCGATGTCTAGTCCACGCACGCGCCGTCTGTCGCCGTTCCAATTGTTGTCAGCGCGGGGCGTCAGTGGCCCGAGCGCGACCGGACAGAGACGGTCTGCGCCGACTCTGGGGCGCGTCCGCGTCCTCGCGTGCTCATGTGTTCAGGTCCGACCAGGATGTATTGCGTGACTCCTGCGAGCCAGGTGCTTGTGGGCTCGGTGCTCGGCTGCCCAGCAGGCCGTCAGCCGCTGCGCAGCCCACGGTGATCGAAACTAGGCGCGCTGTGTAACGCGGCGCCGGCAAACGGCAGGCTCGCGGTCAGGGGAAAATCTCGCGTTCTGTATCTCTGGGTCTCAAACGCATGTGCGTGGCGCGGTCTGAACCGGGACGCCTGTCGACGGCTGGGCATGATCAGGAGGAAGGCCGGACTCTCCGTCGCACGTCGCTGGTCCCTGAGCCGGGTTGTCTTCACTCTACCGACCGCCGTGCGACCCGGGGTTGAGGGAGGCAGCGATGCCAGTCGCGGAAGTCATGAGGCTGACCGGCTGATGCAGTACTGCTGCGCGCGTCGCCACCAGTTGTCCGCGGCTGGTAGTATCTCGTAATTGATGTCTTCCCTGGCTCAAGGGGAACGGAAGACGACGGCCAATATCGCCCGCATACCTACTGATATACCACTTTTGCTTGCTGCCTGCAAGTTTCCTACATCGCATGCGGAGGCTAGTTGTGGTCGCCACCATGCGGACGGCAGCAGTGAAGGCTCGACGATAGGCATGTATTTGCTAGAAACCAGGTGTTTGTGATAACTGCAAAATCTTCGTCGTCGCGTTTTTTCGGCGACCGACCTCGTAGCCCTTGTTTGTGGTCCGAGTCCATTTGCCGGATGCGCTAGCGGATACGGCATCCGTGGGAGTCTGCCTCAAGACTCAAGTGTCGCCATCCGACTCGCGTTGCCGATGGACGCTTAGGAAATGTAGGTCTGGTAGACGGTGGCAAGAGCTTTCGATGTGTTAGTGTCTGAATGTTGTCGCCAGATGTTCGCTGCGTGTGTTGAATCCCATATTTATTTTGTACATATCGATTAATATGGGCGCGACCCCATGCCATCACCGCAAACTTGTAAGGGGCTTGGTGCCGCGTATGTCGTACAATAGGGACAAAGTCCCATCATCCATGTCCAGCATGATTCGTTAATACACGATTTCCAACGACTTCCGCTGGACGCATGCCGCGTGGGTGAGGCCGGCTCCCACTGCGGATGGTTGGTAGCCATGATTATTTACGTCACCTCTACCGAGCCATTCTTGCCGCGCTGCCGTTGAGTCGTGGAGCCCGCGCATGGCTCAGCAAGGTCATCCTTCGACGTCGCAATGATGGAGGAGCGAACGCAGCAAACGTTGCGGTCTACGGGTAGCAGAAGCGACCCAGCTGCCCTTATCTATAGAGTTGTAAACTGTTAACCGGTCTTGAATGGTCCGTGATCGGGCAGCATCTTGCGTACGGTTCCCCGGGTGCTTCTCGCGGGCTGCGGATACCACCGCTACCGGCTGTTTCAATACGTCGCGAGCCATGCTGCCGGGGCGTCGAAATCGCTGGGGTTTGTGGTCTGGTTCACTTGACGATTACCTGCGTAGGGAACGCGGCTTGACAGGCGTCCCCCCCCCCCCCCCCGGGCATTGATCACGCGAGCTTTTATGAAGAGAAGTTGAATTGAAACATTTGGGCACTGCAAAACCTATATTGGGCGTCATTGCTGGCACTTCCCGTGCACAAGGTTTTGGCAACACTTCCCGAGGTAGCATCGACTGGAACGCTGAGGGGGGGGGGAGGAGGGGGAGAGAACGACTGACAGCGGCTGCCGCCCGGAGCATAGTTCATCCCTGCCAGTGACGTTGCAACTGCCAGGATTAAGGGAGGCGTAGCCGGATTTTCGGTCTGCTGTTTTTCATGCGACGCCATCAGGGTTAATGCCGCTTAATTCTCAAAGGTGGGGTTCCACTGAACCCTAGCAATCCAGGGGCGCAGCCAATGGGGAGGCGGCCTTGGAGCCCAGGCTCCGATTATGCTCGACTCTGTCGCCTTTTGCCACCCATGACTACCGATAGAATTGACTCCCGATCACGGCTCCCGAAGATAGAACCCATGACTCACGTTCGGTCCACAACTCTGCGAAAAACAGGCGTTTAACACGTGAACCTACGGGCTATTAAGGGCAGAACGACGTAGATCGTTGTGCTGCCAAGGCACTTCCGTGCGGGCTGTGCAGGACGGAAAGATCAAGTACACCAAAAAATCCAGCATTGAGCTCTCTAGAGCAGTCATTATATACAAATACCGCAAGTCTAGGAGTACAGCACTTCCAAACACTACCCATAGCCAAAGGCCGAGAAGCATTGTTATCAAACTACAGATGGGCGGTCACATCTTTTGTTGCATGTGTTTGCGGCGGTTTTCGGCGCCACACTTACTCATTAGTCATTCTTGCATCTTTCGGCGCGACGTCGTGTTCTTTACCTCGACGATCAGCTAAGAAGTGTCAGGTGAACGTTTCAGACTGCAACGAATAGCAACAACCTTTTTTATTCGGTGTTGTCCGTGTGCAACGGAAATAACAACGCTCAGTATCGTAGTGAGCAGAACTCACGACGAGGTTAACTCCAGCACGTTAGTGCACGTCTTCCTTCAATAGAGTACAAAATAAACACCAACCGCCGATAGCACATACGAACAGCAATGCGTTTTCGGTAACGTACGGGTCGAGTATATGATGAGGAACTTCGTATCAACGTGCGCGCAGTTTGCATAAAGGAAGCTCCGGAGCGGCGCCCATCCCAATAATTATTCCATTCGTGGTACCATTTTCATTTAAGTACCGCACGCATCACACGACGCGTGCCAGATCACGATAATTAGCGTAGTCAGATGCCTGACAGCTGCATATATCAGCGCTAGGTAGGCGCAGATTTCTGACGAAATTTGCGTCTCTCCGCCATGTGACTAGATTTTCCACTGATGCAAAAACTGCACAGCCTTCTTCCCAACATCCGGCTCCTCAACGGCCAGAACGTCCCGCAGGCACGCCTCCACGTCCTCCCCGGCCATCTGCCTAGCGCACAGCCTCATCACGGCGCTGGTCCAGTAGAACGCGTCCCTCTCCGCCCTCTCCGACGCCTCCTCCTCTTCAGCCAGCCTCCTCTCCAGCGGCGGCAGCACGAACAACTCATCCACCCCTCCTGCACCTTCCCGCAGATGGTCTCCGGCACAGCTACCCTCCACCTGCGCCACAAACGCCGCGAATCTCAGCGTTGGCAATAGTGGCGCCCTGCGCCGGTGTCGTCGCAGGAGCGTCACGATCGCCGTTGGCAGCCGCGCCAAAAAAGCTTCGGCCTCGCACAGATCCACGCAGGACGCTGTCTTCATGTCTGGAAGGCCGCCGTCCTCGGCCGCCAAGCTCAGTGCACGGCGTGCGCAGCGGGCGGCCAGCCGTTGCTGCCGGCGGTGCAGCAGCGCACCCAGAACGTCCAGCAACGCAGCGCAGCTGGCGCCCTGCTGCGCCGTCCGCAGTCCGTATGCGTCGCGAAGCAGCACGGCCTCGGGCACCGGGTGTATCTCTCGCAGACGGCGAATACTTCCGTCCAGGTGGCCGGCTAGTCGCGAGAACGAACGCTCGATGTTACGCTTCAGCGCGGCCATCTGTGCTCGACGGGCGGCGGGGTCCTCGGCTAACGGAAGCGACGGTGCAGGTGTATCCTCGGCTTCCACCCTCACCACGGAAGAGATATTCTCAACTTCCAGTCCTCCCGCAAAAGTGGTATCCTCCACTCCTGGCGCCATGGGGAACGAGGGGCCTTCAGACGCCGATCCCAATGGCGGTGTGTCCTCGGCTTCTTGTAGCGGTAGGAAAGATGGTTTCTCGCCTTCCACGGCCGGCGGAGAAGAGACGTTCGCGACTTTCGATCCTCCCGGAGAAGTGGGTTCTCTGGCCCCTGGTGCTGCTATCCACAAGGCCCCATCGGCTTCGGATCGCACCGTACAGGCGTCATTGATTTCCAGCGACGACAGGAAAGATGTATCCTGGCCTTCCAGTTTTTCTGGGCCAGTGGTGTCTCCGGCCTTTGTTGCTGTTGGCGGCGAGGTGTCTTTAGTTTCCAGCACCTGCTGGACAGATTTTCGCAGCGTCCGGTGCCAATGGGAAGCGTGCATCCTTGGCATCCAGATATTTTGGGGAAGGATCATTCTCAGGTTTCAGTCCCTCCGGAGTTGCGAAATCTTTGGCCTTCAGCATACCAGGAGAGACGTCTTTAGTTTTCTGCCCTGGTGAGGTATTCTCGGCTTCCAGCAGCCAGCGGGAAGATGTTGATTCGGCTTCTGGAACCGACGACGAAGAAATAGGCCCCTTTTCCGGTCCCCCCGGAGTAGTGGTATCTTCGACTACCAATACCACCGGGGACGAGACGTCTTCAACTGTCGACCCCGATGGCAAGGTGTTCTCATCTTCCTGTAGCGACGGGAAGGATTTTTCCTTTGTTGGGGAAGAAGCATTCGCATGTCCCGACCCTCCAGGAGTAGTGGTGTCCTCGGCTTCCTGTCCCACTGGTAAGTCTGGCCTTTCCGTCTTCTGATCGGCATGCCGCAGTAGCTCGGTCCAGGACCGCCGCATGCAAGTCGAACAGATTCGTGAACACCAAAGACCTCGACTGCTTCTTCCCAGTTGAAGATTGGCGGATCGACGTGGCCACTGCTAGAAGTGACTTTCGCGGGCGTGACGGCCCCAGCAGTGCAGTCCTCCACGCTTGACGCGCTGCGGCTGGCACTGCCCGGACGGCTAGCGGTGCAGGGGCTGTTGGCAGCCACGACCGGAGCGCCGTCCGTGTCGCTCGTCACATCGGCACAGCCGCGCGATACGGCTCGGTCCGGGCCAGTCCCGGTACCATCCCCCAGCAACACGAACCAGAGAAACAGGACCAGCTCGCCATCCACGTCGGGTAGGAGCCAGCGTAGGACCTCAATGAAGTCCTCTTCAGGACGAGCACCTGCCAGCGCGGGGGGACAGTCGGTACAGTCCGTTCGCGGGATTGGGTTGAAACCATGGTCACCACCCTGGCGGTGGAAACTGTCACCATGCCTGGGCGCGGTCTCGTCCTTCTCCATTGCCGCGAACGCTGCCGCCGCGGCGAACACGAGCCAGTCTCGGCGGGACCACGGCGCCAGCTGGTGCGCCGCCAGGCAGCACCAGGCGTCTCGCATGAGGTCGGCGCAGCGCGGCAGCCAGAGCAGGTCGCGCACAGTGCCGACGCGCGCCTGGCGCACTAGGCTGGCGGCCAGCTGCCGCAGGATCTCGGCGCGGCTGCCCGAGCGGACCACCACTAGCAGCGGCCGGTGCAGGGTGGAGAGCGGCTCGGTTGTGGAGAAGGCAAACCAAAGCCGCTCATCAATGCCGTACAGGTAACGCAGTGGGTCGTCGCGCATGGACCTGACGACGTTCAGCACCTCCACGACGTCCGAGCGGTCCACATGGACTGATGAGGTTGTTGGCGGGGCAAAAGTAGCTCGGCAGGCAGTGCCGGTCAAGACAGGTCTCTACCCGGTCCAGCAGACACAGCACGCACTGAAACAGACCGCGTTCGGACCAACGCTCCGGTGGCGACGCTTCCAGCTCCCAAAACATAAGGGTCTTCAGGTGGTACGTCACCAGTACCTTGGGCTGCACGAGGTAACACTTCTGCAGCAGCTTCAACAGCAAGTACACCTTCCGCTGCACCGCCGTCAGACTCTGCGCAAGTCGCCGCTCCGGGTCGGAGAAGGAGAGCCGCCACTCCAGCTCACTCCGGCCGCCGCTCGCGTGGCTTGCACCCACCACGAACCACCTGCTATGGCGAAGTACGTCTTGCCGCAGCTGTGTGGAGGGCCAGGCAACGCCAGGCACGGCCGTGCGCGCTAGCCAGGAGGCCAGTGCCGCCGGCGGCCGCGTGAGCTGCAGCGCCGGCACCATGTCGAGGTCGGTGATGGCGTCCAGCGCACGCGCGCCGCCGCCCACCACTACATTGATGGCCGGCCCTGTGCGCAGAGTGTGAGCCTTGACGGCGGCGGCCATCACGCCGGCGTGGTCGCAGACCCTTTCAAGCAGGCGTGTGGAGAGGCACTGCACCGGGCCGCCGCGCCCCTCAGCTGCCAGGCAGAACGGCGCTAGCTCGACCGGCACGGTAGCGCCGGACGTGAGCACCACGCGCGCGTACCCGGCGTGGCTGGCCGCCGCCTCGTCCAGACGGAAGAAGCCCCAGTCCGGCCACACGGCCACGGCCGGCGCCGCGCGCGCCATCATGGCGTCCAGGTCGGGGCAGATGGGCGGAAGGTCAGCGGCCGCTTCGCCGCGCGGCCGGTACGGCGGCACGGAGAGACCCTCGGCCGCGGAGCCGGTGAGGTAGCAGCCGCTGTTGGGTTTCTCTTTCGTGTGGTTGGTCTCCAACCGCGCCGTTTTGCTCCGCAGGTTGTCGAGGTAGCGCTCCAGCTCCAGCTGCGGCAGCAGGTAGCGAAGCAGCAGCGAGCCAACGGTCCGCGGCATTCGACAACGCGAGTCGATTGTGTCGCCTTCCAGGAACGCGGCCAGATCCGCCTGCGGCAGGGAGAAGGCCTCCTCCTCTCGTTCCGGCGGAGACATATTGCCGCTACCGGACGGAGACATGGCGACAACTTCCTTTTGGACATCGGAAGTCAACCGACGCGCTTGCCTGACATCTTCGGCGGGTATCATCGAGGGAAGCTAAGCAGCTCCAGGAGACCGAATGCCCGTCCTGCGCCGCCTGTTCGGCGCGGGCTTTCTCAGAACTTCCTCCACTAATCTGTGTTCAGTCACAATTGATCAATATCATGGGATGCTGTCCTCCACACAGTGATAAAACACATGTTTTTTCCCACATGGGTGGGTCGTGTGAGATACTTATCATCAGGAGCACTGCCAATGGAGGATGGCCTGTCTCCCAGTCTTGGATGAAACTAAAGGGGACCATGTCCACATCTTCTCAATGTAAGCACAGCTTGCTAGCAGGAATGTCAAGGGATTCCTTGAATATGGGAGACTAAAAATACTGCAGTCTCCCATATTCCTTGAATATGGGAGACTGGAGGTGGGTGCCTTGAAGTGACTTTGGGTAATGTTTTTGATCCTCATTTTGCAGCACTGCCTCTGAGCAGGAAGTTACAGAGATTACAAAATATACTTATGCCTGGAAGCAGACTAATGTCACTTTTGATGGTGATATATTGCTTGCCATTTGTGTTGTGAAATAGGCCAAAACACAATTTATCCATGACAAAGAACCATTCAGTTAGCAGTTACTCAAGCACATGAAGGTAAATCACCCTAGACCACAGACACAGTGGTAGGACATAATAAGCACAAATCAAGGCCCATCATTAGACCACAGACCATATAAAGGCCTGAAAATTGCTGAATTTTGGTCTAACAGCTGAAACAAAATTATGCCCAGCATGGACAAATCTGTTCTGTCAACACCTCATGATTCTCAGACAGAACCACTAGTTCAGAACTACTGTACAGCAGTAGCTGTACCATGGACTATCCACAACATATCTGGCCTATAGCAGTCTTGGATGGTAACAACCACTTCAAAACATATGGCATCACAAGACAGCTAGCACAAACATCAAAATAGCTAAGCAAGGTTTTATGATCAGACATTATAAATTATTTGATGGCAGCATGTTATTATTCAACCAAATTATAAATGAACACCATACTGATTTGGATATCATGGTTTGTGGCTGTTTATGAATCAGGTCAAGAGCAGATACAGGTTACTATGGTAGGATCAGAGCCCATGTACCATCTGACCTGCTGTGCACATATTTTGAAATCCATCTTGAAGGCCTGGAGTAATGCATGGGCTTTACAACATGGCATCTCATTTATATTAAACATTAACATTATTCTTACATAACCATTTGCAAAGAATGTCTTCACAGACCTCAAAGTCCCACTAGACTTAACATGTGATGAACCTACCACCATCCAATTTAGAAGCTGGCATACTCATCACTCCACTGTCAAATTTGTTCTACATTCTGTCACACATCCTTATGGGCTGCTCAAATCGATCATTGATCACCTTGTAATAAACCATTTAACTGCTTAAGGATAACTGCTCAGTACGGCCCAACAAGTGGGACCAGGAACTATTTGATGGGAAACACCTGCATCTGAATCTTACACTTGCTGACCGGCTGGATCGTTCTGGTAGTCAACTACGTTCTCTTAAATGGCCATGTCAACATTGCTATCTGTTTTCTGGAGTCGGTTGATTTTTTTAATGACTAATTTTGACTGCGCGAAGCAGTTCTCTAAGAGGATCAATCCCCCACATTTTTACGCGGTTTTAAACTGAAATTGCCAAACCGAACACCTTTCAGCGCTGTCCACCTAAGACCTACGCTTGTCATCGCAGCGCCGTTGTGTTCAACTGCTAGGAGCACAGTGACAAAACGTTTCTATTTTGGTAGCCTTACATTGACTCCACAACATATTTTGCCAGAACTGGCGTTTTCAGATCTACCGGAATGAATACACGTGCCCAACGCGGCGCAACGTAAACAATTACAAACAAACCGCAAAGATATCGTGCCTACGTAGGTTGGGGGCGGGACGTGTATGAAAGTATTGATCGCGTTTCTTGTGCTCTCAGCTTTGATACCCAGCATCGTTGGCCGGCCATTGGGAGATCGCTTTTCTGCGGCAGTCTTTCTTGATGTGCTTTACGCACGGAAAGGTGTATTAAGGTTATAGCATGCTCCACACAGCCTAGGTAAGGCGAGAGAGGGGATGGACCCCAACTTTCTGAAAAAAACTTGTTTTTGGATCTGCGCGAACTGGAAAAAGTCGCAAGAAATTTGTTATGGTTCACATTGTTACTCAGGAACCCAAGTGAGAAGGAAATATGCTTAGATGTTGATTATGTAGATGTAGTCCTGGGTGGACACCCTTATGCTTATGTCATCCTCATCATTGTAAGATGTTGTTTTTCCCAGTAATATGTAAATTTCAGTTGGTGTCAGCCATGGGGTAAAGAATACCATTTCAGTCTTGGAACATATCAGGATGGGCCTTTTTCTGGTGCTTTTTATCCCAGCCCCAGCCTATGTTCTATCCTAGGAAGTTAGGCTCTGTCTGATGCTTGATATTCAGTGACTCATGAGCAGTAAGTTATATTGTGTTCCAAACCTGTGGTGCCTTAGACTGCATTCTGTTTCCTTGCCACATCATCATCTAGCATCATGACAATGTAGCAACAGTCTTGTTATCATACCATGCACTCCAAATTTGCTATTTTCTTAGGTTCATATCAGTTTGATGCTACTTAGGAATTAAGACACTAGGTACCTGTGTATGAAATTGACATGCATAGCACCAAATTATTTTTACCCATACAAAGCACTTTGTGATGCCCATAAGCTGATAATTTCAAGTACAATATCTAAATAGTGCCAGAAGGGGTTTCTGTGCCAAAGATGCCCAATTTAGGATAGTTCCCTAAGCACTATAGGTAAAGATGCTTTAGATTCAGGGTTGGAGGGTGCCACCATAAATGTTGCAATATTTGAATGCACTGTACTATACACTATTGCATGGTAACTGTACTATGTAGTACAGCATACAAATATGCCATGCACCACTCTTATGCTAGGCTGACAAACAAACTGCAGATTCTGGTATTTCCTCTTCTGATCAAACAGGTAGTTTATGTTTCTCCCCAATGAACATTGTCTGAGACCCCACCCTAAGCTTCCCCACAATCCAAGCTGACTTTGGGAATGGTGCACAGGCTCTACAACCCAGAACTCTGCCATTGAGTGCCAGGTGCAAAGGTCATGTACTTTGGCAAGTGTAGGGCTCTGCCAAAGAGCATGTGCTAATTTGACAGAATGAATGAGAAGCATTCTGCATGGAGTACTGTGGAATATAATTGCTGCACATATTGCTGCAATTTGGTATTGAGCACTTAATGATATGCATTTATCATGTGTGATTGTTACAAAGGTTTTCCAAAAAGACTTAATTACTATTGCTGTGTTCTGTAACAGAACTTTGTGATACAAACTACATGAAGAGCAAGCATAGATGATCTTGACTGTCAACATGATGTGCAGTTCACTAAGGCAAATTGTAATTTGCCCTGCACATGCTGGCTTAATTTGAACATCCTGTCATGACATCCTGTCATGACTCTTAGCAGCCATGCTGATAAATTTTTAATCTGCCACAAAAAATGTTGGATTGGCTCAAGATGACAATGACCAAATAATATCTTTTTACCATTTTGTGACAAGGTATCAAGTACAAAAATATACATGAGTCTGTAAATAAACTTATCCTCTCTTTTCAAATTCATGATCCAGTGACCATGGCCAAAATGAAAGTTATCATCAGACTCCTGCCAATCTCCGTGAGTACCAGCTTGCAAGTCGTGCTGAGCATGCTGCCCATGCATTTCAGCTGTAGCTGCTGCGCCTGCCAGTCCCGCGCGGCCACCAGCCTTCCCAGCGGCGGTGACGGAGCGGTGACGCCCGCGCGGCGGCCGCCATGACCTCGCTGCTGCAGGACTCCGACCGACCTGGCGGCGCCCCGCATGACGTCGACGACGACGATGACGTGTTCGTGTCGAGCGGCGGCGAGCCGCTGTCGGCGGTGGCCGGCTGGATGCGGCCGCGGTCGCTGCTGGAGCGCCTGCGGGGCGCCGAACCGCCAGACTACCGCATCGACGAGTTCGGCTTCCGCGTCGAGGAGGAGGACGGCCCCGAGCAGAGCAGCAGCAAGCTGCTCAGCACGCCGTTCGCCGAGAGTCCGAAGCACAGGTGAGGCGCGGCGGGCACGGCGCGCGATCTGCGAGACGGCTGCAGCGGCAGAGCGTTTTTGTTGGCAGGCGGCGAGGGTTGTATGGGGAGTTGGTCTCAATGCGCATGGTCAGATGCCGATGGACGAAAATTGGCATGGTTTTAGCGACGATTCGGTGATGATTAACGATGTTGGAAACAGCAGCTGGTTGATGGAATTCTCCTATTCGGGATGGACTTGGCCGAGTAAAATCTTTATGGCGCTATTGGATTTTCATTTCTACCTTTGTGGAAATGCTGGAGCATATTGAAATTTGAAATTGTTATGAAACAAACTGTCTTAAATACAGGGAATAGTCAGATGTGAAATGAATGACTTCAAAATGTCAGCAGTTTCAAATTTTCACGCAAAACTCAACTTGGATGGTCGAAAGACCTCTGGGCAGGAAGAGGATTGCACTACCCATCTGAATGTTTTGTTCCCAGCTGTTACTTTCGCCCATTACGTATCTGCGCCCGTGGGATGGCTATTGGTGGGCATTGACCACTCTAAGCCTTGTCCCAGCGTCCATCGGCGTGCACTCTCCGCCACCGTCACTTGTCATTGTCTTCAGTCGTCAGTGTCGCCATTGTCGTCAGCCATCAGTGTCGCCGTTGTCGTCAGTCGTCAGTGTCGGCAGTGTCGTAAGAGTGACGGAATGGTGCGACTGCGTTGGTGGCGGTGGGTTTGGTAGAGCAGTGTGACGCAGGCAGATGGTCGTGCTACTCTGAGATGAGTGATGGGATTCAAAGAGTGCTCAAGAATATAAATATCAAGGGATCTTGTCTCTATCACGTTCAGTGTAACCTGAATTCCCGTTTGGGAGAATGTTCTTGCTTCATATGGTGCTTCTTCCGTGAATGGATTCGTTACAACATTGCAATGTGTACAGTTTTGAGGTATTGTAGCTGAATGGTTTGGTTTTGTGTTCAAAATGGCATCAAAGTTCAGCACCCTGGTAACCTGTAACCTAGCATTTGCTTGTATCAATAAACGTGAACTAAAACAGATACTTTGGCCACCCATGAACCAAGATTCAGCTGACTGAATATATTGGGGGCAGTTTCAGGGTTATAAATCGTGTTTCAGTCTGCAGTGCATTACCTGTTGACTGCAAGGCATGTCGTGTCCCTTGTTATGTCTCGCATGCTGCGGTGCGCGGTCGTAAAGATGTTTTCAGCGCTGTTGCGGTCTGCAGGCTGCAGTGGATCGCCCACCTGGAGTTCAGCCACAGCTCGGAGACGGCGCCGCTGTCGTGGGAGCACATGCCGCCGGTGCTACCCAGGACGGACAAGCTGCGGGCCATGGTGCGCCGGGGCGTGCCGCACTCCCTCCGGCCTCAGATCTGGCTGAGGATGTCAGGTGAGCAGCCGGGCGTGCCGCACTCCCTCCGGCCTCACATCTGGCTGAGGATGTCAGGTGAGCAGCCGGGCGTGCCGCACTCCCTCCGGCCTCACATCTGGCTGAGGATGTCAGGTGAGCAGCCGGGCGTGCCGCACTCCCTCTGGCCGCAATCTGGCTGAGGATGTCAGGTGAGCAGCCGGGCGTGCCGCACTCCCTCCGGCCGCATATCTGGCTGAGGATGTCAGGTGAGCAGCCGGGCGTGCCGCACTCCCTCCGGCCTCATCTGGCTGAGGATGTCAGGTGAGCAGCCGGGGCGTGCCGCACTCCCTCTGGCCGCACATCTGGCTGAGGATGTCAGGTGAGCAGTCAGGGCGTGCCGTGGTCCCTCCGGCCACACATGTGGCTGATCCTCCGGCCGCACATGTCTGCTCGCCGGACATCCGCCAAGCTCGCCTGGCATCCGTCAAGCGAGCAGACGAACGGCAGTCGCTCAGAGATGCACACCGTGTACCGGGGACCCGCGATCCAGCCACCTTATTTCGGTCACGTTCGTAACTCTGAAGCATTTTCCAGATCCATTGGAATTTCTCATCAAGCACGTGGGGCCAACGGCGTCCAAAAGAGGACGCGATGAATGCTTTGTTTGCGCCGTTTATGGCACGCTGCCATCGGTGGTAGTTATTTATGAATTGATTGATTGTTGGTGCTCTATGGCGCAGTAGCATTGATTTCGTCAGCAATGTATTTGTGTCCAGAATGTTGCTGCGAGTGGTTCACGAATGCGTTTTATGGATCCTGAAAGTATTTCCAGTGTTCCAAACGTAGGCTTCAGTCTCCACTGTTCTATTATTTGGACTGACTGGTGGTTCGCGACTGGTTTTGTCATGCCTTTTGTGCTGTCGGAAATGCTGCTTGTTAAGCCTAGCGGGTGCCCGTTACACGACAGTGATGTGTTTAGGTGATGTGATCTTGCAGAGGTATAAATGCTTCGCAATTCTCAGAAAAGGTAAATTAATCGCGAACCACCAGACTGGCTAGTGGATTGCGACCAATTTTCCACGCCTTTTGTGCTGTCCGAAATGCTGCTTGTTAAGCCTGGCGTGTTTACATTAAAGGACAGTGATACGTTTAGCGGATGCTACCTTGCAGAGATATAAATGCTTCCCAGTTCCCAGAAAATATAATGATCTTTTCTTGTTCCGTTTTCGAAGGCAGTCATCGGTGATCTCTGTTGCATTTGCAGACACCATTGATGTTAGCTAGTTCTAGTTAGTTAGTTCTAGTTAGTTAGTTCTAGTTAGTTAGTTCTAGTTAGTTAGTTCTAGTTAGTTAGCTAGTTAGTAGATGCTATATGTAGAAAGTTGTGTACTAACCATCCGGCGGCTCTGGGCGGCGCATGCCTTCCGCGGTCCCTCCTTCATGATGGTCATAAGCGCTCGTCTGGCCGGACCGGCCGTGCCATATTGCATGCTTGCGTTGAATTGGTGAATGGAGCACATAGCCGGGTCATACGACAGGTTTACAAGAGCTGGTGGAAAGGATCTCTGCAAGATGTCAAAAGTCGTGGTCCATGTTCGCCCGCAGCTGCGACATGCGTCTGACAGGCAGACTGGAGCGCATTGAACGATTTGTTTGGTCACGAGCTAAATGGCACGTAAGCGGCCGGATCACGGCGTGCGGTTCACCAAATCACGTGACCGACTGCTGGGCGACCGTCGCCCGCTCTGATGTGCGACCTTTTCGTGCTGCTTGACCCCGCGGACCCGCTCGATCCCGCTTGATCCCGCTCGACCCCGCTCGACCCCGCTCGACCCCTCTCGACCCCTCTCGACCCCGCTTGACCCCGCTCGACCCCGCTTGACCCCGCGAAGCGCAGCGTTGGCGTGAGCTATGCGGCTTACTGGAGATCGTACCATATTTGTTTGCGGCTGGTTGTGAGTCCCGACGCCAGAGACCACCCAGGTCCTCATTGACTTACGATCCGAGGTGCGCCCATTGAGGTGACGGCATAGATACACACCAGTGGAGAACGCCTTTTATTCCAAACATGGGTACAAGCAGAATCAGCTCATCCAACCCCATAGAGACGTAAAGTGCGCAGGAATGGCGGCGCACTTGAATATTATTTTAACGAACAGTTCTTATCAGGTTCCGTGGCTGTTCCGTTCCGTTCGGTGGTACAAAAAATCATTCTCGATCACACTATCCATCCATATAGATAGAGACCTCCCTTTTTTGCCGGGCATGCAAGGCCCTCAGCAGCACATCGACCGTTGCCAGGTGTTGTTATGTCAACGTTGCCGACTTATTTATAAACAAACGCATTTACTTCGCCGCTCGGCCGAGTGGGAAATGGGCTTGGGTCGTGACGTTATTGGGAAGGAATGAGCATATTCCGAAGGCAGCAGTGACATTCTGTTGATGTATGAAGAACGGAACTCAGAAATACGATTTCACTAAAGGTCGCAGAGTAAACAATGAGTAAAAATGCACGGCAACACGACCACTAGTAAATTGCATACCTTTATCATCAGGGATTCTTTAGCCCTGACGTGACCCAGGTCCGTTTTGGTCAAAATCAATGGTCACAAAAGTCATCAACCAATGGCGGTCGATGCTTTTAAAGATGTCTGCCAACCTGCGACCACAAAAAGAAAAGCGTACGTCGCATTCTGGCCGAATCAAAGTTTTAAGTATATGGACCGATCCAGAAATAAGTAATGCATTTTGCTATACACAATTTAACGTGGCGTGATCCAGCTCAATGTGGGCTACGCGGTTATGCCATTTCTTCAATACCGTTACTCAAGAACAGGGAACCAGGAGTGCCCCTCCCTTTATCCCAGCGACGCAATAAACCGCACGTTAACACCAGGTAACATAAAATCAAGTCGCAGCACTCCCAGCTAGGAAGAGGAAACAAACAAAGAAGCATGCGAATAGGTGGTGCAGACCCGGCAGGAATTGTGTTATGCAATAGGCAAGGACAAATCATACATGAAAAGGCTTAAAGTAGTCATAGCCAAAGTCAGCTAATGACATCCCACTATAACCACCCAATAAGGTACAACCACCCGTTCACAGTGCCGTCTGAAAACTGGTCATTTTCGTGCTGGGTCGTGAGCTGAATGTCCTGGGAATCCACCCAGCTAAGCGGAGCTTGTTGCTGGGAGAACTCCCGGAGCCAGCGCCATGAATTTGGGTACAAGTGCATGAATATAACTGAATGAATATATCAGAACGTGATTATGGAGCATGAAGGAGGTTTTAGGGCAAAACAAAGAAAAAAATGGCATCGTTGGACCCGAAACGACTTAAACCCGTTGTATCGTGATGTTAATGGTGTGCGCCTGAGTCCACCCCTGCTCGCGCCGCCAGTGCTGCTGTACCTCGGTATTTAGCTGCCGCTGCCCCGATCGGCGGTGTACTGCCTGGGGCGCCGCCCGCCGGGGTCGGCACCGCCTGCTCGTCTCGCGTGTTAAAGACAGTTGCCGTCTCGCAGCGCTCGTGTCTGGTCGGAATGATCGTAGTCTGACTGAAGAGAGCGCGAGCAGACAGAACACGTAAGACTTGAATACCCGTGAACAGGTTTCAAACAAAAAATGCGATGCACATTGACCCCCGTCGCCGTTGGGTTGCAAGATGCCTGCCGTTAGTGTTACACATAACTGACAAACTACCCCTCCTTGGCAGGTGCACTGCAGAAGAAGCTCCAGTCGGACATGACATATGCCGAGATGGTGAAGGTGTCTGCTTGCGAAGCACTCATGTGCAACCGCCAGATCGAGAAGGACCTCCTGCGCACGATGCCATCTAACGTGTGTTTTTCGCACTTGAATTCGCCGGGCGTGCCGAGGCTCCGTAGGGTGCTGCGGGCGCTGGCCTGGCTGTACCCGGATATCGGGTTAGTGCACGCGTCGGCGGCGGGTGGCTAACCTGACCAGCCACCGGTGTGACGGCCGACGGTGTCGATCTTTGTCGCGATTCTCTCGGAACAGTGTAAATACGCCGTTTTGTCGGTCGAACTGGGGCGCGGCACTTGGTATTTGTCTTATTGCAGTGCTGGAGGAAAACCGGACAGACGTTTGCATGCAAAGTTTGTATAAGATTTAGTACCCATGCTACTTGTTGAAAGTCACATGGAGGTTGCGATTAATGGTTGCAAAGGAGACCGCCTGTGAAGAACGCGGCGATTATGCTGACCCCAGGGTACTGTAGCAGAACATTTTTGCATAGCTGAGTTGGACTCGCTTAATTCGGGGTCTCCTTCCTGATGAAGCATGCAAAATGCGTAGTGACATACAGGGGATGCAGATACATGATAAGTGCTTAGTAAAACCTACAGCCATCGTCTGTTTAATGTTACCAAGTCATGCTTAGCATCAGACCCATCGAAGCAGGTGTGTGCAAATGGTGTGATAAACACCAGCTTCCTTGCGACAGACGGTGCCCTCCCGCCACCACCATGTCTGGTCCTGGCGGTGACGGCCGGATGACGTCACTGGTGTCCTACCGCCAGCTACTGTCAAGGCATGGGTGTCATCGTGGCCAGCCTGCTGCTCTTCCTGGAGGAGGAGGACGTGTTCTGGCTGACGTCGGCTGTAGTGGAGGATCTGCTGCCTGCCTCCTACTACTCCTCCACCCTGATCGGTAGGTGCCGCCGTTGGAGATTTGAGTCCGGAAGCACTGTCGTTCGGTGTGCTCTTGGTCATTTTTACCTTGAGCCATGTAAGGAACGTACCAGTAATTAGGGCCTCGGTCGTGCAGTGAAGGCGCTCCGGTTCCTCAGTATGTGGGAGCATCCAGCTGAGGCCAGCAATCACATGCACTCTCAGCGCGGCATGGCTGTGCAGGCGTCCAGGCGGGCCAGAGTGTGCTCACGACGGTGTCGGCACATCCGCTCCATACTCTGAGATCCAAGCGACCGCCCCGGAGCGCACAGGGCTCCAGACGGACTAGATGGATGCCCGGCCGTGGCGACGTGACTTTTTCATGAGGGCTGCGGGTTGACCATTGGATGCTTCCGGCGCTGATGATGTGCATGCTCTCTGTGCCCGGGGTCTGGGCGCACCAGCACTTGCTGTCCACACCAGCGATGTGTTTTCTTCGTGCTGGGATCCCGAGGACCAGCTGGCACTGTCGACGCTCACGGCGGCTCTCTCCAGTGAGGGATCCAGGCAAACCGTCCCACACTTCCGGCACCTGACGGGGCGTCCCGTGCGTGTTCAGGGATCCAGGCGGACCAGCGGGTGCTCTCGGCGCTGATCGCCACCTACCTGCCGGACCTGAACGCCCTGCTGGAGCAGCACGACATCGAGCTCTCGCTCATCACGCTCAACTGGTTCCTGACCGTGTTCGCGTCGGTGCTGCACGTGCGCATCTTGCTGCGCGTCTGGGACCTCTTCTTCTACCACGGCGCCATCGTGATCTTCCAGGTGGCGCTCGGCATGCTGCGGATGAGAGGTGAGGTGTCGGCTCATGCACTGGCCCTCCCCCCCCCCCCCTCCACTCTGGATCACTGCAGGGTGCTGGATGGACGGCTTCATTCAGTCATGCAGTTGTTGCCATTCCCAGTTATAAAGGGAGCTATTGGTGTTTGTGAAATGAGAGTGCGTACAATGTTTTGGTCCATTGAAGGTTTTGGTCACCGGCTGGTAATGTCAATTTGTGACTTGGTTTCTGGCATGAAAACTGCCCTGGAATTTTACGCTTAATTATTTTACCGGGAACAATGAAAAGCATTGCTTTCAACTGAATGCTTAGACGTCCTTGTCTTCGCTTTTAGAATCGGAGCTTTGTAAGCTGGACAACTCGGCAGACATTTTCAACGCGCTGTCGGACATCCCTGGGACGATTGATGACGTCGAAGCGCTGCTGGAGGTAGGCGGACGCTTGGATCATGCGAGGGGTGCGGCTGATTCTGCACGCTCTGTTGACTCACGACATTTTTATATTTGCATAATGCATGACTGTCATCGACGACAGTTCGTTTACAGTGATCTGGGTTCGATGCCATTGTGTTTTCATATTTGGTGGAGGGGAATCTACGATGCTCATCACCTTGAAAGTGATCTCGCTCAGAGCAGTCACGATTGGTGGTGGGTACTAACAGTAGGAAGGAAAAAGCATGTCAACACAGCTGGGACTTGTATAATGTTTGCATCGAGCTGGTGTTGGTGAGTGGCTAGTTTTGATTGTAGGTTCGGTTTATCCTGCTGCCAGAATTAGATAAAGCGTAAGTCATTTAGAACAGACACGGGCGGTCAGTGGAATGTTTCTATATGACTCTGGTATGAGCTGCTCAGCTGAAGAAGTGTTCCCACTGGACACAGCGGGCTACAAACTGCGCGGTGCACATCAGTAAAAAAAGACCTAAAATATCTGAATCAGGCATTCCCGACAGCCATTACCCGGTGAGTCGGGTCTCCTACATCGTAGCTTACCAGCACTCGGCTCTAACGCTTCTGATTGCCTGACTAATCTGCCAGCAGTGCTTGCACCTGTCGGCCGCGGGCGGTGCGCGCTGTGTGTGTGTGTGCGCGCGTGTGTGTGGCGGCGCCACTAACCCCGGCGGGCAGGGCAGCGAACGAGCCTACTAACGGTGCCTGGCCGGCCGGTCCGCTCCAAGGTCTCGTTCCACGTGAGCTCGTCGCTGACGGAGGTGGTGGTGGAGTCGCACAGGCGGCGCCACCTGGCGCTCGTCATGACAGACCAGGGTGCGCTGTCCGGCAGCCCCAGCCGCTCCGTCAGCCTGCCCAAACAGCAGGTCAACAGGTCAGGCACGGTCGTGACGAGGTCAGCCGCTCGCGGCGCAGGGCCTGGGGTGGCATGGGTCGGAGTTTGCAGTCGCACAGGCGAGGTCTGTAGTCGCAGTGGTCAGGGACAGGCGCACTCAGTGAGGATGTGGTCGCACACGTGACTTGCCGGTCAGATCACGGCTACTTGTACAGGTCGGAGAGGTGACTGCTTACAGGCTAGTTACATCGGGACAGAGATATGTGCCCACAGGGCAGACATAGCTTCACACGGGAGGGAACTGATCCTCTCAAACCAAACTCGTCACTCAAACCAAAGGCTGGCATCACTCGTGCCGGGGAGAGCTGCCATGATACAGGTTGGAAACCAACATCACTTACGGCATAGGCCGTCGTTAGGTCAACAATCTAACGTGCATGCATATGAGAGGCTGTCGTTGCGCAGGTCAGAGGCTAGCATCACACATTTCAGACTGGCACTCACATGCCAAAGGCCGCCGTCGCACAGGTCAGAGACTTAGGTCACACATGTCAGACTGGCTTACACATGCCAGAGGCCGCCGTCGCTTGTCAGAGACGTGGGTCACACATGTCAGACTGGCACACATGCCAGAGGCCGCCGTCGCTTGTCAGAGACGTGGGTCACACTTGTCAGACTGACATACATGCCAGAGGCCGCCGTCGCACAGGTCAAAGACTTGGGTCACACATGTCAGACTGGAACACACATGCCAGAGGCCGCCATCGCACAGGTCAGAGACTTGGGTCACACATGTCAGACTGGCACACATACCAGAGACCGCCGTCGCACAGGTCAGAGGCTTGGGTCAAACATGTCAGACTGGCACTCACATGCCAGAGGCCGCCATCGCACAGGTCAGAGACTTGGGTCACACATGTCAGACTGGCTTACACATGCCAGAGGCCGCCGTCGCTTGTCAGAGACGTGGGTCACACATGTCAGACTGGCACACATACCAGAGACCGCCGTCGCACAGGTCAGAGGCTTGGGTCATACATGTCAGACTGACACACATGCCAGAGGCCGCCATCGCACAGGTCAGAGACTTGGGTCACACATGTCAGACTGACACACATGCCAGAGGCCGCCATCGCACAGGTCAGAGGCTTGGGTCATACATGTCAGACTGGCACTCACATGCCAGAGGCCGCCATCGCACAGGTCAGAGACTTGGGTCACACATGTCAGACTGGCACTCACATGCCAGAGGCCGCCACTGCACAGTCGGGCGCTGTGGTCGTATATTTTGGAGATTATGTTCGCACAGATTGGTTTTATCATAATGCCATTTAGTCCAGCACACACGAGGAGGAATCACTACGCCAGTTCGGTTAAACCATCATTCGTGGGGTAGTGAACATTGCAGTCAGTACGCAATTTTGCCGCCTATTGTTGACATACCGTTCACAGTGCAAATTCAGCTTGATTGGCGCCTTTTAACTGTGTTGACAGTTTTTTTTTCGATTTTTCCCTCGGGCATGTGTTGTGTGCGTCTGTTCACATTTGTACTCAATGCCATTTGAGATTCAAGTTTTGAAGTAATGGAGTTACAGGGTCAGGGTTATAAAGCTGGCTACGTAATGTGCTGTGAATGCTCTGCATGGCTAAGACTAACTTGATTTGAGGGTTGCTATATGGTTTAAGTCGACGCCCTGCTTTCCCAGTGCATTCTCGCCATTTATACATGCTTTGGTGTATTGCAGTTCTGCAGTTATACACATGTGGTCCGTGAGACCGAAGAAAGCCAGGGTGTTTTACTGCACCATTACAGAGCTTGACCCGTTCATTGTTTCGACGCTTTCAAGATGGTCATGATAATGCGATGGTGCAATCCATCTCAGTTGCCCCTCGCTACTTTGGTGTCGTCGGGAAACGCATGCGGCCGCATTTTGTGGAATATGTAGTAGAGACACAACGTGATACGATCTCAGTTGCATCTCTTTGGCATGTCCTGTTATACTTTTATGGGCTATGGTTTAAGAGCTGAGAAGGGGTCCATGTCAAGAACCGGGCACCACTTCGCTATATGTACGCTGATCCGATGGCTCGCTGTCTTGATTTATCATTAGAATCAGCTGCGGACATCAGAATTAAACAAGACTGGCATGCTATGCTCTCCGTGATTGTGCGAGAGGCGTTCGTGACACGCCCTCATGCACAGTAGAACAACATGTAGGAAATACATATTTCTAAAAAGCCAAGTAAGTATCTTTCAGACTTGAACTGCTGGTGTGGACAAGACAGGATGTATGTATGTGAGTTGGGTAGTAGATCAGACTGACGGAAAGAGCTGCATTGTTTTGATGCGAGGAGCGCGTGGCAGTCTTCAACTGCCGACAGTGCTGACTGAATGGGCAAACACAACAGTTCCACGCGCCTTGCCTGGAGAGAACCGCGCTCTCCTCGGAGGATTGGAGCGAGTCGCTCACTCGGAGCAGACTGCAGAATGGAGTGATCCAACCGTGGAGGAGTCGACTCGCGATGGTGAAGTGCAGTGGAGTGGAGCGGGTGGAGAGTGGAGCGGACCAGCGGCAGGCCCCTATTGCCCCGGTACACCCTGCGGGGGTGCCCGGCCGCCGCCCCACCCTCAGCTCGTCCCGTCTGGGCGCCGCTGCTGCGCACACACCTGTGCTCCGGGGGCGGCCGTAATAACAAATGAACACGTGCCGTCGGGCCCGTCGGCGCGCGTTTTCTTCGCCCGCCTGTGGCCTTGGCTGTGCGCCTACGGCCGCCGACCGCCCTCGCCGGCGACAGGGGCCGACAGGCTTGGCTGTGCACCTACGGCCGCCGACCGCCCTCGCCGGCGACAGGCGCCGACGGGCTGACGCACCAAACTGTTGGCGTCGGTGGCGAGAAAGGGCCATCATGCGTTCAAGTGGAAAGATGAAGGCCAATGAACCGACTAGATCACTAAATCGGCGCTGGTGGCGTATACACTGTTGGTGCGCAGCATGTTAAATTACGGGCGGTAATACTTTCTCTAAAAAGACACATAACGTGGAAATGCGTGGAACGTGTACATGTACATCCGGTCTGTAGGGCGCTTTGACGACAGCAGCTCTTTTCCCCGCCTCGGGCCGTGTCCTCAGTCTGTCAGCCCTGACCCTTTGCCGTGAAGCGCCGCGACACGCACATTGTCCGACATCCCGCGCCTGTCGTGTTGGCTGCCACTGGCTGTGAGTCATTGCTGCGGGTGTGCGGCCCAGGCCGGTCCCCGCCGCGTCCGAGCACGCCCGTGAACGATCACGGACAGTCGGCTCTGTACAGGCCGCTCCTCAGTCGCGGACAGCGGCCACAGGAGCCGGCAGCGAGGGGCTGGGTCGCGTCTGATTATAACCAGCCGCCGTCGAGGGGCGTGCGCAGACGCAGTAGGTAGACCGGGCGTCGGCATTCAGTTCACGTTACGGGTTAGTCGTCTGGCCTTGAATCGATCTCTGCACTTCACCGCCCCCCCCCCCCCCCCCCGCCTCTCGGCACTCGCTGCGCGATGCGCTGCCTGTTGTGAGTGTTGTTTGAAGGAATTGGTCAGTCAAGAATATGGTACGTTGTCCTACTGTTAGTTGACTGCATAGCAGCAGTATTTTATTTCCTAGCGTTAGGGCGAACAGTGTGTAAGCATTTACGCGCTGAAAGCAGCGAGGAAAAATACGGAGTTTAATGAAGGTCCGTTCCGCGTGCGTTGAAGTAGATCAGTCGCCATTTAAATTCGCGGCTTTCCGTAAGCGTTAGTGTACCCGCTAGTCATTCATACTAGCTGCAGCCGCGCGATTCCTGTGCCGACGGTGGTACTGTTGGGTCGAACATCTAAGCTGCCCGCTGCATACATGGAGTGATTCGGCCGGTCAGAAGTAAGCAGTCCTCTGTCGATGGCTCGCTGGTTTGCCTGGCGTGACGCCAGTGAGAACCTCTGAGGATCGGCTGGATAAAATAATCCTGATGTGGCGCACGTCAGCATGGGGCGGAGCCTGCCTGATCAGGTAGCGGCACGCGCTGCGGCGTCTGCCGAACTGGCGCGGGAAGCGGCCGGGCCCGATGATCGATAGGCCTGGGTGGCGCGACGCCCGTCTGAACTTTCGCACCGATTCACACCTGTCAGCGGGCCGACCCCCGCCGCCGCCGCCGCCGCCGCCGTCGGCGGCCTCCAGTGCGCGGCGTGGCGCCCGGCGGTGCGGTCGGCGCTCCCCCGCTGGCGATGGAGTGGCTGGAGCTGCTGGCGGCCGCCGACGGGCCGGAGCGGCGCGCCCGGCTCGGCCTGTGCCGGTGCTCGGCGTGCGGGGCCCGTCCGCTGCGGGCGGCGTCGGTGACCTGGCACCGGCCGGCCTCGGCCGCGCGCCGGCCGCAGCACGTCGAGCCCGACGCGGCCGACGCGGCACCGGACGCCGAGGAGCGCGTGGCGGCGGCGCGGGCGGGCGCCGTCGGCTCGGAGCGCTACCGGCTCTGCGCCGTGCAGACGCTGCAGGCGCCGCTGGACCCGGACGCGCCGCTGTTTAACCCGCACCCGGCGGCGGCGGCGGCGCCGGTCGACGCTGCCCACGAGCTGACCGGCCGGCTCGGCCTGACCTCGGAGCTGGCGCCGCCAGCCGCGCACCAGCGCCGCCTCGTGCAGCAGCAGCGCCAGCTGCGCCGCCAGCCGTCCGGCCGGCGCGCCCAGGGTCTGGAGGGCCGTCGCGCCCGCCTCGGCCGCTCCGGCCTACGCCAGGAGCGCAGCGTGGTGTACGTGCTGAGCCTGAGCCTGCGCACCTGGTGCTGCGTGCCGGCCGGCCACCTGTTCGGCCAGGTCGGCTCCAATCGCGACTTTCCGCTGATGTCGGCAGGCACGTGGGCCAGCATCTCGTCCGTCCTCGTGAAGTACGTGCCGCGCACAGACTGGTCGACATCTTAGAGTGAATTGGCAAAGTCTTTGCCATCCCATAGTGATTGGGTGATTGTCCAAGGTGTAATGTGGTTCGGTTGTTGAAGCTATTTATAGAGTAATGTGACCGGGTTGTGGAAGTATGCATGCTAAGTATTTCGAGTGGCTTCTACGGATTTTGCATTTCTGTATTTCGAATGATTTACGTGAAGGGCTTTGGGCTCAGAGCTCTTGTTAAGCAGAGCTCGTCGCGCGCGCCGGAAGTCCACCTCACAAGATAGATCGACCCAGTCTATCGCTCATTTTGCCCGACCCAGTGTTTGGACGACTGTACCTTGTCTGCACATTCTTTCGCAAAGCTAGCAGAAATGCCTTCATATAGGGCGCATTGCTATGGATCCGAACGTAGGAGAGACTGCCATGGAAGGCGTGTCACCTCGCTGTCTGGCGATGCGTTCGCTCCGGGCGTGCTCACTCAGCGTGGACACGAGGAGATGACCACCACGTGACGGTCGCTGCGTACAGTCCTGCACCAAGCTGATGTATACGTCGCGACCCTGTTGTTGGATGCTCTTAGAGGCAAGGATCCATCGGCCGGATGCTTCTGCTGTTTACCCTCGGAAGATATGTCCCCCAGACCTGAAGTTGGGAGCTAAGCCACCGCCAGTGACTACCTGTCACTGCCTGACTTTTTCGTTTAGGGCTCAAAATATCTAGCAATGCCCGAATAATCGTAAACGGGCGTTGTTTTTGTCTCCAAAACATGTTGGAGTGAAGGCCCTTCAAACGTATAACGCTGATTGTGTGGATCAGCCTGCCGATTAATTTTATAATTTTGCCGATTTTTGTCGGTGTGAGTGTTAGGCTCTCTCGCTCACCCAGGCGTCCACCGCTATAAATTTGAAGTTCGCACATAATCGGGACCCGCTTTTGATAGCATCATGCCGTCAGTGTCAGCCGAGTTCTGATGAGGCCCGACCCGAGAGTGGATCGCGACACCCTGGGTGGGACGGTCGGGCCTGTCCCGCTGATGCCTGCGACCCCTCCCTACTTTTTGTCCTGAGTCGGCTGTGGGGTGGCGTGCCCGCCGTGGCGCCTCGTCCTGACGCGTTGACGGCTGGTGTCCCTGCTGTCGTCCTGAGTCGGCTGTGGGGATGGCGTGTCCCGCCGTGACGCCCCGTCCGGACGCGCTGACCGCCGGGTCCGCCCGCCGACAGGCGGCAGATGCGACGCAGCAAGTCCATGATCTCGGTCATCCTGTTCGGTGACGAAACGTCCGCGGACGACGCCAAGACCAAGAACGTGCGACAGACAGGTGGGTGGCCGGACGCGGGCGGGCCTGGTGACAGCCGGACCGCGCCGACCGTGGCTGATCCGCCGAGCAGAGGCGGTTCAGGCCGACCGGCGGTGCACCTGACGCTCATGAGCAGGCTACCGGCGTTCAGTGTCGCGCGGCGCAGACCGCGGGCCTGAAAGGCGGGACTTTTGGTGGTGTGGGTGATGTCAGGGCGTGTTATCCTGGATTGTCACGCGATCTGCGGTTACGCGCGAGGGGTGCTTGCCTGCTGTTAGACAAGAGCTCAGCACTAGTGGCGTAGCCAGGATATTCGCCTAGGAGGGTCCACATCGGGACAAATGGGACCCTTTCAGCTAAGAGGGCCTCTTACCCCGTCGCTATAGTGACCCTGTCGAGGGATTTTTAGGCACGATGTCACCTTTCTATGTTTGGCAGCAGCCTAACATTTTGATGCCTGTAGAGTCCATTTTTGATATTTTAGACGCAATGGGCTCCTGACTTGTCAAAAAGGACTACGGCCTCCTCCACCTACAGGGGGGGGGGGGGGGGGGGGGGGGGGGGGGGGGGGGCCAGAATCCCCGCCTTGGCTACGTCGCTGCTCAGCACCGTGCTCAACCACCTCCGCTGACCATCAAGGATTGCATCGCCTTGAAAACCATGCTGAGCATCCTCCTGTTTAATGCGTGTCATGCGCATCGCTATGCTCGCAACATGTATTGAGCTACACATTGAGCCGGCCGGTCGGCGTGCCGGCAGAGATTCTGGTGGACCTGCGCGAGTCGATTCAGCAGCTGGGCCAGCACTTCCAGTCGGTGGACCCCGAGCTGGGCCAGGTCAGCCTGGTGCCCGACTACAGCATGGAGTCGCACGCGCACGACCACGACGCCTTCGTCAGCGTGTCTAGCAAGAAGCAGCGCAGAGCCAAGGCGCTGCTCGGTAAGCTCTGGCGCTGGAAATGCGTGGCAATGGGACGCGGATAGTGGACAGTGGGAGGCGGACAGTGGGCAGTGGGAGGCGGACAGTGGACAGTGGGAGGTGGACAGTGAGCAGTGGGAGGCGGACAGTGAACAGTGTGGGGGGGGGGGGGGGCGGACAGTAGACAGCGCTGGCCACGTACATGTGGTTTGTGTCGTGATGTCGTGATGTCATGATGCGTGGTGCTTTGCATGCCAAAGCAGATGCACGCTGTCCATGACGGGCACTGCACGCCTATCATATGACTTTGTCTTGTGTTTGTGTCAGTCGGCCCGAGTGCGGATCAGTCGTCGTTTTAGAAAACAGTTTGGCATACTTGGATGTGATTTCCGCTTTGCCTTTTGCTCCTTCTCCCCCTCCCCTTTCTCCCTCTTCATTCCTCTCTCTCTCTTCTCTCTCTCTCTCTCTCTCTCTCTCTCTCTCTCTCTCTCTCTCTCTCTCTCTCTCTCTCTCTCTCTCTCTCTCTCTCTCTCTCTCTCTCTCTCTCTCTCTCTCTCTCTCTCTCTCTCTCTCTCTCTCTCTCTCTCTCTCTCTTCTCTCTCTCTTCCCTCTTCCCTCTCCCTCTCTCCTCTCTCCTTCTCTCTCTCTCTCTCTCTCTCTCTCTCTCTCTCTCTCTCTCTCTCTCTCCTCTCTCTCTCTCTCTCTCTCTCTCTCTCTCTCTCTCTCCTCTCTCTCTCTCCTCTCTCTCTCTCTCTCTCTCCTCTCCTCTCTCCTCTCTCTCTCTCTCTCTCTCTCTCTCTCTCCTCTCTCTCTCCTCTCTCTCCTCTCTCTCTCTCTCTCTCTCTCTCTCTCTCTCTCCTATCTCTCTCTCTCTCTCTCTCTCTCTCTCTCTCTCCTCTCTCTCTCGCGGGCATTCTCTCTCTCATCCCGTTCCTCTCTTCCTCACTTCCGTTCTCTCCCACTAACGGGCGGCCCTGAACCGTCTGCAGACTTTGAGCGGCACGACGACGACGAGCTCGGCTTCCGCAAGAACGATGTGATCACGGTGCTGAGCATGCGCGACGAGCACTGCTGGGTCGGGGAGCTGAACGGGCTGCGCGGCTGGTTCCCGGCCAAGTTCGTCGACCTGCTGGACGAGCGCAGCAAGCTGTATAGGTGAGCGGCGCGACCGTCCCGGCGCGCTCGTGGCGGGTACGTGCGTGCGGTGTCGTGATCCTTAACTCGGCTGATGACGACGGTGTGGTGTGGTCGGTGCTGTCCTGGCGGGACGGTATGGTGACGTGCGGTGTCGTGTCCTCAGCTCGGCCGGTGACGACAGCGTGACGGAGGGCGTGACGCACCTGGTGCGCGGTTCGCTCTGCGCCACTCTGAAGCAGATCCTGGAGCACGGCATGCGACGACCCATGATCCTCGGTGAGGCGCCGCACACACGGCAAGACACAATGGGTACGCAGGTTCTGAGCGTGAACGACACTGCGTTGAGAGGTGTGAGGTACGCTGATATGTGTAGTCAGAAATTTGCGGCACATGCCTGCTGACGATAACTGATGATCCTGTGCTTGGTGGGACGCGTAGCATCAGCATCATTAACATTACAGGTCAGCAGGGTTTATTCACGTGAAACTTTCGAAATGTCGTTTTCTAAACATCTGCCGGCTTTTCTTCATGTGCCCCCATCATTGTGCGCAATGTGGCTGCCATTCACGCAACCGCGCATAGTTTTACGGGTTTGTGCGATCGCTGCCTTACTTCTGGTGCAAGCTGAAAATTTAGTTGAGCTTCATTGCTACTTACAGCTTCCTCAGTACTCCATGTGCGCGTGAATAGAACCTAATGCGTTACGCCGGCCGTATTCGTCGCAGTTTTGGTGCAGCACGCCAAAGAAAAACCGGGCCCGGCCTTCACTTCCCCGGGTGTCACCCAACCGTATTACGCAACGCATTCCATACGTCCCTCGCCGCGTTATCCGAGCAGCGGCCACCGGGGGTGTACGCTGGCTGTGTCCGTGAGGCGAGATCTGGCTCCGCGCGCGTCGCTCCACGGCACGGCCGGCCGGGTGGGCGGGCAGGCGATGACGCCGCAGTGTGGCGCTGCTGCAGGCAGCGTGTGCCATCCGTGGCTCTTCATCGAGGAGGTGGCCCACAAGGAGGTGGAGCGCGACTACAACTCGGTGTACAGCCGACTGGTCCTCTGTAAGACGTACCGGCTCGACGAGGACGGCAAGGTGCTCTCGCCCGAAGAGGTATGGGTTCTCAGGCCCGGCTCGGCAGCGCCTGATAGTATTCGCTAGCCGTTGTAGCGTTTGCTACCCGTACCAGACTGTGGGCGAGTGCACACAGGCATGACATCTCATACTCGATGTTAAACGCAAGGATACCAATATTGTTAACGTGAACACCCGCTGATGAGGTGTTTGTTGCTGTATTCAATGCCATCAGCTTGCCTTTGTCAGCGATTGTACTGGACCACGTTTTCACAATACCTTTTGTAGCTTAACGTAATATGAATGCTATTTTTGTATGAAACTTGGCGGCATTGTATGCTGAGATTGTTACTTCTACAACACCACGACGTTTCTCTTCACTATGAAAATAAGGTGTGACAACTGTGAATTTTCCCGGGTACTTACCTTCTGCACGGATTGGTTTGAAACAAAGGGACGAACATTGCAACGCACCGCGAGTAGAAGTGAAGAGGAGATCACGTTCGAGCGCAATCTTATGTTGTTGACGATGTTTTGTGCCCAAATGAAGCCGAATTGTGCTCAGGTGCGCCGTTGTACCCAACCACTAACACGACCCGCTGGGCAGCGGTGTAGCGGACGCCGACGGTGGCCCGCAGGCGCCTCGGCCGCCGCCCCGCTGCGACCGCTGTGCCGGCGGTGCGCTCCTGAAACGGTGCAGACCGCCTCCATCCTCTGCCGCAGCTGCTGTACCGCTGCGTGGAGGCGGTGAACCTGACGCACGACAGGATGCACGCCCAGATGGACGTCAAGCTGCGCTCGCTCATCTGCCTCGGCCTGAACGAGCAGGTGCTGCACCTCTGGCTGGAGGCCATCTGCTCCAACGCGGCCGTCGTGCAGAAGTGGTACCATCCGTGGTCCTTCATCAGCAGTCCCGGCTGGGTGCAGGTCAGCATCTGGTGGAACGGCGGCATCGGTGGCGCCAGCCCTGCTGTTTCAGCAGTGGTCGCGGCTGGCTCAGGCGTCGGCTTGAGTGTCGTTTTGATGACCTTTCTGGTCGCTGTGTAGGTCATGCTCTGCTGCGCTTTGTTTTATGATGGCGTTGTCAACGCGCTGATGTCGGCTGGCGGGTGTTGCCGTGAACTGGAGTTCGTTTTTCAGGTGAAGTGTGAGCTGCGCGTGTTGGCCCAGTTCTCGTTTCGACTAAACCCGGACTGGGAACTGCCGGCTAAGAAAAACCGCCAGCAGCCGCTGCGCGAGGGCGTGCAGGACATGCTGGTCAAGCACCACCTGTTCTCGTGGGACCTGTAGCCGCCGGTACCACCTCGGCTCGTGGGGCCTGCAGCCGCAGCCACCGATTTTTCTCGCGGAACCTGCAACCGCCTGGCGACGCCCGTGTGACGCCCGCAGCCAGTAACCGTGACAACAGCTGGCCAGACCAGCCAGCAGCCATGGTCTCAAAGGATGTCTCTCGGAGGTGGCGTACTGTGGTGCCGCTCGTGCCCCTGGACCGGTTGCCCAGAGAGCGGTCAGGCCGGCCGCGGCTCGCCGAGGACAGCAGTCTGAACGTGACGGCGCGTGCGAGACAGCTGATTGGATGTCTTCACCAGAACCCAGAGCCATCCGTTCCTGTGACTGCCGTTCCTGTAGCCGATGGGATAGGATTGCTACTATCGGTCACCGGCACGGCGTTACAGTCCCAGGGAGGGCAGACGGTGTTCACTGTCGGCACTGCACGAAATGATCTCGTCTCTCTATCGTGTGGCAAGATGCCGGAGGCCAAATAGCCTGTCGAGTTGGAATGACACGACCCAGTGAAGGGGCCTGGGCGCAAGCGACATGCAAGGTTGAACAGGAACTGAGCTCTACTAAGCTCTGATTCACCGGCCCGAACTCGGACCCGGACACCGACTGACCCGGAGTCACCGATGCGAACGATTCAGATCGTACTCCTGTCGGTTTCTGACGGGGCGGTCAGTCACTGACATGTGTGAACCGATGCCAAATAGTGTTTGTCGCCCTCCGACCTACGCCTGTCCGTGGCATCGGAGCTGGCCCCTGCACGGCCGGCCGGCTGGCGAAGACCGCGCGGCCCGGGCTGCACGCGGCTTATGTGTCAGTGGGCTGCGCTGTGACGCTCGCTGTCGGCACTGTGCGGTGGGAGCGCTGCCACCCTTATAAGCTGTACTGAAGGCGGAGCTCTTCGAGAGGAGCCCGCATGCGCATGCGCACCGCCATTCGCCTTCCCGTCGGCACACTGTCGCCTTTTGGCAGCTTAAACCGTTTAAACACATTCTGTGCAGGCAGATACACTTAGGCACCGTCAGTCAGTTTCATTCCCGGGCTGAAGAGGGGGACCAGTTATGCGGACCATGTCGCGACAACGTCATGGCAGTGAATGAGTCTATCTTGGACCGGCAAAGCAGGAGGCTGCCGCGGTCCGAGCGCTCCCCTCATTATTGTCTGTACCGGGGAGCCTTCCGAAAGCTGTTCGCGCTCACTTGTGCTGGCAGTAACCACGACCGTACTTTGCCAAAATCATGGCGTCCATCAGCGACATATCTGCTGACAACGTGCCCTCGAAGAACACGCCTCCCGCGGCATCCGAGTGGCAGCTGCGCCTAGCTGTTGCCGGCGTCGATTCTGACATCAGCTTCTAGTCTGCGGTGTGACCGGTAATGTGCATACCGCTGCGCAATGTGCCAGCGATGTCTATCGACTTAATGTACGTGTATGCGACGTTTTATGTGCCATTGCGTAGACATTCCAGTCCCCACACACTGGGAATTCCAGCACATGTTTACTAGGCATCTATTTTGACAAAGGTCCGTAAGTGTTAAGACGCGCCGAAGAGTGGTTACGTGCTGAGAAGTAAATGATGAAGGAACAACCATGCATTGACTGTGTTGACAACTACGAATACAATGTAAACTAAACTAGTTAACGTTTCAACGCAGCGCAAGGCACCACTGGATATTTTGCATGTGGGGCAAGTTTCACAGACCCGGGCTGTAATCTTGGTAGGCGTACCCGTGGTTATTGCATTTTAGGTATCCGAGTGGGGCCCGGCGCGTCCGAGATAATATTTAATGCGGTTCTTGCCAATCAAATCGATTCGAAGGACGGTTTCGATACCTGACGAAAATAAGAGAGTGAATGCATTAACACGCGCCCGGGTGGCCGGTTGGATACCCTTTACCCGGTTGGGGGTCAGTTTGACCACTTGGGATCTCAGGAACTAAGCTAGGCTAGACACCAAATTCAGGATGTACCGACCTGTGCGTGAGCTCACTTAGGTCAGAGTTAGAGGTTCCTAGGTCGAATAAGGCCAAACAAGGTCCGACTCCAGGTTGCTCTCCACTGTTCCCAGAACCTTATCATGTACGGCCAGTGGCCTTGTTTGACCTTTTGAAGGTCATAGTGACTAAAACCATACAAGACTGCTTCGAGTTTTGCATTTGAATAGGTGACAAATGCCACGCTAGGCGATGTGCTCCTGGAAGCAAAATGCTGACCTGGGTAATCTTAAGTCAGTGAACTATTCCGACCTTGAAGAAGTCAATCCAAGATGCATAATTCAGTTCCTATTAACAAAAAATTCAAAATGGGCACCAGAAACTACCCCACCCATCAGGCCCTGGAGTAATACAACAGATTGGTTTCAACCTTGGTCTAACCTTACCCGCCCCTAGGTCAATGCATTTTGTTCATTCAATTATTGTGCTGCCTAAGAAAGTCCGAGATGTATGGTTTCGCATAACACTCCGTTGTTGCATCAGGTTGAACGATTCCCTAGAAAATGACTTCACTGAAACCATGGCTTCACTTTGAGCTGTCATACGTCAGCGACCTTACAAAGTACATCTAAATTTGTACACCAAACGATCCGCTGTTCAGGTGTCTAGACTGGCGCTGCTACGCCGCGCCGTTCGGCAACCATTGTGGAGAACCTTCCGTGGGGGGTCAACCTGACCCACCACCCGAGCGCGTAAGACGAAAACGGGGACGGACAACACGCGACATTGTCCCTTTGAACCAGTTTTCTCCTCCCCCGAGCATAGGTCGTCCCTCCCTGACGACCCGCCTGTGTTAGAGCGCGCCCTGCGACCGACCAGTCTGCGCGGCCGGCTTAAGCAGCAGTGTGGTTCGCTCGTTCTAATGCCTCCTTTGCCTGGACTGGCTTTACAAAGCTGCGCTCGCTGCGTTGCAAACGCTACGACGTGGATGGCTCCTGGTTGCTGCGCACCTCGGCAAGGGCCACCCGCACAAAAAAAAAAAACAACGGCACACTCAAAGTCGTATCCGTGATAGAAACGGACGCTATTTTTTCAGCCCCTGGGTGCCAACGCGACAACGTAAAACATTCAACGCAACATAACAGTGCTCAAAACGTTCTTGCCAACAAACACAACAGTAACCAACCACACACAACGCCCCAGCCCAATTCAACAGCACTATTACCCAAACGACCGGCGATCCACACACATGTACACCATGTTGCCTTACCAGCGCTGGGGCATGGCCTAATATCGCATACTGGATACAGCACACTAGCAGCAACAATGTTTTGCCTGCCGCAGAGAGAAAATCCGTCACTGACAGCTTGCAAGACGCACTTTCTGGAGACAAAAAAATCGGAATGGCTCTGGACAGGAACGCACGGCGCGAGATTGTGATACGCAGAGTCGTTACCACATTGCGAAATTAGGGGCAGTTTGCAGCGCCCGGAAATGTTGGCCTACGTGATGCCACACACTGACACCATATCTGTGGAAGGCATTCTTGAAAGCTAATGTAATAAAATATATCATCTGGGACAGGCCAGTGTCCTCCCAACAAGTACCCGAATGTCCGCAACTGCGCTGGCTGTTGGTTACCGTGGTGTTCAGGTGTTCCCTTCAGCTTATCCGGGGCGAAATCGCCGTCAGCTAATAGCAACGGGTAATGCATTCGATGTTCAACAGCGGCACAAATGAATGAACGTACAAAATTCAGATCGTGCTCCTGTTGGATGGAAGACGGATCCGGCTAATCAATGCCCGCCCGGTGTTACGTCAGTTTGCCGATCTCGAACTTCTTGAACATCTCGGAGGCGGTGAAGATGGCCGAGTCGATGATGCCGGCCACCGTGAACGTGCCGCCCACAATTGCACACACCTGCCGAGCCCAGAGGAGTGTCGTCATCCAATTCCAGAGGACCAGCAGGTACACCGCGATCCTTGAGGTCCCCTTTAGCCCATCTCATTCATGACGCCAAATACTTTACGGCAGTTCGTCACCAGACACATTGCCAAACACCCACGACCGCGGAACACTGACACTCCCTGAGACGCGGACCACCGCCAAGCCGAGGTCTGACACGGCTCGAAGTGTCCTACTCCCCACAAACGCCGCCCGTGCCACAGAAGTGACCCGGCGCTCTGGCGCCGCCGCTGCGGTGTACTCGAACCACTCGCGGCGGCTCGGCGTTGCCAGGCAACGGCCGGCGGCGGCTGCCTCAGCTGACTCACCGTCGTGATGAAAGTGTAGAATGGAGGCCGCTTTTCGTGGTATCGCACCGTGATCGGATTCAGGTCGTATTTGAACCAGATGGCGGGAATGAAACGGCCCATCGGGCTGAAGGAGATGTAAGTCTGCAAAGACACCTGTTGTGTTAGGTACAGCCTCTTAACACGTGCCCGCCGGGTGGCTGGTTGGGTGCGACGCGCGTGGGTAAGTGCAGTCAACTTGACCCCAAAGACCATAGAAACTGACGGCTAGAGACACCGAATTCACAGGACAGGTACGGCTACGGGAACTCTCGTGTCAAATTTTGAGGTTCCTTGGTCGTGACCTTCGGGGCAAAAGGTCAAACTATGTCAAATTCGAGATTAGTGTCGGAAGTGTCCCCTGACCTCACGCAACCAGCTCTAGCCCCGATAGATTTAAAAGTAAAACGTCAATGGTGCTCGTATCAGTTCCGTGACCTTATTTTTTCCTTGAAAAGGTCAAGATAGTCAAAACCTCTCGAGACCGTCTTGATCCTTCAACTTAAAATCGGCGTCAACAATTACATTTGGCGCCATGTTCCTCGAAGCTACAAAGCTGACCGGGGCCATTTAAACCAGTTACCTCGTCTGACCTGCATGAAGTCCAAATCGGTGCTTTTGATCAAGGAACTAGAAATAGGCGTCAAAAACTTCCAATATTGCAAGTCTTCCAGCAGTACGACGGCTTGGTTTTAGCCTTGATCTGACCTTCATTTATGACCAAAGATCGATCAAATAAGTCATAATCCTAATTCGAATTGTATCATTGCCTAAGAAACGATCTCTAAAATGTATGATCTCGTCAAATACTCGTTGACGCAACGGATTGAGCGACTCCCTAGAAATTTCCTTCACGGACAGGCATAGAATGCCGAATATGCCATCGGTTACCAGTTTGTTCAATTTTTTTCTTCAAAGAACGGCCATTCAACTGTTTAAAGCAATACAAAATTTGATGCGGCTACACCACACCTTTCAAAAGTTATGCTGGAAAATCCTTCAGGGGTCAAAAAGACTCCCACCCAAGCGCACGTTAATGTAGTAAAGCAGCGAAGGCCTAATGCGAATGGTAACACACGGTCGAGAAGTACTGCATAAATATGGGTTTCCTGCCAACAGAAATGCTCACGCATTTCAATAATTTGCATACGTACAAAGGCACATGAAAACCTCAAATACCAATATGCACTCCTAAGATCTTCACACCAAGTCTAAATCGCTTCCAGTTCAAGCTAGAACCAAATACAAACAGCGGACATCACATGGTAGCCTAACACATTGGGTCGCCATGGGACGGGGCGGCGATTGCCAGCCTCCACCTTCAGAGGTAACATCACAATATCAGTACCCTGACAGGCGGTTTGTGAGTGAGATCCCCCACAATATCCTGCCGCGCAGGTCGCGAGTGATGCCGGCAGTTGGTCAGAAGCTGCAAACCGACCCTGTGGCCCGCCAGTGGCAGATTCCCCGAGACAAAGCAAATAACAGCTAATGCAGCAGATGGAGGTGGGCGATTTGTCGAAAATCGCGTCATGACAATGTCGGCGAAGTCTGTCTTTGTGGTAGACGCGATCCAAAAACAACCCGGTGGCAGCGGCTCACCTTGTACGCGTATGTGTACTGGTATGAGACGAGCCGGTTGCCACTAATATCCTCGTACACGGTGGGCACGATCTTCATGACGTAGTCGTGGGACTCCATGGCTGTAACCGGCGCCAGAGGCGGCGCGTCACCGTCGGCAGCGGAGGCTGGGGCGTGACGGGTCGCCGAGAGGTCAGGGAGAGGAGAGTTGAGGAGGGTCAGGCGGACAGAACACAGCCAGGACGGGGGAGCGGACGGCTGACACGCGACGACCGGTCGCCAGGGATGGGTCAACACTGAGCACGACACTCCAGCAAGAGCGGATGCCCGCGCGAACCAAGTAACGCACAGCAGCAGCCAACGACCGGGATATAAAACCGGTCACGCAATTTTCGTCGGTGCCCGGCATATGATCGGCGAGTCGACATGCCACCGCAGAGATAGTCGTGGACGGCAAGGTCAAAACAGCGAGAGAGCTTCGGGGACGGATGCACCAGTTTGCTTGGTTACGACCATCATGATCCAGAAACGCTTTGACAGACACCCAAACACATAAATCATCAATGGTAAATACTGAAACAATCTTTCGCTGCCCGTCTGATCACATTGTGGGCAGCTGATACATGGCTAGCTGCTGGTCATACACAAAACCATGTTTTTATTTTCGACCGGAAAAAGGATTTACACCACAAAGAGACGGCGGTGCACTTTTGAGAGAAAATTGCGGCAGGCCAACAAGACCCAAGAATTCCCCGGAAACAATACTGAGGTCCCACCACCCGTGGCCATGTGTCAGCCGTCGGCTACGGGCGCCACCACCCGGTGCCGGGCGTCAGCGGCGCACGGTCTGCGCCCCCCCCCCCCCCCCTCCCCCACACTCACTGGTCTTGTCGAGCACCTCTCGGCCGGCCAGCGGGTTGAAGCTGGAGTCGGGCACGTTCACCAGGGGCGTGCGGCCAAAGCGCACCTCGTGGATCACGTGCGCGAAGTCGATCTCATCTGGCTGTTCCTCGGCAGAGTGGGTCGACACGTGGAAGTTGCCTGGAGGAACGGCCAAACGTTATCACGGCTTCCCAGACGCTGCTACACCGCGAAAAGAGCGTCGCATCGGTGCAATCAGCGCGTATTTTGCTTTTGCCTCCCGCTGAAAGCACGGCTTTCAGACTTATTAAGACATAAGGGCTTTTATTGAGGCCGCACGTCAACTTCTTATAGATCAGCCTGGATGCAAAAAGCTATCAGGCTAGCAGGGAGGAAGGAGCGTTGCAATTTCGCTAGTCACGGGTCTGGATTACAGAACTGTATGGCGGTTTTCCAACAGCAATTACGACCACCCGGTGCACATCACAGCATGCCCTTATTACGACCTGAAACCCTTTAGTTTCTGAGCCACATGCCTCATCCAACCACATCCGGAGATGTGCAACTATTTCGCGCAACCAATTCAAGGTCACTTAGTCATCCATGACGCAACGTCGTTTTAATCCTGCCACCCCACTGGTCAAGCGACGTTCAAGGCCAATAAGAGTGTAATCGACAAGTCGTCCAGAGCGGACGTTCATGAGCACGTTTTCCAAATTTAATGCACGTCAGTTTACTCTCCAGCAGTATAGCATGGACTATACAAATTTCAATCACGAATCACGTGGTTGTTTGGATAAGAGCCCTTTCGACCAGAAATGAACATTTCCGGGCTATGAGAGAAGGAAAATGGTTCATGGTGGGGCTAGCTGGCATGCACCTGGGGGGGGGGGGGGGGGGGGAGCGACCGCCGAGCCTTAACCCGCGCATGTGCGCTGGGTGCCCGGTCGGGGTCCCCCTTCCCACGGGTCTCTCGGCCCCGTGGATGACGTGGTTGACGCATGCAGCCCGCCCCGGACAAGCGGGGTGTCGCCAGGATGCAGGATGAAGCAGGATAGAGGATAGGAGGGACGGATCGCACAAACCAGGCTTTGTGCTTCGTAATACAAGAAGTTGGATGTTCTTGCTAGTTACTAGTTATTACAAAAATAAGACTTACAATCAAATACCTTAAGAACAAAGGCATAACCGAGCATGTGAGTACAAGTCAACACTTTAAACCCACGGCTAAATATGCGAGAACACACAACAACCGGAAAGGCCAACACACGAGCACATAACAATATTTGGTTTACCTCCAGCACCGCCCAGCCACCTATCAGGAGATTTGAGTACTACAATTGAGTGCTAGGGCGGTAATTTCATACGGCCAGTTCGGCAGCACCTTAGCGTTACACAAACGTTCCATGACGTCACCAAACAATGACGTAATGAAATGTACAATTACTAAATATAAAAATTATTTGGTCTAGACAGACCTCACTTACACATATATCAATAGTTATATGTCAGCTTATTGCATTATATCTGATGCTCGCAATGTCTTCAATGTGAAACATTGTTTTAAGTTTCTATCGCAGCATGAAACTGCCAGGCATTAGCGCCATCATAACGCATATAAACCGCGAATGGTGAGTCTCTTGCGGCAGGGATGGAGCCATAGACCTCTAGGTCTGGGACCCTGGGCCCGCACGAGCAGAAGTCTGTACGCCACCACAGACACGACCGATACAAGTTAGCCTGGACTAGCATGTCCACCAAGATACAACTCGGTGCGGAAATATCGCGATGCATTACACCGGCGAATCATCAGCTCAAGTACGTGATGTCGTTACTAGAACCAGACGAGAAAACAAAATATAAAACAGGTAGAGCAATCACGTTCATCGGACCGCCAGGTTCATAGCTGCAATGGACTCAATGCAATGTAATGCAAATGACAGCTTTTGATGATCTTCCCTCATTCGTGATGTCTTTTTTAGAGGACATGAAGCACTATTTAAAACTGAAATGTACACAGATTAGAGGCATACTTCTTTTCTTAACGAATATGAGACATATTGCGCGTGGAATCACCTGGGACTTTGTTGATGAGAAAATTGGCTTCAAACAAGCAGCCATTTCCACTCAAAATCGGTGTTTTGACCGTGTTTTCAACGAATCCCACTTCATGTCTTCCTTGATCATCTTGAATATCAAGACCAACATCTGAAAAACAGTGATAATGTGAATAGTGCATGAAAGGGTTAAGAGCTATCAGCTCTTACAAGCACCGACGAGCGGACGTCAAGTAATCATGAAGCTGCTTTGACATTGACAACTTGATAGCGGTGAACATGATGCATGATGTCCACTTTAATACCAATGGAAGCATGACAAGACTGGTTTGCACTCATTTAACCAGCGATTTATTTCACCGTGATGACGAACACAATGCAGATAGCGTGGTGGGTACGATGCAGGGTACTACAAAACAAACATACTCACATTCGCACTTCAGCCGAGGTAATGAAATCTTCACGAACACTGGTATTCTCTCTGCATGATCACCCGGATTATCTACGAACAAGTCCGATACTCTGCAACACATGGGTAAGTTCAGTCATCCCCTGTTAAGCGCCTGGAACACATCATCGGGACTGCATCGCATCTATACAACTATGAAAAAAACACACGACCGATTTATTTACACTGTGGTTCTTAAAATTTACATCCTAGTTTCTGAGCTACACGGCCACGAAGATGTACATATCTTTTTGGACAGACTATTTCAAGGTCACCCCAGGCATGCAAGGCGCCATAGAAACGCCACTCCACTCCTGCCACCTCACTGGCTATGAGGTGCGCAAGGCCAATACAATTAAAATCGTCGAGTTGCTGATGCATGACGTGTGTGAGCACGATTTCTGAAAACAACAGACTTCAATTGGCTCTCAACGGACGTTATGCATTCAGTAAAAGTTTCAAACAATACTTTTATTTGTGCTACATAATACAGGAAGTTTTGACACCGGTACTAATTATCACGGAAATAAGACTTGCAATCCAACAACTTAAGAATTGCGCCACCATCGAGCATTTGAATGCAAGTAAACACTGGCTTCTCGAGAAGCTGAAGCACTACAATTGAGTCAGTCGTCCGATAAGGTGACTATTTCACACGGCCAGTTTGGCAGCCCTTCAGACGTCATACAAAGGTCCCATAACGCAATAAAACGATAACGTCTTGGGAAGCATATCCACTAAACGTTGAAATTTTGTTGTCTTGAGCAGTTTTCCGCATTTACACGCATACCAGTAGTTACAAGTGAGCTTATTTCAACATATCTCACGCTTGCCTCGATACTGACCGCATAAACACTGCTACACCATTGAGGATGTGGCGGTGTTCATGCGACGAATGACGATGGCCAAGCCACTCGGAGAATACCGACGGACCACGCACAAAATCCACGCTCCAGAAGCGCCAGCGGCTTCAGGCTAGCATAACCAGTCAAGACCAAAATGACGCCTTCAAATGGCAAATGGTTGGTGGTTGGAGCATCATTGTTTAATATGGCACTCCCAGTGTTACGGATCATCTAACCAAGGACTGTCCACGCCATTTTCAATCCAATTTTTGGATAATCGTTTTTGTACAGATTTATTAAATATAAAGTGATGCAAATTTTGTGAAGTGAATTTCTGGAAACAGAGCTCACGCCCAGTAGTGCTTATTTTGTGAACCCTGACCGCCATCCTCAAATCATGCAATTCCAGGTTAATGACCAGAATTCGGTGACGAAACGTTAACGTGCCCCAATACTCAGCAGGACCTGTCTTGCTCTTTGACGTCATCTGGCGTTCAGCGCCGCTGCAGGCCATATCTTTCGAGGGCAAGCAGCGAACGCCTTAAGTGACTCGAGCCCACCCCACCACAGGCAGGTGGATCGGAAGGCAGGCGCTTCATATCCGAATGGACGGAGTTTACAAACAAAACTCCTCTTAATTTATTCTAGATGCATGCGAGTAACGAATATTGTGAGTGACTCATTTCTTTAATTACCTCAGCAATTAGAGCAAAAATATATTGACCATTGACATCTACAAGACAGATGATTCAGCAATCCACAGGCTCCGATTTATGTCTCAAGCATACTGTGATCTTGAAAGCTGCATATGTTTGGTAGCCAGCATGGCAGTTAATTGGAAATCTATAACACAAATTTCAAAAATCGGAAGCTATGACATTTTTGCTGCAAAGACCAACAACGACCACCAGATCGTGTTAGGGTTTTGCCACCACAGTACACCATAACTAAAGCACATGCAAACTCAGGTCTTGTGAAAGCTCAGTCTCTACCACACACCAGCTTCACGATGTATGCATCTAGAGCAAAACGCTGACAAACGCATGACTCGTTTGTATCTGACTGGTCCAGCAGACATCCCATAATGTCGCCAATGACACAGGGTGATGGGGAATACTGACATTTCAGGGGAGATGAAGTACCACAGCTCACACACCAGCAGCAGGAACATAAATGAGCAGCAGCAGACAGATATGATGGCGCCAGTAACCGTTGGTTTTGTCAGATCCTTCGGCACCTTGCGGTAGATATCCAACCTGTACAAACAAAGGAATGAATGCAGGAGTTACATGACAACTTATGACAGGGCCAACAAAACAAACACCAGGCTGAGAAGAGGCAACTGAAATCGCGACCCGAAGCACTGCTTAACAGCATGGTGTAGCCTGTAAGTGATGCACTTTTTTCTTCTAACATTGCTAGCGGTTCCACGAAGTTAGTACTACACCAAAAAATCCTGCTGGCAGGATTGCTACATTATTTCTACTGCTGATGCTTATGAACCACAATAGTGCTATGTGACAAAACTCATGGTGTAAAAAAAATGTTTTACCTCTACTACATCTGCTGCAAACAGTTCCACAGCCATTACATAAGCATATTTCTGCTGGTGCAAAAACTTAGATGCAACATTAGTGTTACATAACAACACACTAATTTAAGAAGGTGTACTTATCATTACTTCTGCTACAAAGACATGTATAGCCATTATTTGCAAACAACTTAACTCTACTGCAGACTTATATGTGATATTAGCACACCACTATGAAGCCTGTACTTCAAAAACTTGTGCCCATCATTATCTCAAGGGCAAAACTTATGCATCTGTTGCTCACACACAGTACTACTTCTACTGAAAAGACTAATATGCAATATTAGTGCTATTGCAAAGATTTGTGATCCAGTCTTTCCTGTAGAAACAATGACTGACATGTTTTTGCAGCATAAGTTTTGTCATGTAGCACTTATGTCATGCATGAGCTTTTGCAATGGAAGTAATGCTGTGCATAAGTACAGACTGTATATGTTTTTAAAATAGATATAATGGCATCTATATGCTTTTGAAGGATAAACTTTGTATTATAGCACTCATCATGTTTTTTGCAGCAGAATTAATGTCACTTAGCAGTTAAGCCCTATGTAAGTTTTTACAGCAGAAGCAATGTTGCACATGACTGATGCTGTGGCACTCCTGCCAGTAGGAGTTTTTGCTGTAGTACTTATGTATTGACACCCACCTCTAGCATTGCATTTTTGCCTTTTGCATTTTTAAAACAACTTGGAGACACCCTAAAACCAACTTTAATGATCTGAGCATTCAGAAAGCAATGTAACAGAAAATAGTTATGCTTTCACCACATCATTTTTATGTTGCACTACATGCAGTTATGGAAGGACCCAATGAGACAAAGCTTACCGTTTGACGTCAAACCCCATCTTTTGATGTGTGAAAAATGTAGAGTTTTAACTTCAACAAGAGCTTCTCACTCACATCTGGAAATGGCATGAAAAACATCATTATTATAATGCGACCTTTAACCCAGTGAACATATGGGCTATGACATCTTATATCCAGAAAGTCTTAGCTATTACATACCAGAAGAGCACCAGGGTAGCAACATCAGACCAATGCACCAATGCACAATGAGATGACATGTCCAACATGCCTAGAAAAAAATAATGCTGTAGGATATTTGTACAATACACAGATAGTATAAAGGTCACCCACATCACCTACCAGAGGCCATCAGAGCCATATCACCACCCACACAGCTGTACAAAATAGCTTTTCACCATTCATACTTTGTTTTTTGTGCACCTTACATGTACAAAATTCCGAGCCTGTCCACACCACCATTTGATACTGGATATAATATTGCACACATACTAACAATGGCAAATGCATCATATATGAATGGTTCCTTGCAAGTGTAGTTAAGTTAGTCCACAAAACCTCATAGATGAAGTGAAGTTATATGGTGTAGCCATAGGCCAGAATGTGTTATTATCAGTGATATCAAAATACTGCAGTGAGAAGAGACAAGTCTGTAGTAGGGCAAAGGGGGAGATAATAGTGTGACCACAACAACATAGGGCCACAAAGTGTCAGTGAGGGCAATGCAGCCCTTACCCCATCTTCTATAGCAATATTCCTGAATGGGACATAGAAAAGTGCCTCCTTAAAAAAAAAATCATGCAATGCACGGGATGCCTCCCAGTATCAGTGAAGCTAATTGTGTATTTACATGTGCCAAACCCTGTGCAGGCCAAATTGCACTGCATCTTCAAATTGGTTTGGCACAAGATTTACAGATGGCTTGCCTAAAATCACCCTGGCTATGCTACAATGTTTTGAAATTGCTTTACTTCATACAACTTGGTGCAAATAGCATGCCTAACTCTGAACACTCAGATTTAATGTATGCACACTGAAACTGTTGCTGCTATGCCACTACCAAGCTGGATGGCATAAGATGCCTCTTCCTCAGTCTAGGGTTCTTACAGAGACACTGTTGACTTTTTAGTATGTGGAGGTTTTAATTAGGCAGCTTGAAACCCTTCCCAAATGGTGTAACTTCTGACCTTTACACAATTTTTTACTGGGAGAGCAGTGCCAAACAGCTAAACAATTAGGCCCCTCAAAATAAAAAACTGCCCCAATACTTAGCCTGGGTCCTGCCTCAATATGTTCAGATGCCCAATCTGCAGATGAGCACACAACCACTTCAGATGCTATTGTTGGATGGCAAATGTCGGTACAGTGCAAAGGAATGTCCGTGATGTTCCACATATTCATGTGCAAACACCTTCTCAAAAATTGTCACAGCAGTTAGGATCCTCACTCAATTTTTGTAGCTTAAAAACTGACATGGATGCTGCTTAACATTACATGAGCTATTGTAACGGAATGGATTTTTGAAATACAGGGGATTGATTTCAAGCCAGTAAAGGCACTCGTATGAAAATACCACGGTCGCTAGTACGAAAATGCCACACATTGTAAGTATGGGATACCGGTTTTCGCACACGAACGCGGCCGCCAGGTTCCTGTTTACGGCAACCGGGCCCACGAAATCACCGCTATGCGTTCGCCGGTCGTGTGTTTGGCTTGTTTGGCTGACAGGTGCGCCATCGAGCCTTTGCGCCATGATGCGGAGCTGTCATCCACGTCAGCCATTTATAGCCGTTGATATCATTTTGATGCCGTATGGTAAAACTATGGCTTTTCTAGTTAACCCTAAAACATAGCTAAAAGCCCAAAATACGGATAAAACCGATGTGATAAGTCCAATTCATTCTGTTCCGTGCTGATTTGATCGGTCCTTTAAGTCAAAAAGAGAACTTATAATGCATTTTTTGTGTGCCATGTGTGCCTTTTGAATCGCTAGAAGCGTTTTATTTCCTTTGAGGCCGAGGTATATCAAAACACGCTTTCCTGCAGCATTCGAAAATTGCTCTTTAAACCAGTGTCACTAGCGTGATTGACGTATGGGATCCTGGATCCACCCTCGGGATCGAAATATATGCCTGCCAGAACATACCATATCGCTTTACTTCACGCAATAATGTCATTGCGCCCGCGTCTCCAAGGCTTTCAGTTAAAAAAAATCTCTGCGTTTTGCCCTTCGTAAAATCTTGCGCACAGATTCCTGACGGTGATCCTCGGAAACATTGCCATTGACCTGGTCAATAAACATTGCCTCTGAAACGGTACCTGAAGTTTTTTAGAGCTCAAACGGCACCAATAACTTCGCATGAGTTGAGGGTCTAAGCAGTGAAAATGGCAAAACCTTCCCCAAAATGCCCCTCATACTTGTCTCTCTCACATGTGGCCCGTTTCTATCTCAAACATGTGTAGGTAGCTCGAACGTCCGCTCCCCCCAACTGCACAGTAAACTACGTCCCTGGGTATCTCCTTCAGGTCTATTTTGGGTGTCATCATCTCCTCAGCCATCGGTCATTTGTCACATCTGAGGGCCTTTTGAGTTCTCAGCATCGGCGCAGTTTCACAAAATGAGTCGGTGGAAAATGAGAACAGTGAAAAAATGGCCCGACCTGCCCCAAAATATGTCAACAGGCAACTTTCCTCCCAGATTTGGCCCAATTCCTTACAAAGTTGGGGGACTGGAGTCCAAGTTGGGAGGAAGGCGTGCTGAAGTCTCTCAGCTGAACAGGAAACGGCATCCCTGACGTTCAAATTTGTTCGCAAAAGCTATTTTGATGTCCAATTATGCAATCAGCTGACGAAGGTAAGAAAACACGGCATAATGGCGCACATGTGCGTAAAGTACGCTAAAATCAACAAACTAATGGGAGGATTCGTAGTGGAGAAGCCTCGGGGTGCCCATGGCTGGGCGCGACCCCGTATCTGGGATCAGGCCCTTCGTGATTGTTAAGGTTCGGATGGGTGATTACATGGATGCTTACGTAGGGCGCTGAAAAGCTGAAAAATCTTCTGAACACCTTGTTAAATGTGACGATATGGACGCAGGTAGGTTCACTTAACAATAACAATGCTTGCTTCCACTGTACGTGTTGAGTATCAGTTAGCAAAGTTATCGTTGGGTTCAGGTGCAGTTTATGTATTCCAAAGCTTATATTTCATTGATGTCATCTTTTCGTCTCCAGGTATTGTCTTGTCATGTGCTCCTGCACTGATGGGTACCCAGGTCTGAAATATTTGGAATGCTGTTATGATTTCTCTCCTGAGATGGCAGAAGTATAGTGAGGGCAGTGGCAGTATTTGTCTGGCTAGGTGCTAATTCACATATAAAACATGCAGGCCACAATTAATACCATATTTTACCTCACATTATGGCAGCAAAGAATTCAAAGATGACATGGCTTGTCAATACATGTCTTTGAGCTCATGTTCAGGTTACTGGAAAATGTCATTTCAAGGATATGTATGATGTGTAGTGTAGGATGTCAGTTTGGGATGTGGTATGTTCGTAGTGACAGCTTATTGTGAATACAACCTAGATTTTAACAGTCAGCTGATATATGATACTACTGCAGGTGAAAGCTTCACTCATTTACAACCAGGATGCTGATTGGGTTGCGAGGGTTACCCTGAACATGCTGAAAATGCTGTTTCACACATGGTGCTAGCCAAAGTTTGAGTACATACAGGGCCTTTCAAGGAATTATGATGCTGAGAGGAAAGTACAGGGTAGCATGCCATTAGTTACACTGGTGTGTGGGTTGGCATTATTCACTTAATCTGTTAATTCATCATTTGGGTATGAGTTGTCTACCTGATGAAAAACTATTGACTAGTGAAAGCTCTGAAAAAAGGAAAAAGAAAACCATGCTTTGTTCACCCCAGATATTGACATATAACCACATAGTAGCAATGCACTCTAATTAGGTCCATTTCTTCTTATCCAAAAGACACCAAATCTACTGTCAGCACTATTGTTGCTATCACATCAGCAGCAGATGGTAATGCCAATGAAAGTATGACAATCAAGGTATCAACACACTACCCAACTTAATTCCAATATGCATTTGTGATTTTTTAATCCATGGATGAATCTGTGTTTTCAGGGTTTGCATGGGAGAAATACCTGGATCAGTCAGAGTTGACAGCAGCAAATGAAGCAGTCTTCAGTCATGTAAGCAATGATAGAATCAGCAAGAGGTGTACTCTCCAAGCCATGTTCTGATCCTCACTAGCACTGTATCCCCACTTAAGTTAAGAGAGTAAATGACTTTTTAGGTGTAGGTGTACTTTCCTACCTAATGTTAGAAAAAATCATGGCACACCATTCATCGTGTTTAAGGCAGCACATATCGTAAATAATCTCAAAACACGTAGAATCATGCTCCTACCTTCGAATTTCAATAACTACGATGGCGAGCTCCCGAGCGCCCCACACACCGCACCGCCCGGACTCCCCAGCGTCGTTTCTGCGCTGCCGTTGCGTAAATAAAATATTTCTGCTTACCAAGAACTATACAAAATATGGGACCAAGGTAAACCATTCGTCGTGTTTATGGCGGAACACATCGTAAATAATCTCAAAACAGGTAGAATCATGCTCCTACCTTCGAATTTTAATAAACACGACAGCGAACTCCCGAGCGCCGCACGCACCGCACCGCACCGCCTCGGCTCCCATGCGCCGTTTCTACGTTGTTACGAAGTACAATATTTCTGCTTATCAAGAACCAAAAAAAATGTACGGGGCCAAGGTAACAATAAGCAAGCAGTGAAAATCGTTTCTTATCGCGTTTAGGTACGTTTATGAAACACACAGGACTGAATAGGACAGAATAGTCCAGCACACATCCTAAACTAGCCTAACCTAACCAACTGTAATCTAACCTAACCTTACCTTGCCTTACCTTACCTTACCTTACCTTACCTAACCTAACCTAACCTAGCCTAACCTAACCTAACCTTTCCAAACCTAACCTTACCTAACCTGACCTAATGAACCTGACCTAACTAACCTAACCTAACCTAACCTAACCTAACCTAACCTAACCTAACCTAACCTAACCTAACCTAACCTAACCTAACCTAACCTAACCTAACCCAACCCAACCCAACCCAACCCAACCCAACCCAACAAACCGAACTGAACCAAACTGAACCGAACCGAGCCCAACCTAACCTAACCTAACCTAACCTAACCTAACCTAACCTTACCTCCCCACCCTATATCCCCTTCAACCCAGCGTCCCATTGGCGTCCATGTTCCATGCCATATATAGGTGCCGTATAGTGAGCCTCTATTTAGCCGCCATGCTCTCATTTTGCCTTACATTCCCCACCCAATCCCCCTGCAACCCATCGTTCGGTGTTGGCGTCGAGGATCAAATTTCATGGATTCTTCTTACCTTGGCCCGGTACATTTTTATGGTCCTTGATGCTGCTTGATGCGCAGTAATGTTGTGACCGCGCGCAGTAATGGCGCGGGCAAGGCCATTGAGGCGCGGGTGTCGCGGTTGCTGTGTGTGTGCGGCGCTCGGCAGCTCGCCATCGTAATTATACAAAATTTTGAAGGTAAGAGCATGAATCTACCTGTTTTGTGATTATTTACGATATGGCCTGCCTTAAACACGATGAATGGTGTACAATGATTTTTTCTAACGTTAGGTAGGAAAGTACACCCTGACCACTTTTTGTTTGCTTCCGCACGATGATATTTAATTAATGATGTGGCTTTTTGCCAGACATTACATGATGTAAGCATTTACCTCGCTGGCACTAACCTGCCCTACTGCTCACCATTTATCAATGTTCTAAACAGCTCTCATCTGTGGTCTGGCAGGCGCAGGTGCTGGACCCGGGGACGTTCCATGTGGGCAGTATGGTGGAGGTGGCAGAAGAAGGTGGACGGTCATGCTGGCCAGCCCAGGTCACCTTGGTCTGTGGCAACCTGCTCAGGTGAGAAGAAGCATGAAATATGGTAGCTGGCTGATTTGGATCTCTTTTTGTGCTCACAGGCAAATCTCACCACAGACCCCTGCCTTGTGTTGCTGTACGGGGCGGCAGCTCTTCGGCCAATGTCACCACCGACCCCTCCTTTGTGTTGCTGTATGGGGCGGGAGTCGTTCGGAGAATCTCACCTCCGATCCCTGCCTTGTGTTGCTGTACGGGCGGAAGTCGTTCGGAGAATCTCACCTCCGACCCCTGCCTTGTGTTGCTGTACGGAGCGAGAGCTCTTCGGCTAGTCTCACCACCGACCCCTGCCTTGTGTTGCTGTACGGGGCGAGAGCTCTTCGGCTAGTCTCACCACTGACCCCTGCCTTGTGGCATTGTACGGGGCGGGAGCTGTTTGGCGGACCTCACTTGTGATACTGGCCATGCCGTACCCTCCAAGCCACGGCCTGGTCCTCAGTAGCAGTAACTCTTCGGTCGCGCTGGGAGAAGACATGACCTTGACCTCGTTTGCGTCCATGCCATGTCATTGCGTTTATGATGCTACATTTGGCCAGGCATTGATTGAAAGAAAGCAGCAACCCCTTCGTCATAGGAGATGGGAACTGCTGGTCAATGAAGCCCTGCTGTGACGCTGTTGTATGAAACTGGGCTGTCAGCTGATACACCTCTGTGGCGACACCGACCTAATGCACATCTGCCGTGACCTGTCCCATCCATTAACTTCTGTGCTGCTGGTTCTGTGGTGCGGGGCGCCTCGTGACGTCATCACCCGCTGCCCTGTGACGTCACCACTCACCGCTCGTGACATCACCGATCGGCAGGCTCCATCTCGTGGGCGGCAGCGAGCCGAACCACAACATCTGGTGCGACGTGACCAGCGGGCGGGTCCACCCGCTCGGCTGGGCGTGGCAGCAAGATGTGGACCTGCGGCCTCCCCCTGGAGTGCTGCTGTCCGACGTAAGACGGGAGCAGATGCTTGCAGACGTGCTGCCGCCTGGTGACGGCACTGGGAAACGCCCGGGAGGCTGTGCATCGGCTGGCCAGGAACAGAAGCATCTGGTAAGGCTGCGCGCACCTTGCTTTTGTAATCGTTTTGAAAGGTCATGCACATGATGTCTTCTATCATCATGTCATACATATGGTGATAGAAGAGTGCCTTCAAGCGATTGTTACCATAGGAAACAGCTTACGAAGCTAACATTATATCTTCAGAGGAGCTGCGGAATGAAATCGGAATCCTCCGTGAGCATGACTTGCTTTGTGGCCACTCATCTCCTCATTCAGGCCCTAGCTGTGGAGCAATTTTCTTCCAGCCTTCAGCGAAAGGCCACGTTGGTTTTTTTCGATGGCTAGATCCTCGTGAGTGCGTAATGGTTTGCAAGGTGCATACCAATTTGTTGCCGCTGCGTCACCTCACCCAACCTATGGCTACTATTGCCGTCGGTCATGCGCTTATCATCAAGCTGAACGCGATGAACTGGACTCATGTGTTCCGATCAATGTGGCTAGAATCAGTCGGCATGTGGCATACGGGTCACGTAGTGAATACTCCGCGTTGTGCGCTGCTTTTAACAATGGCTTATACCGCTTGCAGATCCGTGCTTTTCCACACTCCATCTTCCTTACACATTTGAAATCTATGTGAATTCTCACGATTTAGGCATCGTTTATCGCTGTTTTATAAGAGTCCGATTAAAAAAGATCCAGCAGATATTCCATGATGATGTTGATATGTGGGGCGTGCCTTAGGAAGTCAATGGTTTTTGTTTTCAGAACGACGATCGTCCTCAAGGAGCAGTGAAAGTCGAGAAAATCGAGGAGGGCATGAAGCTGGAAGTACTGGACGACTCTCATCCGTATCACGCTTGGACTGCGACGGTGCGTACTGACACCCGCCATTTGCGACGCTTTATGGTATGTTTGGGGGTTCCTGCTCAGTCACGTGACGTGGGTGGCAACGATGTCGTTTCACCTGTAACGTGTAAAAGCTGATCGTGGTGATAGTCCTTGCCCCATCGGTGCATTATCCCCCTCTTGAGGCATCTTGGACGGAACGTTCCACTTTTGAAGAGAATGAAGCAAGCATGGGATGTGATGAAATTAGCACACTTTTAACAATTGGTATACTTTTATGTGCTAAGGACCATTCTAGGCCATACGATTTCTTCCTTTAATAAATATGTTCCTTAATACCTCATTGTTTAATTGGGTCACCGTACCTTGCACAGCATTTATTGGGAGCCAATTGACAGCCGTTGTATCTGAAAAACATGCTCATAAACGCCAGATATGAACGACTCGACAATAATATGTGTTGTGGCCTTGATCAGCACATGGCCAAAGGAATGACAGGGTTTGAATGCCGTCATTATGGCGTCATGGGTAGGGCCGAGTCAGGCCATGTTAGGGCTGTGTCAGGCCAGGCTGGGGCTGTGTCAGGCCAAACTAGAGCTGTGTCAGGCCAGGCTAGGGCTGTCTCAGACCAGGTTATGGTTGTGTCAGGTCGGGGCAGGGCTGTATCAGTCCAGCTTAGGGCTGTGCCAGACCAGGATGGAGCTTGTCAGACCGGGGTAGGGCTGTACCAGGCCAGGCCAGGATGGAGCTTGTCAGACCGGGGTAGGGCTGTGTCAGGCCAAGGTAGGACTGTGTCAGGCCAGAGTAGGGCTGTGTCAGGCCAGAGCAGGGCTGTATCAGGGCAGGGAGGCGCTGTGTGAGCTGAGGACAGGCCAGCTGTGTCGGGTCGGGGCGCGGCCACATCAAAGTCTCACGTGCTCCTCGGGCGCCGCCAGGTGCTGGAGCGGGTCGGGGTGCGTCTGCGCCTGCGCCGTGACACGCTGGACGACACGCCCGACCTCTGGCTTTGTGTCGGCTCGCCTCGCGTCCGACACTTTGGCTGGACGGACGACACAGGTGCAGGCGCGCTCTCGCTGGCAAGACACGGCCTGGGTCGGCACGCGCGCGACACGCTTCCCAGCTTGACATGCGCAGCACCATCCTCTACATGATCTATTTCGCTTCGATCAACCAGTTGATTCCAACCGTTCTATGGCCCACAGTCCGTCATGCTTTGCCTGTTCGCGTGGAGGGGAGCATCGATGATTATCTGTTAATATCCGTGGGCTTTTAATGGTGTGGCAGTTGACGGCGTGTGATAGTGTGACGGGCAGCCGGGCCCAAAGGGGCAATGCCGGGTGTCGCCATCGCCTCTGCCCACCCGGTCGCGTCACCTGCCGACGTCTGCGCGGGCCGCTGGCGGTTGCCAGAGCGCCGGCGGCAGCCGCGGACTGACTAGCCTCGGTCGGCAGGCGAGCCGTTCTCGTACCAGCCGCCGACGGACGGCGCCGTGGCGCGCACGCGTGCCGAGTGGGAGGCCATCCTGGAGATGAGCCGCGACGAGGCCCGTCACATGGCCGTCGGCGCCGACGTCCTGCCGGTACGCTCGGCAGGAGACGGGTCTGCGCGGTGACCGCTGCGCGCACGGCCTCTCTGCGACTAGCTGAGGGAGTGCATGATTTCGGGATGTCTGTTTGCTGTGGTGAGCGTTTGCCTCCTATGAATATGACTTGGCATTGAAGGGCCCGCTTAGTGATTCCGACCATTGCGTTCGATGTTAGCAGTGCTTTTTTGCCGTCTTGTTATGCCCTTCAAAATGATAAATACTGCGTTCTCCTTCATAATCATAAACGTGACATTGTCTTCCATGATTGTAAACGTGTCATTTTCCTTCACAATGAGAGCACCCATCTTTCTCGTGTCAGTTTCTAATCCTGGTTATTTTGGATACTGCGTTTATCGCTGCATGTTTACATTTGCAGCACACCAAGTACGAGCTGCCCACGAAGCATGGCTTATCTGCGGGCTGTAAACTGGAGGCCATTCACCCGGACCGGTCGGCCATCTGCCCGGCATCTGTCGTCAGTGTTCTGGACTCGTATTTCTTTCGGGTGCAGATAGATGACTCCAATGTCTCCTGGCTATCGTCCCTGCAGGATCCGACTATACTGCCACACGGTGGGTGACTCTTAGCCAGCTGATGCCCGCGGGCAGATGTGGCCGTGTCAGTTTCGAACCAGCTTGCCAATTTCAAGCGTTTACGTTATGTGAATTTGCATAGACGCTGTTGACGATGCGGCTTTGTTTTGCGCTGTTCGGGTTAATACCTGTTGGGAATATCAGCTGATGTTTCTCCGTAAGCAATGACGCTGAAATTGTGAACTTCCATTCTGTCATCTCTGGGAGGCTGCACCAGAGTTAAATAAGCAGACAAGTCCGTATACGCCGTGGTGTGTTTTTCCTAGGATGTCATGTTGTTCAGGATGTTTTTTATTAGGCCAATTCTTACGTTGTTCTGGAACCTCCATGCTCTCGCGTTGAATGTGCGCACCACGCCTATTGAAATGGAAGGGTTTTTGATCGGTTACTCAGATCGCGGGGCAGCACAGCCGGGCAAATGTTAACGTAACGCATTTGCTGAGACCTTTTATCCGCTGTCCGTGCCTTGAGGCTGTGGGTCACCGCAGGGTGCATGACGCATGTCGGTGTGCCGGACAGGCTGGTGTCGCTCCCACGGGCTGGACTGCTCGGGCGATGACCTGCTGCCGTCGCGAGCGTCCACGCCACGGGGCGACACTCCGCCCCACAGCCGGCGCCCAGAGGGGGCGCACGGCAGCCGGGGAACAAACGTCCTGCCGGACGGCCTGAAAACCGAGAGGCTGCCGGACAGCCAGGAGACCGGCGACATACCAGACATCGTGAACGTCAAGGTGGAGGCTTTGTCGGACAGCGAGGAGAATGAAGTACTGCCCGATAGCCAAAAGACGCGAGGTTTTTCAGACAGCCAAAGGTCTGAAGAACTGCTAGACACGAAGGTGGAAGGTTTGTCAGACATTGAAGGGAATGAAGAGGTCATCGACAGTGAGGAGACTGAGGGCCTGCTGGACAGCCAAGAAGCCGGTGGCTCGCCATGCACCGTGAAGGTGGAGGGTCTATCGGACAGCTACGAGAATGAAGAGCTTCCGGACAGCCAGAAGATGAACAGCCCGCCAGGCAGCCAGAAGAATGGAGGCGTGCCTGACATAGTGAGGGCGGAAGGGTCTTTGGAAAGCCAGGAGAAAGACAGTGAAGAGATGCTGGACAGCCAGCAGAGTGAAGAGATGCTGTGCAGCCAGGAGACTGAATGCCTTCTAGGCAGCAACCGGGAAGAGAACCCTCTCGACAGCGAGGTCACAGAGGATTTGCGGGACGGCGAGAGGCCATATGCTCCGATAGAGGGTAAGCGGCCGGGCGGCTGCAGTCAGCCGGACGCGCGCCAGGAAAGCACGTCCTCCAACATTGACGTCCGTATGCAGGAGAGCGCCGGCACCACTTCCCGGTCGCCGCTCGCTGGGGAACGGCCGGCGCGGCCCGGGCGGGGCGCCGCCGTCGCGGACCCGGCGAGCGCGGCTGGTCCCGGCGGACCTCGTCACGCTGTGGCGACCGCGGACGGCGTCCCGGTCCGGCCGTCCGTCGCTGGCGGCACCGACGCGGCGCCCCGCGCGGCGGGCGACGCCGGGGTGTCGCCGTGTGACACGGACCACGCTGGGGCGCCTGCCGGGGGCGAGACGTGGCTGCGGCCGGAGCAGCTGCCGCCGCGGCCGTCGGCCGACGAGGTGGGCCTGGCGGCCGGCACCGCCTTGGAGCTGGTGCACCCGGAGGCGGCCGAGCAGCTGTGCGCCGCCGCCGTCCGGCGCACCGTCGGCCACCTGGTCTGGCTGCGGCCGCTCGGACTGCCCGGGTGAGTAGCGGACGGCGCCAGTCTCGCCGCCCCCGGACATTCTCTTTGTGTCGTCTCGAATGTGCAGCACACAGTGTTTTCATTATGAATGCATTTGATGCATATTAAAGAAATGATAGCAATGTATTTATTTGCATAGCGAGAGAGAGAGAGAGAGAGAGAGAGAGAGAGAGAAGAGAGAGAAGAGAGAGAGAGAGAGAGAGAGAGAGAGGAGAGAGAGAGAGAGAGAGAGAGAGAGAGAGAGAGAGAGAGAGAGAGCGGGAGCGGGAGCGGAGCGGGAGCGGGAGCGGGAAGCGGAGAGCGGGAGCGGGAGCGGGACGGAGAGCGGGAGCGGGAGCGGGAGCGGGAGCGGGAGCGGGAGCGGGAGCGGGAGCGGGAGCGGGAGCGGGAGCGGAGCGGGAGCGGGAGCGGGAGCGGGAGCGGAGCGGGAGCGGGAGCGGGAGCGGGAGCGGGAGCGGGGAGCGGGAGCGGGAGCGGGAGCGGTAGCGGGAAGCGGGAGCGGGAGCGGGAGCGGGAGCGGGAGCGGGAGCGGGAGCGGGAGCGGGAGCGGGAGCGGGAGCGGGAGCGGGAGCGGGAGCGGGAGCGGGAGCGGGGAGCGGGAGCGGGAGCGGGAGCGGGAGCGGGAGCGGGAGCGGGAGCGGGAGCGGGAGCGGGAGCGGGAGCGGGAGCGGGAGCGGGAGCGGGAGCGGGAGCGGGAGCGGGAGCGGGAGCGGGAGCGGGAGCGGGAGCGGGAGCGGGAGCGGGAGCGGGAGCGGGAGCGGGAGCGGGAGCGGGAGCGGGAGCGGGAGCGGGAGCGGGAGCGGGAGCGGGAGCGGGAGCGGGAGCGGGAGCGGGAGCGGGAGCGGGAGCGGGAGCGGGAGCGGGAGCGGGAGCGGGAGCGGGAGCGGGAGCGGGAGCGGGAGCGGGAGCGGGAGCGGGAGCGGGAGCGGGAGCGGGAGCGGGAGCGGGAGCATTCTGGTGTGTGTGCGTGTGTGGGCGCGCGTGCTCGTGCGTGTGGGCGCGTGTGGTGTATATACAATATATTGTGTACTACAGCTAATTCATCCCTTATGACGTTTTTGGTCGTTTCTTCGAGCTTTTGTATCATACGTTTATCGTTTTCAGTATATCGTTGAATAAGTCATGACGCACAGTTTATGTATAACAGTTCGGCTTGCATCGTGTGCGCACAAAACATGCCTTCAAGGCATTTGAAAAAAGGCATTGCATGCCGCATAATCAGATTTAGGGCATGCTTCCTTGTGGTTAAGTTTTTTATTTACGCTTTATCTAGTGTAAATATTAGTGGTCTATTGGGCTTGCGTTATGGGGCTGGGGAGGGGGGGGGGGGCGGAGATCTGACTAGTCGCATGCCGTGCCGTGGGAGTTGCGTGCGCCCTAAAGGCGCGTACACACGCCACAACGCCACACTCACCAGAAATGCGTAAGTCATGAACATCACCTTACTAGCGTATACCACAAACCATAGGCGATTCACCACACTTAAAATATTGTACACCATAGACATGACACCCATCGTCAACACGCAGAACAAACAATTCACGGAGCTACCAATGTACGTTATGCGCCTAGTAAGACAGACCCGCTTCCGTAATGCAAAGTCAGCGGACTAGCAACCTTTTAACTTCGTATGGTGAAATAAGAAAAACTCAACCCGCAGAAGTGGGTCCTAAATTAGATCATGTATGCAAATGTTTTTTCTTCTTCAAGTGCCTGAAGCATGTGTTTCGAAACATACGATGAAAAGCGAACTTTTATATATGTATTGTGTGTGACGGTATGATTTTTATGTAAAATTCGTGTTGGAAATAATCATCGCACGGCCCGAAACGTTGAAAAATAGGTGGACTTTTGAAAATTCTATATTGACGCACCAAAAACGGTATTTGCACCACACGAAACATCGAAGAAAGGTGTGCAACCAGCAATACATACGAGGCGACCTGCTGCCGAATAATCCAATGTGTGCACAAACTTCGGGAACTTGCTCTGACTTCGAGGCGTCTGCAACGTTCTACGTTGTCACGGACTGACGGTGATTATTTTTAGATCCGTAGTGTCATGATGTGCAGGGATCTGTAATTCTTGTCAGGCTCTGTTGAGAGGGGGAATGCTCCGATGAAGATCAGGCCCAGGTGTTAGTTCTGGTTGAAAGGCTGATCGATAGTTTTGTTCGCGTGCGCTGTGGTTCCCCCTGTGATGTCGATGTTTTGCGTCTCAGGCTTGTGTTGTGCCAGAGAAAAGATGTGTATGGCCATGTCCACAAACTAAGGCAATTATTTGGTAATATCATCCTAACCTTTAATCGGTTTTGTAGTTAAATCATGGCTTGAAGATCGGCTTTACTAAACCGTGCGTTGCAGCATTGTTAATTCATTACTGGAACGGAACCGCACCGGTCTTGAAATTATTCAACGAGATGGGACTGGGATCGTGCGCTCCTGCTGTTAAGTATGCATCATTGCGGACGCATGCATAAAGGACCCTCTCGTGTCACTCTGCCAAACGGCGATCCCAACTGATTCGTGCGCACTGGACTTGGATATGGGCGGACTTCCAATAGGTCTACCTATTGTCTAAAGGCGTCATTGATGCGTCGTGTGACCTTTGCAGCACGCCAGAATTGATCTACCCGCACAGTAGCGATTGTCTGTTCCCCGTGGGCTGGGCCGCCGCGCACGGGGCGACGCTGCTGCCACCTGCTGGCTGGGCGGAGAAGCAGTCCAACTCAGAGGGAGAGCAGAACAGCAGGTGGGCACAGCGCCTGGTCGAGAGGCGGCAGATGGCTCTTGCCACCACTGAGATGGCTTTGCTCGAATTTAGCACTTCAAACACGTGCTTTGTACCTTAGAGGAGGTGTTTCAGAAATGTTACGTGCAAATATTGGTATCTTGTTCACGTAAGGTGGTGTAACGTCTTACCGCGATGATTGTACTGCGCTGAACCGGCTCGCGTCCCGTCCAACGAACCCGCGAACCCTGTCTTCAGTTCTGCACACACTGTGGGCCAGACTGTTTGTGGGCAAGGCACACTCCAGTTTTGTACCACTCCGCCTCGTAATACCGTGAAGGGCGAACGCCAGAACCGTGTCAGTTATACAGCAATTTGCCTTGTAAAGGAAGACTTATGGCCCTTGTGAAAGACAGCTTTGTCAATCTTTTGATCGGGTTCCGCTTTCAACGATATGTTCCGCTCGTTGGCGCCGTGCACAATAACGCTCACGTGTCACGTGGCCGTGCTCACGTGGCCAGTGGGCTGAATATTCATCCAAGCCCGTGTAAACACCGTGCAGTGGCCTGCAGAGGGTACATTTGTGAGCGGTCTTTGCCGTAGAGGAGGCGTTTTATGAGACCTCGCTTCTTCAGCCGTGTATCTGAGCGGCCTTACGTGTGCCGCCCGCCAGCGAGGTGCCGTCGCCGCCGGCCGAGCAGACGCCGGGCCGCTCGCTCAGCGGTGAGAGCGGCGCCGCCACCTGGACCGGGCCGCTCCACGTCAACACCGCCTGCTACAGCGGCCCCTTCCTCAGCCTCAACAAGCTGGTCAGCCAGCCCAGGGTGAGCGAGAGCCAGCCGGCCGTTTGCTGGCGCGGGGCACTGGTGATCTCGGCGGCAGACGGCGCCAGGGCCGTTTATGACGGTGTCTGTGCGGCGTCATGAGGAGCCCTCCGTGCAGCCCAACATGCGTGTGGCCTTGGGGAACTGCTGTGTAGACCAGCTGCTGGGAGCAGACGAACTACCCTCGCTAATGAAGTAATGTTAAAACTCGCCGTATCAAAGACTGATCCTAATCGACCGTCTTCGATCGTCCCTTCTGAAATGACGTCGTATCTCATCAAGGCGAGTGGGCCTGCGGGTCGAAGTCCGGCTAGATGAAGCAAATATTTGTGCGCACGAAATTGCCCCTGACACGTTGGTGGATCGGGCTCCGCGACGACGTAGTGCCCTACAGCATGCTCTGTATTGCTCTGGTTACAGGGAAGTAGATCCACTGCGCAGGATTGCGTCGGCCTCGCGGGGGGGGGGGGGGAGGAGGGCGTTTCTCGCCGCACCGGGGACCATAACATATGTTTACCGATATATGTGGAGACCCCGCTGACACTAGGTGCGGAGAAATGGATCAGGAGCTTCCTGCCGCTTTATGTTATGCGGTTCCCAGTTTTCCTAGTTATCGTCGCGCCATACGTGAAGTAGCCCACAGACAGTAACGTCCTCAGTATCTAAGTACGGGACTGCGCGTCTCTCGCTGGACTCAGCTTTGGGTTGTGACCACCCGTGCCTGACGCGATCAATTTGGAAAGAATTGCTCCTACTCCGTCTCCGTCGCGAAACAAGAAAACGGCACAGGCAGCACAGCGAAGGCAGCCATGTCCCAAAATCCCCCTCCCCTTCCGCATTTTGTACCTGCGGATGACTTCGAGCCAATATTTTCGGATGCATCGCGACACTTGGTAGAACATATGTGACGGACAGACAGTTTCGCTCGACAGGATCAAGCCATAATCATTCATCTCGCTTATGTGCCTGTACTGTATGCGTATGTGCCTGACCTGGTGTGCCATGGGATGGATCGACGGCGTTAATTCTCGTTAGTCCGCCCGTCCCCTCCCCCCGTCTGGCTCGTAGGCTGGTAAGCGTGTTGTGGAATACCGCGCCCGGGCTTGAGCGTATGTGGGCTCTGACACGCTGTCCGACCGCGAATGTGAAAGAGCCAACATTCACCGTAACATGAAACGGAACCAGAGGCATGCCGCAACAGAAATAAGCTGGCTATGTAACCGGAGGGGCCAAAAAGACCATGTGACAGTCTGCCTCAAAACGCCGGAGGATCGGTGCCTTTGAGCGCTGTGATGGGTTTGGCTTCTCAATATCTGGGAATTAGCCTTGTATAGCCTGAAATAGCCTTGGGGCTAGGACACAGACAGAGTCTCTCAGGTCACTGACGGCTTTCTAGAACGCCACGTGCGTCATGTGCGCCAGAGGCCTCGTACAGGGACGACTCGCGCACACTGCAGCCGTGTGGATGCAGCGTGCTCGTGCTGCTCCGCGCGGGTTCGTTATCTCCTCCCGAGAATCGCCACGCGCTCCCATTCCCCCTTAAAATCACGGCGTTAGGAATGTGGACTGTTGCACGCATGGATGAGGGGCCCAGCTTATCACTTGTTATGGACCGATGGTAATTGAATTTCTGTGAGCAAGACAGTTGTTCATGCGTGCAGCAGGCCAGCATGGGTGCGTGCAATTACTGATCAGTCGCCCCTGTCATTGATGACATTACCTAACGAGCCTTTTATCACGATGAGCCCAGTGAAGATTAATTAATCTAGAGGCAGGAATCGTTTGTGCATTGCTCTTGCTCCAGATTCGTGCTATACTTTACTCTAAGTGAATCTAATCAACTCGGAAAAATATCAGTTTTCCACACCTTCCAACATCATTGAAAGGCGAACGTGACTTGCCAAAACAAACAACGATGTAACGTGATAAAACAAAAGGTGATTCGAATCAATGCAAGCATGAAATAATAGAGTGGTCAAGATCATTGTATAAATTTATGGTAGCCAAAGATAGTTATTTTCAGTGATTTTAATGCGCCCTTTGTCACTGATCTGAACAAACGCTGTACGTCGCTCGCATCATTCTGTTGAGTCAGTCCAAACAGCCGTATTGCGGCGCTGTGGTCGGGCTGTGGCCGACAGGGCGGCTGCAGCCGTCTCGGCGGTCTTCACCTCCGCCTGCCCACCGGACCGGAGTCGGCCACCGCCGCCAGCGCCGTCGCCGCCGCCGAATGACCCACGTGCGTCATAGACGCTCGAGTGGCGGCCACGGCGCAACGGCGACAACGAGCCGTGCTGGGGCGTCCGCACTCGGCACCTTATCACGGCGCGATATATTGCGCCCGGTCGGCGCTCAAGCGAGACGATTGCGCTGCCGGCGCCGGCGCTCCACGTGACTGGCCGCGCAGAGGTGCGCGTTGCCGGGCCGGCTAGCGGTGCCCGCTGTCGACCGCGCCAGATGGTGTAGAATGTAACCAGGTGTGTTTGTTTTGTAATCTGAGACGCATATTGATGTTCGTATTAGTCGGCGTTGTGTCGCCTCGGAACTCGTGGCGCCCGTGGTTCACGCCGGCAACACGACCGCGCGAGGGTGGGTGGAGAAGGGCGTTTAGAGCCACGCGTCGGATCAGCCCTGAAAGCGCTTCTGACTGACGTCCTGCCGCGGTTGTCCTGCATGGGCTGCTTCCGCTCTACCAGGCACCGGGTTAAGAACGCCTGCACTGTGAGGCCACCGCGGCGAGCGCCGTCAGCCTGTGCCTCAACAGCCTCAACAGAATAGGTGGTGGTCGCCGCCGTCGCCGTGTCACGACAGCCCGGCGCCGGTGTGACGCGCCACATGCCGTGGCTGAACACAGTGTGCCCGTGTGTGCCGCAGCTGGTCGGCCCCGGCCCGGTGCGGCTGGTGGCTCGCGAGCTGCTGACCAGGCTGGTGTGGGCCGGCTACCAGGGCAGCCGGGTGCTGCGCCACCTGCAGCGCAGCGGGCCGGCGCGGCCCGGGTGGACCGCCGACCTGCTCAAGGCCAAGTAAGCCGCTCAGACCCCGCCGTCGGCTCTCAGCGGACGGCAGCCGGACGGCGCCGGGCTCGACGTGCGCGCGCAGGAGCTCAAGCCAACTCGTTTGGGGCGGGCTGTTGTCCGTAATTTGACGTGTTAAAATGAGCGCGGCGCCGGTGTGGTCTTGCTTCTTGCGTCGAAGTTATCCATGTTTTTTACACTCGGTGCTCTGCATGGTTTGTCAAAGGTGTGCAGCACTTTATCAAAGAGTTACCATTGAAACTGCGAACTAGGCAGGTATGCAATAATCATTGCTTGACAGGCACTTAAAAGGTCTATTCATGGTCCGCAGAAAAGCCCCCATAGTCCATTCAGCTTGATGGTGTGGTACGTTGAAGGTCACTTATTGTATTTTAAGAGCTGAAATAACCAATGCACCCAGGACGTTAAGTGTTTTCTTATGTACGTAAAGCTTGTGCAATATACAGCCCAAGACTTCAACAATGTCAGTCTCACTACAGGCATGATTCTAGTATTGCCGCACAGGGGTGTATTAAAGCACAGCTTGCGCCGCACGGTTTGCATGCTTAGGAACAGGGCCGTAGATGAGCGCAGCACATAGGGACCAGTGAACTCATTACACAGTGTATCAATGCACTTGAATGCATTTTCCTGAGCGGTGTGTAATGTTACAGAGAGGAAGACTTGTACGGTACAGTGAAACTTCTGTGTATCGTATAGGACCAGTAAAGACAGTCATTTGTCTGTTGTGTTTTCTAAAAACACGTAGTAATGGGCTTTTGATGCACCGTTTGGCTGTAATGATATTTTGCGAGGATGTCCGATGAATCATTTACATTAGGAGCCATCCTACCTTTTGCCTTCCCGAAGGCCGCGACATCATATATAATAAACAAATTAGATATAGATTTAAACGGTTTAATTTGATTTGAATGCGAGCGAGCGTCATTGACTTCCGATGTAATGTTACCCGCATGTTTTTTTCTTCTCTTGATCCTTTTCGTTGTTATTTGCGTACGCTTCTAGCAACGTGATGTCCCTGCGTTGTCTAAGGTGTTGGCGGCGACAGATTTAAGGTTAATTCCTTCTCATATGAACGCTGCCTTTACTAAAGTAGCACGGATGCTTGAGTTGCCAGCTGCCTACCTGTCGACACCCGCTGTCGTTTCAGTTTTCTCCCATTTCTGGGCTGTGTGCGCCGCGTCTTGCTATTGTTACCTTGCTCCAACGCTCTTGCCGATCTGCACTCAGTGTCGGCGATGACCTCGGCATTATGTGTTGTGTGGCCTAGGGTGAACAACACCATATATGGGGGCGTGGTGGAGCTGCCGTCGGCGCGGTGCCAGGTAGAGGAGTTCTGCTCGGCCGTCTGCTCTCGCATGCTGTGCTGTCCGGGTCTGGTGGCGCCGCGCCGTTACACAGCCGACACGTGCCCGTACAGCTGCCGGACAGCGCCGCGGCCGCCGCCGCTCTCCTCCAGGTCAGCCCCGCACACATCAGCTGAGCGGATCATCCGCATCGAGCCCGCCGACTTTACGGTCAGTCTGGCCGACGTCATCGACCCCCGGGCCATTTGGATGAATCTAAGTGACCCAGACCATTTTGACTAGTTTACGGACCTCCAAATTAGTCTCAGCGATCTCGTCTGTGATTTCACGCCCGATGTGTTTGCCCTGCTTGTTGTGATGTGTTTGAAGTGTCTGTGTCCGCTGATACAAACACGGACACAGTGACCGGCCTGGACGCACATGCCCACGGCCTGACGCCACACCCCGGCCGGGCCCGCCGCAGGCTGTCTGACCTGTCGTCGTCGGAGGCGGGGCCGGCGCTGCTGCGGGAGCGGCTCGGACCGGCCAAACGGCAGCGGCCCGACTACCTGCACGCCCAGCCGGAGCCGCCGGTGCGCCGCCGCCGCGGCAGGTCAGGAGCCTCGGCTTCTGCCGCGCCGGCAGCCGGCCACCATCCAAATATTCGACGTGCGATCCGGGACGTGGCGAGTTCTACGCATTTTCATCCAGTGCCACGGACCGCTCCGCTCAATAAATCAAACGCAGCCGTCACGTTCCTTGAACGAAGTCGTCGGCGAGCGTTCAATTATCTGAGCTCGTGTAAGCAATATTTCGAGGACTGATGCACCGAATATTTCATTGTTTGGTTGGTGAACAGTCCTGGGTTTCCCTTTTAAGTGAGGGTGTGAAAGATGACAAACGTCAGTAAAGTGCCCATCACCCTTGCGTTGTCAATACTGTTCTGGTTAGGTTTTCTGAGCAGGGTGTTACGCCTGACAAAAGATATGTTCTTGTAGTTTCCTGTTTGCGTGTTTTTTAAGGTGTAGGTATTTGACGTGTTGTTTGGCTCCGTCCTGGTCTTTCAACGCCGCTTAGGAAAGTATGCAGTTCAACAAAAAAAGTTGAATTTGGAACGGAGTGGGAAAGGATGTCAAACCGGGCTTGTCTCCGACTTCCAGCCTGCTGCAGCCTGGCGTTTCCCGTTGCCAACATTTTTACCGTAGCTTTTTTTACCAGGAGGACCCGGGATTAGACAGCGAAGCCCTTGGTGTGTTTATCTATTTGGCAGCATGACGGCTATCATTGTTTTAGAAGCCTGGCAACTTTTTGTGGTTGTCTAGCGCTGCCTCTATAGGCGCCCGACGGTGTCCCTGCTAGTGACTAAGCAACAACTTGAACTTCCTTTTGGGTTGACTGACGCGTTAGCAATAAGAGATTTTAAATCCCTACATTTCATAAACGCACGAGTGTTCGTAATAACCTTACGTCCGAAAGAGGAAGGAAGGAAGGAGGGAGAATCTCAAGTAAAAGATGCTGGCGACAGAAAACGCCGGGCTGCAGAAGGCTGGAAGTCGGAGCCAAGTTTGGTGTGACAACCTTTCCCAGCCCGTTCCGAATTCACTTGGAAGGAGATGGCTCGACGGTCGAATTTCATTCAGCTAGCGTATCAGTCCCGCTGATGGCGTGCACAGATAACGTTTGTGCGGTGCTGGAAAACTGGCTGCCGTTAGAATTAATGCCACACGAATTCAAAGTGAAGTCGTGTTTGTGCCGATCCTTGGCATCGCTCATGCGTGTGCTTCATATGCGTGCTCATGCATATGGTTCCATGCCCGTCGCTCGCTCTGTCTGTTCCAATTACGAGTGCGTTTCATTTGATGCCACAGATTTAAGTCGAGGGCTGCTTGGGTTTGGTCTTTATGTGACGAAGTGTAAAGAATCCAAACAATGCCCTGCACTGTGCACGAATGTGATTATGCAGCATGTATTCTATACGAGTTACGAATGTTGTCACCCAAGCTCATCGCCATAATCGATTATGCGATGAGCACAAGACGATGAGGCCTTGCAAGTGAATGGCGATGGGACGGCTGCAATGGCGACGGCCAGCTGTAGGCTGCGAACGATGATTAGAACGCGTAGTGCGTGCTGACGGCCTTCTGCAGCGGCACAATCTTGGCGCTCATTTGATCCGAGGTTTCCTGGACGCCTCCAGTTCACCGAGTGGAGCGGGGTGGCGTATCGCCACCGCGTAGGACGTTCCACTTGGCTGAAAAGCAATTGCGTCTATCTCCTGAGAGGGCTTAGGCTCGATAAGCACGCCCGCTATATGCCTGAAGTGGAATGGCTGTCGAGTAAGTCACTGGCGAGGGAAGTCCGTTAGCCAACGAGCGGTCGGTCGCCCAGGGATGAGCCGCGCAAACCGGCGCGCCCGCCCACGCGCCGCTAAATATCGTCCGCCTCTGGACGCGCGTCCGGGACGGGCGCGCCGCGACGCAGCCGGGGCGCCGGGGCAGATGCCCGGCCGAGATTGAAATCTGGCCTGGACTGGCCGACGCCGGGACTGCACGCGCTTCGAGAGCCGGCCCGCTCGATCACCGAGTGTCGCGCTGGACGGACGTGACCCGCCCGCCCGGGCGTCAGCCGTGTGGCGTGTCCAAATCTTCGGGCACTCGGCTTCGTTTTCCCGGTTGGCAGTCGGGTGTTTTCTGTTGTTTGAATGTGTGATTTGAAGTTCTTCGACAGAATCTACTCGGGATTAAAGCCAAGCGAGCTGATATCTGTTTGGCGACACAATCTGACTAATGCTGCGTCGTATCGACATCCTTTTGTCGTTCACTGGGCCCGTCGTAAGGGACCGTTGTCATTGCGAAATACTGGGAACGTCGTAATTGCGCATTGATTGCAGCTGCAGGCCAGCCGCCCCGGCGTGAGGACGTAATATGATCTGCGGGCGACAGCCATACGCATGATAACGGTTTATGGATCGCACACAAAGCCTTGCTTCTCTGTCGGACAGCTGGTGCACTACCAGCAGCACATTTACGATGTTTATTTTCTGCTGCGAAGTGTCGTCATCAAACACCGTGTGGAAGTTCGTACTGAAACACGGCCACGGCACTTCGACACGAGTGCCAAGTATTCTATTGTGTCAGCTTGCCGTTTGACTCCGTGTTTCTCTGACCCAGGCCGGATGGTCGTTTACCTGTTGACCTGACTGACCCTTCCGGGCGTTCGTGTGCGACAGGCCACCGAAGTGGCTGCTGGAGTCGGCGGTGACTCGGCCGGCGCCCGCCCCCACCACGCCCGCCCTGTACCAGGTGCCGCTGGAGAAGAGCCCTCGCCTCTGGGACGCCGCCGACCTCTGTCAGTACCTGCGCAACACGGAGTGCGCCCACCTCGTGGATAAGCTGCGCCGGGAGGTGAGCGTCACTTCGCGGGCGACAGGTCCCAGATGTGCGGCCTGCTGGATGACATTGCACTAGGTCACCACACGGGAATGTTGTAGGGAGGGCGAGCTATTTTTGCTGTGACCAGACCCCGTGATGTGAGAAGAACGTCGTCAAGCATTGCTCAGTTTGATTTAAAGGTTTTCAGTGGTGCGAGTCTCAGTAATTCGGAATTTGAAGGGTAACTAAACCGACATGGCAGACTAGAACGCACTGGTGGCAACTGGCTTTGTGTCTGGTCTTGGATGCTCGCAGGTAATGCGACGCGATTTTCTTTTCCATGCGTATTGGAGATAGTTCGCCTTGTCATGTGGTACGTTCCCGGCGCTAAAGACGGATGGCGTTCTGTTCTTGCTAGAAAAATCGTTTTGTTTTGCGGGGTTTTATGTAGATTTGTTTGGTAACAGCTTGTATCCACTCCCCTGAGCTCCTTCCCGCTTTGACGCCATTTTTGTTCACACTGATCTCCGGGTATGAAAGGTCACGCGGAGCTGTGTTTCTCGGCACCTTGAGTGGGTGCAACGCACCTGTCTGACCTTGTTCACTCAGGCCGGAGTTGGCACGAGAGATCCGTGTTTGCAGACTCGTGGTTCAGCTGTAGCAGGCTCAACCTCCACGGGAGGGAGGGGAAGGGACTTGATGCTAGATCACCCGGAATGACGAGGGATGGGGGACGGGGGACCTCCTACGTCACTTACAGCAAGCGATATCGTATATGATTGTCCGGATGTGGTGGCGCTGAGGGAAGCTCAAGCAGTTATCTGTCAGATTATTTCAGGTTCCCAATACGTTCAGAAGAAGAGTTATCGATGCACTGCAGGATTTGCCACACTTACAGTGTTCGAACTTTGTTTCTTGTTTGGGGACAACCCAAACTTATTGAGAAAATGAACACCAGATGTCATACACACACACACACACGCACGCACGCACGCACGCACGCACGCACGCACGCACGCACGCACGCACGCACGCACGCACGCACGCACACAGATTATATATGTATGTAGATGTGTGCGTATATATATATATATATATATATATATATATATATATATATATATATATATATAGATGTGTGTGTGTGTGTGTTTTAAACAAATTTGTTTTCACGGGCTAGCGTGCTGTATGTTGGGAGGAAATGTCTATGTATAATCAATCTTCTTTTATAAATGCAATTTATAATAATAATGATGCAAACTCCACGTGTCTCCCTACTTACCTGAACTTTCTAGAACACTATCGGTACGTCGGAGGTGAACATTAGATACAGCACATCATTATATCAAGAAAAGATCGATTTGTCACGCCCGAGAAGCACAGGACAGATCTGCGCGTGATGACTTGTTCGACAGCACAACATACGATGTTGCTGCTTTATCTCAGAGTCCCGCCTAAAGCGTAGGAGGTAGGGTGACCAAGGCAGCGACATGTGGTCGATCGGCGAACAATGCGTGTTGATATATGCCAGGTATGCATCACACAAGTTGAGTGTGGCAACGGCTTATTGTCAGCAGCTATATATTGCGATGCACATGGTCCTTTCATTCACGTGCATGATCACGCTCTTTATTGGGTGTCGTTCTCACAGCATTAAATGAGTACTCATCTGATGAACACATTGCCGATATGAGTCCACGTTCTCAAGTCGTCTGTGTTCTTGAATAGTGTCAAGTATAGCCAAACTCGCAAATGTTGTAGCCGACACAAGTTCTTGTCCGGCATGGTCGCCACAGCATGTGCGTCCTCCCCCCCCCCCCCCTGCGGCTAATCATGGAGCAGATGTTTGAAAGGCCGTAATCAGTTGGCCGCGGTGCGGTCTTACCACGCGTCGCTGATGCACGGCTGGTAAGGTGGGGATGGGTGTGACGTGGGCGAGCCTTGTGTCTGTAGCGGATCGGTCACTAATGCACGGCTGGTGAGGTCGGGTTGGTGTGATGGGCGCGGGCCGGGTGTTTGTAGTGGATCCGTCGCTGATACATGGCTGGTGAGGTCGGGGCTAGTCTGATGGGCGCGAGCCGCGTGTTTGTAGTGGATCCGTCGCTGATACATGGCTGGCGAGGTCGGGGCTAGTCTGATGGGCGCGAGCCGCGTGTTTGTAGTGGATCCGTCGCTGATGCATGGCTGGTGAGGTCGGGGTTTGTGTGAAGAGTGCGAGCCGTGTGTTTGTAGTGGATCTGTCGCTGATGCATGGCTGGTGAGGTCGGGGCTAGTCTGATGGGTGCGAATCGTGTGTTTGTAGCGGATCCGTAGGGTCGCAATTATTTCGATAACATGTCGCCCGTTTACGATGTGCTGACACACATATGCGGACACGAAGTGTGCCGAATCAGTATTTTGAGGGCAGGTGGATACAACCAAGCTGAATTAATGTTCTAATTGTGAACAAGGAGTTGGATATAACATCTCCTGGAAAATCGCAAACGGAAATGGAAAAGCTCGGCTCCTGCAGACCAATTCTAGAAAACCGGCTTTGTGGGTAACCTGGACGCAATTAATCGGGGTACATGTGCTGCTAAATTTGTCTCAAAATGCATCACTCTCTCCCAAACACCCACTTCGTCTGAAGCAGACAACGCTTAACCCCAATAGGGTACGGTGGAATTATCTCATCAACTTGACAACTGGACTTTAAATAGATCCCGAGACAGCGCTTCCCCGGGACGAGGACTAAATACGACTACGTAAATTTACCCGGCTCACAGCATGACAAAGTGCAGCGTCCCAGCCACTCGCCTCCCTGTGGCTAGCACTTAGCTAATCCAATTACAACAGCGTTTGCTCTCTTGCTGCTCGCGATCAGTGTTGCCATCGATTGAATGGTGTTTGGCGGCGCACCTGGCCCAAATTAGGAGCCCAAGTGTGTTTTGAATACCACTGGACGCTCAATGTGGGACAAGCGTAACGAGCGAGCCGTTGAAGCCATTGCTGCCGCGTCAGTACCAGAAAAGCCACATGAACTGTTGTTAGTCACGTGCCGTGTTTTTCACGCCCGCGCTTTCCCTCGAGAGAATGCCGCCGGGCATCTTCCCAGCGACGCTCCGCGGGGCCGCCCATCTGGCTGATTAGAAATCGCTGAGCGTGCTGTCCCGTTGGCAGGAGATGGACGGCGTGTCCTTCATGCTGCTGACCTCGTCCACGCTGACGGACGTGCTGGAGCTGAGCTCGGACGACGCGCTGGCGCTCTGCACACACGTCTCCCGCGTCAAGTACACCTACTTCACCGTGTTCAGCGACTGAACGGTCGCTGTCTTCACGTGAAGTGCGCTGGCTACCGCGCGCGACCGTGGGCCCTGTCAGACGGCTGGCAGCTGGTGTGCCGCATCATATGCAGTCGCTGGAGCGGGCGGGGTCGGCCTGGCGCCACTGGCAGCGGATGAACGCGCCACCGTTCTAACGCTGCGACGTGATAACGGTCGTCTCGCTGTATGTGTGTGTGTGTGTGTGTGAGAGAGGCTGCGCCCAAAGACCGTTTTACCTCTGAAAAGGCGTCGAGACACGCTAGAGTCAGCGGTCCGTGAAGTGACACCGGGGACGAACGAGCTCGCTCGCTGTGGCGCGGCGACGCACCACAGGTCGTCGGCTGGATGGCCTGACCCCAACGCGGCCGTGTCAGCTGACGTCACGGTCGGGCGGCGTGACGTCGACACGAGCGCTGCCGGCGAGCGGACTGGGACCCGGTTTTAGCCGCGGCCGCCCGAGATACGCCACAACCGGTGCGCCGCTCTGCGAAGCTGGGGATTAGAGAATGCTCTCAGAGTTAGGAATAGATCTCACGACGCCGATGACTGTCGTCCGAACGAGTCTGTTCGGCCGTTCAGGTCGCATAATGGTTGTGGGCCGGTTACGAGCGTAATATAACCACCGCGCCACCCTCGCCGGGCCCAAGCGCCGGCTCGTTTTGGCCCGGAAAGCTTTCGCAGCACCGCTTCGCCGAACCAAGAAACGACCGCGAGCGGTCTGCTGTAATGGGCGAACCCAGCCATGATTGGCGGTCGCAGCGTCCATTTCGGTCAATACATGATGGTGTCGACGACGCTGCGGACGTTCCGCCCCAGCTGATGACATTGACGGCGTCTGCGTCCTACTCTGTATGCAGGTGGCGGGCGTCGGGGCGGCAACGCCGTTCCCTTCGGCTCTACCGAGCGGAGGCAGCTCGGCGCAGCTGCGCCAGTCCCGCTGACCGGCGCCGGTCTTTGATTGGCGTTGCGGGACGCTAGGACCGCGCCAGAATAGAGCTGACAGCAGACGCTAGATTGTCTCTCGGAGAGCCGACGGTTTTCTGGGAGGGCGGCGAAACACCACAATGCTATCGCTCCCCGAAGTTTGTCAAAGGAGGCTGCGCCTAGAAGGAAAGTTTGGCTAGTTTCGATTAAAAGTTTCGGTCCCTGTCGGATAATCATAACGTATATCTGGCTGACGTGGTGTAAATTTATCATGATACGATGCATCGTAACGCCCATTGTTGGGTCGCCCAATGACACATCATTCAATCTTAACCACCACCTATTGTTCGCTGACCACGGACGCGTCCCAAGGACACAAGGCGTCGCTCGTTCAACTTTAAAGGAGGGAGCCTTTCAGTGCAGTCCATTTCAAAAGAGGGACGTCAAAGCATGACGCCTTGGCTAACACTGTGGTCCTATACCAGCATGGTAGGGGCGGCGGCGCATGACCAATGTTTGAGGAGGGAGCTATGGTGCCGCCGTGGGTCGGTGTGACGGTGGTAGGTGATATTGACGTTCATTGGGGCGGAACGTCTCCGAGGCTGACCGGTGCCAAGATCCGTGACCCGTGGTCCCAGTGAGTTGAGTGTTGTTGGCAGGGTTGTAGAGGCGATTCTAGATATGGTTTTTCTGAGCCTAGTCAGGCATATACATAATGACGGGTCAAAAGGTTAACACTCACGAACGACGCAAAGCTTCGTACGGACTTTCTGATGTCCATTTCATTTTTTCCGTAGCAAAGACCGAAACAGAGATCTTCAATCGACCTTTTCAGGCCAGGAGTCACTAACCTAGGATGATCCAGATGAACTTTTTGTTTTAAGAGCGTGCTGCCTAGCGTAATCCCGAAAGCTGATTCACATAAACAAATCATACCCAACCTCGTAGGTTTTTGGTCATCGTGACCTAGAGGTCAAACAAGGTCAGTGGCCTAAAATGGGCCCAATTGGTCACTGGCCTAAATAAATAGTTTGGATAGCGTATGTTATCGAGCATTGTGCTTTGATTGGTGAAGGTTTTGTGCTGATTGGTCCCAAAGGCTCGAAGCATTGTAAATAACCATTTTTGGTCGTTTTGGGCGTTTTTTGGTGTTATTTGACCTGACTCGAGGTCGCCATGGTCCGGATTGGCACAAGGATATCAGAGTGTGATGCGTCGTGATTTGCTCGCACGCCAGTTTATGTCATCTGAGGTACTACGGGAATGAGTGGGTTGATTTATTGATGTGGCCTGATGAAATCGGCCCCATTGTTGTAAGGGCTTACAGGCATCTTCCCCAGACAAAAAAAACAAACTGCTTTTGTTAATGCACAATAATGCTAGCATAAGGCAGGCCTAACATGAGACATATTTAAGCCTGATAAAAAAGATACAATACACTCCCCCCCCACACACGCACCCACGCACGCACGTACGCAATATATATATATATATATATATATATATATATATATATACATATATATATATATATATACGTGCATTTGTATATATGTATATACAGAGCAGGTTATTAAAGCCCATGTGCATATCCACATTGTCAGGTGTATATTTACAGCACGCTTTTTATAAGCGTACAAGTACCCAGTGGAGCTGACGGGTGGATGAGGCCATGTGTACCTACTACCCATGTGAAATGAGTAACGGGCTGGACCGGATGCCGAGTTCCGCAAAAATTACGTGGATGGATACGGATATGGGATCTGGGGCGTTAATGAAATCTTAAGTAAATGCTTCACAAGGTACGACACAACGTAGCTGCTTGCGCTTCCGTTAGTCATAAGAAGCTTCATTTACACTACTTCGGCAACTATGAATGCAATGCAAATGTAGGGCTGGGTGTACAACTTCCTTAACCTGTTTCAAAAATCATTAGAATATTCGACAAATATCAACGATTGTGTGACCTGTGTGCAACGAATTAGGCATGGGCAGTAGATGGGTATTTGATTAAGCGTCATGGATAGTGGATGGATTGGGTAATGGAAAACGTACCCTTGAATCTATTTGGTTGCCACCAATCCGCTTATACGCACGCTCTCAGCAGCTCAACATTTCATTGAAGACGCATATACATTTTAGTTAAAGCACAGCTAAACATGAAATATTCTTCCAACTTATTCAGGCCAACCGTCACCGACACCTCCCCAAAGACGGTGAGGCAGATGCCCTCCCGTTGAGAACACTGTTTTTGCCGCTCGTCGCAACGAGCATGCACTGCAAGTCTGCTGCAACTCAATAGACACCGCTCCAAGCTGTTGTGCCTCTAGACAAAAAGCAGTGCTCGCCCTGTTCAGATCGAATGTGTAGTAAACGAAGCGGTCACGTGACACGCGACGCAAGTTGATCGCGACAACGTTGCTAGTTAAGCTGGCTCTCTAGCTGCCACGTGTGTACGCGTGCTCAGTGTTCAGTGAACTCACCCACGCTCAGCCAGCCCAAATACCTACGGACAGCACAGAAACGACAATGACGATACGTTTGAAGGGTCGCTATCACTGGCCGGAAAGTAATAGCACACGTGCAGCGCACGCTGCGCCTGCAGCAGTGGTGCGGTAGACCACAGTCGGCAGCAATAGCGATAGCAATGTTTCATGCATGCTGCTCTTTAGCACCAGATGACGATAATGTAAAAGCGCAACTAGGATCCTTGAACACTTCTGCGCAATCGCACGCGGTGCCATGTCAAAAACGGGTTTTCATGAAAAACACCCTGGTTGTCGCACCTCACTCACTGCGGTGATGAGTCGATCAAGGTGGATCTGTCCTGGAGAGGCTTTATATGCGTTTAAATTTTTCAAACGTCATTACCCGAGTCTTTGATAGGCTCCTATTCATCCCGTTGTATGCGAACCAGTTGCGGAGCATCTCAAGGGCTTCCTTCATTACTTTCCAAGCTCGTCCAGATGTCGAGGGTCTCCTGTGACGTCATCCCCGCGCCGTGTAAGCTGTGCAGCACCCGTGTCTTGAATAAACTCGTTTTGAATGTATTTAAACGTGCGATCCGTGGACAAACTCTGACACACACGCTAGGTATTAGGTCGATGGCGACTTATCACGACTTCTGCCTCGGCATATCCTCAACGACATATATGCGACTTACATTCTTCCTTTGTTTTATTATTGTGACATATTATTATACGACGGACTTTTGACAACCAGCGACTCCCTTAGCCTTGACAGATTACAGTACAGAGCAGCAAGACTGATCGCCGGTGCACTCTACAGAACACACACCCACGCACTGTTGGACGATTTGGTATGGAAAACTCTCAAATGACGAAGAAACACGCACAAGCTGACGCTGTTCGACACCCTCATACACAACCAGCATCTACTGCCAACAAACGTCACTACACTTCTGCCTGACACATGAGCACTTGCAGCAGGACGCCCACTACGCAATGCAATGCCGCTCACATTACCACCGAACAGAACCCCAACATACCAAAAATGCTATATTCCATCAACTACAAGAAGATGGAACCAGCTCCCGCTTGAGGTGTCATCTCTCCAGTCTTCTCGTTTCTTCAAACGGGAAATATACCAGCGCTGCGGTGTGGCCGCGCCTCGGGTGTATCACAGCTTTGGATCCAGGCATGGTAACATCCTAAATACTAGGCTGAGATTGGCAATGTCAGGTCTGAATGCCCACCTGTTCGAAATTCAAAATCCAACCATACCCGGTCCCCCTTGCTTATGTGGTTATCCACATGAAGACCCTAAACACTTTGTACTGAACTGCCCTCGTCATCATGGAATCCGAATTTCACTGCTACGGAAAACAGATCGTATCATTCCAAACTTCTCTCAGCTCACTGACAATGAGCAATTAAACACCTATCTCAGAGGTAATGGTTTACAGGATTGCAATTGGCAGCACATGGCAAAAATTTTCCATGCATTTCTTTTTCAGACAAAACGATTCGCCTAAAAACTTCCAGCGGACGCGGGCAGCAGACGGGCCAGTGGGTGGCGTTGCCAGGCCGGGCGTCCGTCGCCGGCCCGAGACGGCTATATGTGTAGACTGGAGTGGAGGCGGGCGCCTGTCCCATGTCGGCTTACGGATCGGGCGGGTGGGCGGTGTGTCGTGGGTTCCCTGGCGGCGATGATCATATCTTGTTATTGTTGGGAGAGGCGCTCAGATTTAAGCGTTTCGCTTATGCGCCAATCCACTTTTCATATTGTGTACTGCTCAATGTCCATAATCGAAAATAAACATCAAATCAACATCAAATCAATGGCTCCTACCCGAGATTGACATTTTGCTTGCTGTGAACGCCGCTGAGGGTAATCGTTACTTGCTGTGAACGCCGCTGAGGGTAATCGTTTACTCACGGGTGTAACGCGCCATGAAACATCAGTTCCTCTACCAGCAAGGAGTGACGACTTGAGATGTCAGGACACGCGATGCACAATCCGTCATAAGCTGCCCACACACCAACTTCTCTTCCGGCTTAGGCGCTACGGGAATGGGCGAGATCGATTGGAAGTTTCCTAATATGTCCAGATCTAAAACGCAGCCCCACGAGTGATATCTCCCACTTCCATGGCAGTATCCCAGAGACAAAACTACGGACGATGGTATGCAGTTACGTAGACCTTAGAGCTGGTAGGCGGACCTTAAGCAATGTGAGACGTGATCACATCGTGATCACAAGGGCCGCTGGTGTTCATTGACACCATCGTGAATTTTGATTTCATGTGCTGTGACAGGCCGCAGGCAAAGCAGCCCGCACACACTCGTGTGGCAGCGGTCTCGTGTGCCCCACGAAGTTGCTGCTAGTGCATTGTCGGAAGCCTTCCTCCAGAGGTCAGTGAAGAATTTGTTGACCCGACCTACCGGCGTGGCTGGAAGCTCTGTGGACTATGGTCCCTTGCCACCGACGATGTTACAGTTAACCCGGTGCGGGCTTCCGAGCCTCGTCGTCTCAATGCATCATTGAATATCTCTGCGTTGGTTGCATCGGCTGACTGCACGCAGCTGACAGCAGCGTCGGACGCTGGGATAGCGGTGGCGTCGTGAATCTGGACCTCTTGCTATGGGGCCTGCATGTCAAGCAGCGCTTTCCAGAGGGTTAAGAGCGCATCCCACTTTCCAGAGGGTTAAGAGCGCATCCCACTGTTGTTATGGGCGTTATCATATTCCGTAGCGGCATATCAGTGTAAATGCGGGGACAGCCGTGCATGCCTCTTGGCTGCTGTTCTGCTTTGTTTTATTTTAAGGGAGAATCGGTCAAGTTATGGTCACTGCAATGGCTGGGCGCGACATCCGCGTGCTGGATCTGGTTCGGCGAGTTGGTGGTAACCACGTTCACGATGATACATCCATGTCCACGATTACACGGCTCAAATCCACCGAGCAGGCGGAATGTGGGTGCGGCCACGGTCCTGGTGAGCTAAAAATGGCTTAATGCCAGATGAAGTCGACGCACGTCGTACCTGGCCCATCGTCGTGCAGCGAGACGGATGTGAAGTCAACGATGATCGATGCCGACTCCGCACACCGTCCGCTATACATTGCAGAAGTTCTATTTTCGACACCCTTACGGAACGGTCTTGGCCACGCGCTCGCTCACAGCATCCCCGCCGTAGCAGGCAGGCATACAGAGGCCTTTACCGATTTCTGGGACGTGGAGGTCAGACGACTGCTCCGACGGCTCAGAGCGAGCTCGTGCCCCTGTGGTGGGCGGCCGGACTGCAGGATCTATTGAAAGGTAGACCATGCCCGTGACTCCATCGCTGCGGGAGCTGGTTGACGCAGCGTCAATCCCGGAACAGATCGATTACTCTCTAGTTACTGCCATCACCTGCGATGGAGCAAGTCAAAAAACCTTACCGCTGTCGGGCTTGACCCGACAGCGATGCGTGTCAGGTCGTGCGTCACGATAATTGAGGCTCTACTACAGGGGTGCGATTTTGCGAAATTTGTCTGCGCGATGCACTGGGGAAAAATGGCCTAACTTAGCCCAGAAGGTACTAAGAACAGGGTTCTCCCCAAATTGCATTCCCCTGACTCTCAACGTTGGAGAGGAGGGGGGGGGGGGGGATCTGAATAGGAAACAGCTCAATAGGAAACAACTCAATAGAACCACATCTCTGCTCCACCACGTTTTCTCGGCAGAACAAGTTGTCGCCAGACAGCATAAGGTGTACAGCTGCGGGATGTGGAGGGTTAGGTGATGTGCGCCACTTTTCCAGCTGCCACTGAAGCCTCTGACCGTAAGGCGAGCTGCGTGCTGGAAAGCAGCTCCCTGGTCAAGTATGCTCGGAACGGCTTGGGTTGTTTTGGTGGTGGTCGCTGTCGGACCATTACTGCTATCGGTTTAGTCGTCGAGTTTCAGGAGCCGACCTTTGAAACTATTTCGTAGAAAATTAACGTCCAAGTGGAGGTTGGCGCATGTCAAGGGTGCTTCCGAACGTAGACGATTAGTAGGTTAATTAGAAGGATTAGTGGGTCACGTCCTGGTATGCCCAAATGCGACCGGTATGTTTTCATTAATTGGCGATTCATTGATAGGTCTTAACATTGTACGTTTTTATAGCCTCGGATAGAACGTCGAGGCAGAACAACGCAAGTTATTGCAGGCTCTGGAAGTTCATACAGTGCTGAGTAATGTCACTCAAGAAAACTGGACCAGAGTCGACAACGCATAAATTTGCTTTAAGAACTATGCAGCTTGCAGTAAAAGAACAAGAAGAAATCAAGTGAAATACGGAAAAAACGCAGAGGCCTAGTGCCTACCGGCTCAATCGACTGTACTTAACTGGGCAGGAAACTGACCGGCGTAATCAGCTGCACTTAACTGGACAGGGAACTGACCGGCTTAACCGTCTGTACTTCACTGGACAAGAAACCGACCGGCGGCTTAATCAGCTGCACTTAACTGGACAGGAAACTGACCGGTTTTACCGTCGGTACTTCACGGGACATGAAACTGACCGGCTCAATCAGCTGTACTCAACTGGACAAGGAACTGACCGGCCGAACCGTCTGCACTTCACTGGACAGAGCTTCACAGTTTGCATTGCCCTCGTTTGTTTTATCTGTAAAACATCTCTTAAAACTTTCTCTAAAATTTGTATAATTTTGAGCCCCATTTTTAACGCTTTGCTTACACTAAATCTCCAGAAGGTCGGGGAGCCAAACTCACCGTTGAGGGAGGGGGGCAAGCGGACATTGGGGGTGGGAGCGGGGGGCGGGGGGGATAGTGACCTACCCAAGGGAATACAAATCGACTCCCGTGGCATAAGGTGATGTGTGGGGCCGCGGAAAAGCCGGCCGGTAGCCGCTAGACGGGCTGTGGGGGATGGAACGCAGCACTGGCGTCAGATATGTATTACCGACACGGCTGGTATTGGTTTGCCGGACGATTACCGCTACCGGCTTAGCCAGCTGATTGTGAGGTTTTGTTGTAAAAGAGGACATTTCAAGGGTTGTTCCAAAAATAGACGGACAGCAAATTCGTCACATCTTTGGGCGATAGTTTCGTCAACCGGTTTGCTGTCATTTCCCGATAAGACGTGGCAGAATAACACAAATTGTTCGGTCTGTAGAACCTGGAACATCACGGGGTAATAGCAACACATCCTACCAATAACACTGAACGAGGTCAAAGTCCACGACACATAGGGATCATATGGTTAAATACACAAAGCAAAACCAGAAGACATACTCAGTTCAACACTGCAGGAACGCGGATGTTGAAAAGTGGGACTATCTCAGTCAGTTGCTCTCCAGTCAACATGGTATCGCAGTTTGCATTGTCTTTGCTCCTGTATCTGTATTATTAGAGACCTTCTTTAAAACTGAGAAAATGTTGCGCCCCCATTTCTAATGTTTTGTTTGTGCCCAGGTTCTGGAAGGTTGGAGAGGTCAAACTGGATATTAGGGGGAGAGGCAGAGGCCGCTCAAAAGAATATACATCGACACCCGTGGCATTACGCCAACCATTTCCTTGGATAATTGTCAGGAAAGCCTTGCATATTAAGTGACAGTTAAGTTGTAATTCGTGAGACAAAACAGTTGGTGATAAGGATGATCAGTTATTGATTGCTTGTTTTTTCTGGGCGGTGCCTGCTACCGCGTGAAAGCAGCCGCGCGATCCTCTGACGAGACGTGGTTTTGAATGGCAGCAGAGCGGAGCAGACTAGAAATATTGTGGCAGAATTGATAAGCGATAGCGTCAGATATTGGAAAATCTGGGACTGGCGGTGGTGGCTAGGACAAGCTCCTTAAAGCTTCCGGAACGTCGAGCAAAACTACAATCGCAGTTGGCATTTGGACAGCGGCATTTGAAAGCTGCGCGTGCGTTCATTTCGTCTCAGTGAGCAGATCGCTTGCCAATTATAGCTGTATGCCTTGCATAACGTGTTCCGGCCCCATTGTATCACTTGGTTTATGTCCTACAAGCTTCACTGCTGGACCGCATAACACGGAACCTTCGCACAAGTGTTTCTTTCAGATTCTAATTACGCAAGCTCTCTGTGTTGATGGTTACCGTCTTTAACTAATAACACGACCTTCTCAAAGTATATGTAATGATGACATGTCTCATCACTCAGGATGAACAAGGAAGGAAGGCAGGAACGGCAAGCACTCGCTGCCCCACTCTCTTCAAAGTTGCACATGATTCACTCCAGGTCACCACGCCGAAAAATGACTTGCAGGTAGAGTCAACTTGATATGTACTCACGTCCATGTGATATGTACTCATGTGCCCTTGTCCTTGCATATCAGCACAGCGTTCCGCATAATTTCTGCCAAGTACATTTACTTGTCATGCATTTTCAGCTTTCAACTCCGTCACCTGGCAAACAAGCGCACAAACATTCGTCCATGCACTGTTTGGCTAGTGTGCGCCTGTCCGCCTAAAAAGCATGACGTCTAGTTACGACACCAGCCGACGTCCTGCGATATGCTGTCTGACAAAATGGCAGTCATTGAAGGATCATAACCTGGCACTATATGTCTATATATATATATATATAGCCACCGCCTTGACTCAGGCCCTCGACTACCTTGATGCGCATACGCGTATGCGCGTCAAGGGTGGGTCCAGAACGCTGCTTGGGGTGGGACACATTTGCTTGGAACAAAATATCAAAGGATAGCCTGATTTAAAAGGAAATCGTCGGACTTTTCTCCTTTATAAATCGAGGAGCGTTTTAACAAACTTGACGCGCGTGCACATGATATAGTTTGCAGTGGCAAGTTTCGTTCGGGTACCGAAACGATTTGCAAGGATCGGAGTGTCACGAAATCGGTGCATGTTGATAGGAATTTGAGCAGGAAATCGCGCGATGCCAGATACACAGTTGGAGGTGGCACATGTCCCTTGGGTAAAAACGATAAAAAGAATTTGCCCGTAATTGTCGGTGTTTAGTTTCACACCATTTCTCAGCGGCTGGAGTAGGTGGCTGGGAGGGGGGATACAGCTTCAAAATGTCGGCAAATATACCGTCCACCATTCGTTTGCTCAGCCCAACTTTGTGCGACGCGTTGCTGCGCCAAAAATCATCGGGCAAAGCGGGGATGTCGTCATTAAAACAAAACTTTGCCCAATTGGTTTTTGCATGAACTGTTGGCAGGGTCACTGCATAATCCACATCACCACGCATGTGTCCCTTTGTCGGGCACGTCACTGTCTTCGGCGACAAAAGAGAAAGGTGGCAGTAGTTGCCCTGCTGTTTTCTTCAGTTGACAGCCCGAGCCCCCGTACAGTGCGACATAGGCGTAATCACCTGCGCCTCGGGACTCGTGCTGTCAACCGGCTGGTTGCGGCCGAGTGGCCGGGACTAGCACTGCCGCGTTGGTTGTGCTGGTCCGGTGTGAAACATCGGTGCCGGCAGCGAGGTGATGCCGGCCCGGACTGACGGACAGGGGAACGCGTCCGGTGTGGGACGGATCACGAGGAACGTTATTTGTTTGAGGCGTTTCGGCCTGTTCAGGCCATTTCACGCCTGGATGATATTATTTCAAATTGGTGTACTTATGCATGTGAACAAAAAAGTGCGTTTTTTGATGTTTACAACGCTTGAAGCAAGCCGGTAAGTCCGAGAAAGTTAAAGACAATGTTAAGCAGTTGAGGATGGTCATAGCCAACAACGTTTTTTAACTTTGCTTACGACAAAAGGCCTGCATTTGCTTGCGTTGCTTTTAATATTTGGTGCACTCAATAATAATATGTTTAACCGAAAGTGAATGATCACACAGCTGACAGTGAGGACGAGGGTGACTTAAGTACATGTAACTATGTGTGAGTGTAATGTGTCCAATTTTTAGACAGGCCAACACCTTCTCCTCCAGACGGTCTTTAAGATGTGCTGATGGCTAAGAAGTAATTTCTGGTTTGATATGAAGTTGTGTTCTGGTAGTATTGGTACCTTGTCGTAGCTAAAAATGTGTTGTCAGTGTGCGAATCGAATGTTTTGTACATGCATTATCAACGGGGATCTCCATGATGTGTGGGACTGTCCAAGCTTCTTTGGCTAGTTGGTCAGCACGTTCATTGTCCATGATGCCTCTATGTCCTGGAATCCATAAAAATTTGATGTTCATGCTCTGTGTGAGTGTAATATGTGATAGAGATTAACGATGTAAACAAGGAGGTGGCGAGTGAAATCTGGGTCGTGAGACAGCTGTCCTTGAATCCGAAGAAATCACCATTGTCCTCGTTGTATGTGTGTGTTGTTGAATGTGCTGTAACGCAAGAAGAAGAGCAAATAATTCAGCCAAATGTACTGTGGTGCCATCCGGTAACCGACAACTTTTATGGCAATGCTCAGTGCAAATTACTGCACATCCGGTGTGGTTATTGGCCTTGGAGCCATCGGTGTAAACAAAACTGCTATTTCTACTGTTGGAAATCAAACGATTTAATGATTGTTGAACATAACTTGTTATGAAACAACATTTGGGATCATCAAAAATAAACAAAACTTTCCGAGGGGCTAACTGCCATGGTGATACTATTAAAGCAGGTGGCACGGAACAAGGCGGTAAAGCAAACTGGAGAGTGGTACAGTAGACAGTGGTTAGAGAGGCTTTTTGTAAGTCCTGACCGATGTTCTGCCGGCCCGACGTAGTTATGGTGAATGTGATGCAAGGTATGTATAGATTCGAATGCTGGGTGACTGGGTTTTTGTCGCACTTTTGTTATGTATCTCAATGTGTGTTCCATTCGTCGGAAGGCAAGATGCATGACGTGAGCGTCCACTTCAAGCGCTGAAATCGGGGAAGTGCGCAGAACTCCGTGGGCAACTCGCAAGAACATGTTTTGTATGGTGGATAGTGGTTTCAGAGTGTGTTGGCTGCATCCTGCATATACCACGGAGCCATATTCAGTGATGGGTAGAACTGAGGATTTGTATAGACGTAAGAATGTTTGGCGGTCGGCACCGTATCTTAGCCCGGACATGCATCTAAATAAATTTAGTCGCTTTAGGCATTTGGAGCGAACATGCTCCACGTGCTGTCGCATTCATAATATGGGGTCCAGTACGATGCCAAGAAATTCGAAGAACGAAACGAGGGAAATGCAATGCCCATCTAATCGAAGCCGAAAATTGGGAGTGCCACGCAAATTTTTGCTGAAAATCGTAACTACAGATTTTGGAGCGGGGAAACGGAACCTACACCGCTCTGAACACTGCTGCACCTTGTTTAGGACTGCTTGGAGCCGTGGCAGCGAGTGGTCATACTCAGTGTCCGAGCACCAGATTGCGCTATCGTCCGCGAAAAGTGAAGAAGAAATGCCCAATGGTAATTAGTCAAATACATCATTTATCATGAAATTAAAGGGAATCGGTGAGATACAGCTCCCCTGTGAGAGGCCGTTCTCTGGATGGTGAGTGTCAGAAACAGCGGATATGCATCTCACACGAAATGGTCTGATGCCGGTAAGAGACCCAGTAAGGGAATGCGCCAAATGACCTTTAAACCCTAACTGATGTTGTTTGAAAATCAGTGCAGGTTTAAAGACCATGTCGTAGGCCCGGCTAATATCCAGGAATACAGCAGTCGCGTGGTGTCGATGTTTGAAGGAACGTCTGATATCGGCTTCTAGTCGGATAATGTGGTCTATTGTGCTGCGTTTGTGTCGAACACCACTTTGATATTTTTTGTGAGCAGACAGTCTCGTTCTGAAATCCAAGAGGTTTGCTTCACCACCATCCGCTCAAAAAGTTTTCCTAGACAGCTGGTAAGTGCAAATGGACAATAATTTAATGGGTCTTTGGTGTCTTTCCCCGGTTTTAGAAGCGAAATAATAATGGTGTCTTTCCAGGCGTCAAGAAAGACTTGGATTGACCACAAATCATTGAAAACTGTCAAAATAAAATGTAGCGTATCTTCCGAAAGATTACCGAAAAGGAATAATGTGATTGATCATGACCTACCGAGGTGTTGCCGGCGGATTTTAGAGCCCATCGCAGTCCCAGGAACGAAAATGGTAAATTATAGTCTTCGGTATTATCGGAAGCAAAGCAGTTGGATGGAAACGAAAACGGGCTTGCGCAATATCCACGAATCCTGGTTGGTAATTTCCGGAGGAGCTGCACTGAGCAAGATTTTCAGCAAGAACATTGGTGATAAGAAGTGTTGCCGAAGTGATTTGGTTATTAATGCGTAAAATGGGCAATGAAATAGAAGTGCGGTTTCCGGAAAGTGCTCGAACAGTACCCATACCTGGTTTAGGGAAATAACAGCAATGAACTGTTGAATGTAAGCTTGCCAAGAATGACGTTTGGCACTCCTTATAATGCGTCTGGTTCGAGCACGCTCATAATTTTGGGCAAGAAGGTGAGGTACATCATGATGACGACGAAAGCAGCAGAAGGCACGTCTGCGACGTGCACTAGCATTTTTAACTTCGGTCGTCTGCCATGATACTGAGATGTGGCGTGATGCGGCTTTAGTTAGTGGAATTGTCGAGGTCGCTGCAGCATGAATAATATGTATAATAACGTTAAAACCCTACTCTGGTGATTCGTAACGATCTTGAGTGACATAACAATGTTCATGAAACTTGACCGCCAGCGGATGAATCAAAAGTGGTGTGAAGTTTGATTGGAAATCGGTTGCTGTCGTGTATATCTCCCTCAACACTGCAATCCAATCAAAGAAAGTCCCAATTGAGAGAAAGCACAGAGATAGACCAATGGCGGTTTCTGTACCAGTGGCTTAGTGGTGTAAGTGTTATTTCCTTTGTTTAACAATACTAAGTTGTAACTATAAATAAAGTCATCAGCAAGATGTCCTCGGCGATTGACAGCCTGGGTGTCGTTGCTCCAAGCTGGGCTGTGACAGTTGAATTTTTTTTTATAAATTTATCCCGAATGGTTTGTATGGGTGATTTCGGATTCAGAGTACCTGCTAAGCATAGCTTGTTGCGTGTACCCCGAACCCACCACCCAACCGTGCCGTCCAGTTCAACAGCTAATTTTGCCTCCGCCCTTTCGCCGGACAGGAATGCGGAGGGTTTTACGTGCCGCACAATGCTGCGACACGGACGCCTCGGGCCTGGGTTGAGCCTCGTTGGCCAGTTGCCAGCTGGCCTTTCCGTTTCAGTCGGGTCAAACAATGCGCCCACTCTGGGACTCGTACCCAGTGCCGCTGGATTACGAGTCCAGCATCTTTCCCCAAGACCACGGAGGCGGCATTTTTTGCCGCCTCCGTGGCAAAAAATGCCGCCTGCCGAGAATGAGAGAAGGGTTTTCTTAAAATGGGTAACTAGGTGGTTAACTTGCCGGGAGAGCTCCGCGTAATCGTAAGTTGGGAAATGTACGCAGAGCATGCATCGATGTTGCGGCCATTAAGTTGTACAGAACATACAACAGCCTGTAGACGTATGATAAGTGGAAGGTGCATGTATGTTATTTCATTTTTTATATAAAGCGCCATCACACCTTGGCGACGCTCACCGGCTGTGTCATAACTACGGTATAAGGAATAATTTGACATTTTCAAGTTATATGGGTCAGTAGGACGAACCGAATTTCCTGTACAGCGATAATGATGAGAGCTACTACTGCAAAAAATGCTTTCATTTTAGACCACCTTGAAATTAGACCGCGACAATTCCATTGTAAGACAAAAGACCATTCGTATTGGTTTGATCTATTCCCACCGGTTGGTGGGAATCGACCGATCGAAACTGACTGAAGCCGTCCCATGGCCACCCTCACAGGGGGGCGGGACCGGCGGTCTTCACTCAGACGTGTTGTAGGTGTTGTGCAGGGGGAGGGGAGGGGCCGTTCGGGCGGCGGCCAGAGGGACCCGGCTGCTGACCGTTCGTAGCCGGGGGGGGGGGGGGGGGGCCTGGAGCGCCGAACGACTTGATCCGCACGCGGACCACGCATAGCCGGAAGGCTGGAACGCCGGCCAGGCTGGAGACGGGAGTGCACGGACACCTGAGCGTCCGAACGCCCAGCCAGGGGCGGCTCCACAGTACCTCTCGTCTGGTCTGCGTGTTCGACTCAGTTGAAACAGAGGTGTGGTGGTTGGGAATCTGCAGAGGAGGCAGTTGGGGAATAGAGCCGGTCTGTGTTCCGCAGGTGGTCATGGTGACTTTTGCTGCCGGTGCATATGTTTTGTTGGGCTGCAGTGACATTCGTGATTACACGGTGCGCCGTGCCTGGGGATATGACACACCTGTTGTTGCCCTGATTGCACATATCTCTTTCTCTCGCTTCCATACAGGACATTGTGATGAACTGGCATGATGTCCTGGGTCACCACAACCTTGACATGCTTTCCACAGAATTTCGTTGTTTTGAGAAGAGCCCCGGCCTGTGCGTGAGTGGTTGTTTTGATGACGAGTGACCCGCTTGCACGTGCTTCAATTTTCAGGTCGCATGGGCCGCAGACAGCCTGAATTTACTTTGATGGCCAGAAAACGTTGGTCTTCCGAAAAGACACATTTTCATCACAAGGTTGCACGACAACGTACGATCCAAGAGGATCCAGAATTGGCTCAGAAGGCAGGCGAACACTGGTCATTGTCGAGCAAGGGTCAGCATCAGGGCGAGCAGGCACCGGAGTGATCAAAGACGAGGGAGAGTCGGAACCGGGGGCGTTGGACGGAAACGGCTGCTGTCCAGACACCGCGGCAGAAGTGTATGGACCACAATGGAATCGGCCTGGGACGCTCGAAGGTCATCGGGCGAAGTGGTGGCCAAAGCGGGGCTAGCGGCACTTCCGTCGTCTATATCCAGAGAATTATCGATGTCAGAGGCCGAGTTCCAGTCCGTGTCAGTGTCATCCTTCTTACATTGCTTCGCTTTCCCATACTGGGGGAGCGAGAAGAGAACAACAAAACTTAAGCGAAAAGGCGTCTTTGGAGCTAGCGCGAATGTGAAAGCGACGAGATCAACAATGCGCGAAAGGAATCCTTGACTGAGGGATGCAAAAGGAGCAAACCACTTGCCAAGATCTTGCCAAACGGGTGTATGGCCACCGAATGGGTCGACGCGAGCCTTGTGATGGTGTTGTTCGATTATAACGCCATGGCTCGGGACAGCTGTATCACCTTATGGCAGCAACAATCTGCTTAGTTATGATTGGCAACATGATATGAACCGCCAAACAATAGCTACATTAGCCATCAGCTATTTGTAGACAAAGTACTTATACTATTGGCCAACATAAAAACAACGAACTAGCCCCTCGAGACGCGCACGGTTCTACCAGACACGTAACACCTCTCGCACACCACAACACTCGTTGGTGCCACCTGTCGGTGACCTCACTTTTTTGGATGTTGACCTCGCGCCGCTACACCACCCCCTCCCCAGACGTGTCACCTTCTCAACGATAGCATGACCAGTTATCATCATTTTATGAATCGATGTTTGCATTATTCTCCTCACAAATTGACTGTACCCAAGGGGCGACAATCCTGTATTTTTTCGACGTCACAATGGTACCGATGGCATCGGTGGCATCGGTGGCATGAAACAGTACCAATGAGAGTTGTATGTAGATCAAAGGAAAGCGCCCGCGCCGCAGTTAAGAGGCCACCGGCAATAGCCCCATCAGCCTCAGCTTCAGGCCTTTCACTTGTTGCGGCGAAAAAGGTGAACCACAGTGACGATGTGTATATCTGGCTCCAGCTCTCGGTATGAAGAACAGGGCGCACGGGTTGAGTGAATAATAAGTTGCGAAGGGTACGTGAGGGGACCCGTGGAATGCGTAGCCACGTTGAAGCGAATCGGCCTGCTGCTGGGGAATACAGCATTTTTATGAAGTATTTTTGGGACTGATCGTAGAGAACAGCCCAAATCCATTGGAGCAGCGGGAAATATGGCGAAATCTAACAGTGGCAGCTACAATAACAATGGCTTCATGGAGGATTCTGGAAAGTGCAACGAAAGCTGCGCCGAGGGGACCATCCGGAGAACAGTGCTTGAAAGCTGGCCTTCGCTGGCTGACTTAGTCAGCAGAACGTGTGCTGTTTAGGCGCAGCTGTACACTCCCCCGTGTCCCACTGTGGCTGTGTCTCACAGGCTTGGCCGAATGACCATTTGATACAGAATCTGCGTGCGCTGCAGTAACACTAGTCTTGAGTGCTAGGTAGCCGAGCGGTGGGCCCCCACGTGGGGCCCGGGCTTGAACCCGGTTGCGACATGACCCTTGAGCACTTAATGGCCTTTGCAGCCGCAAGCGCTCCGTAAAATGGTGTGCGACAATGTATGTCGCTTTCCCTAGAAAGCCTTTCCCTTAAATGTATGTCGCCATCCCCAAATGACGCAATCACCATCACTTTGTGGCGTTACAGCTATAAATTAACGACATGACGTTCCTAAAGTCAATATTATAATGACCTGGCTTTTGCACAAGCATATGAACAGAGGGGGAGGGAGGGAAGGCTGCCCAGCTAATACTACCTCATTTCCAATAGATTTTATGCGCCCTGTTGCCATCCCATGCTCCCAGGTGGAAGGAAACTGATTGGTAGATGAAGTCTTGCTCCTCTTCTCGATGCCAGTTTGTCCTTTCCTTGACATGCCATTCTCGGGTTCGGTTGTCCTCTCCTGATTCTAGTTTGATCCCCATTCCTGATCGGTCCCCCAATCTCGGAGACGTGGGTACACCTGTGTATACCAGTCACCACCAAGGGCGACTTTTGCCAGATAAGTTGAAGGGGAGTGGCTGAGCAGGAGAAAATGGTTAAACATATTCCCGAAATACACAAAAAGTGGTTTCTCGCATGGTTGGACGCGCTTCTCCGGAAATTGGGGAGGGGGGGGGGGGGTCTTGGCCTTCTCAAGCTGAATGGAAAACTACGCCCCTGATATCAGCCCTTTTGATTTTGGATCCGACCTCCAGGTGCATCGTGAATGCATCATGCCTAGCCTTTTTATTGCTTTTTTTTTGTTGCTAACGCAATGTCTTTTTCATCAACGGATGTAGCGTCACATCCGAAGGAAGATTGCTTTCTGCCGAAGGCTAGGCAAGGGCCGCATTAAACCAGCTATATTTATTACATTACGTTGACCCCACCCATTTTGTGTCCAGAAATATCAAACGCGAGTGAAAAAGGCTGAGCAGGGATAAACAAAAACTTCCATCTGAAATCCAAGAAACGCGAATCCAGAAAATTATCCAAATCTGTACAGACACTGTCATAAAAAGATGTCCATAATAGTAGCTAATGCGAGCTCCCACATCCTAACATCCGATACACGATTAAACGCCAAAAGCGTAAAAGCTCGGCGTAAAGGCGTAGGCTTCGGTCCCGAGGGGCCATTCTGGCCCCTCGGGACCGACGATTAAGAACCTGAAGGGTTGGCCGGAGGTCAACCCTTTAATGTTAGGGGTCCCAGGCCCGCGGGCCGGGCCCGCAAGTACCAACCAGCGGGCCTTTTGCGCCGATTGGGGGAATCCGTAGTCAATGAGGGCCTCTATGTTGCTCAGACACCACCAGCACCGAACAGTAAGCTCCGTGCCGCGTGGGGCCTGAGGCTGCATTTCCCAAGCAGGGGCAAGGCCACGGCCCGTGATTTACATTGGTCTGGCCCCTGAGCCAATGAGGGGCCCTGTGTCGGTCAGGGGCCTACAGTGCCTGACAGAGGCCCTGCGTCGGCAAGGGATCCCGAGTCATCCAGGAGCACTGTTGGAGGCCGAAGAGGGACTGACGGGCTCTTCGAGACCGACGATCAAGGACCCGATTGAAAGGATGAAGGGCACGAAGGGCCCGAGGGGTTTGTGTGTACACAAGGAAACTCTGTGAAGAAAGTATGATTAGACACTAGGAATGAAGCTTTAAAGAATGAATATAGGAAAACCGAGGTGACAAGTATCTGTTTCGCCACAAAGTAACACACATTACGTACACTTGGACGACAACTCAGCCTCTCCACCTGCGCACACGCTAGACCTAATGAGCGCACCGAGCCCGCGTATGGTGTTGACGACAGTGGTGGACTTGGCTCATGTAGGCGAGGAACGAAATAGAGACGACTGGCAGCCGTCTCTGTTTCGGCTGACGGTTGTATTCCAAGTCTCCAGTCTCGCATTGCGTTCGTGGCAGGCAAGAGCAGCCGTCGGCGCGGCTGGCTTCCAATATAACCGACCGCCAGCCGAGCGAGAGTCGGGTGTCACGGGGTGACTAGGGGTCATAACCCGCGCTGCGTCCTAATACAGACCAGTCTAGGCGTGCGATTCATTTGAATTATATGAAGGCGGGGGCTTCTGCTTCACACTCATTTGACATGCCATCGGTCGGCGGCGCGATGTAAGGATGCTGGGGCGCTTCATCACAGTAACAGAGAGAGGCTCTTCCAGCTGGGCAAGTCCTCGGAGCGTCGTGTAGTGTTGTTTCGTCCTGGGAAGCCCTAACTTGAAAAGAACTCCTCTTCTTCGACGTCCGTCCATGGGTGCAATTTTGTTCTGCGCGTTTTGGCCGACCAAGGATTTGGTACCCTTTTATTGGTGTGAAAACGCCGCGGATGTTTCGAGTGTGAATTAAAAAGAAAATAAGGAGGGAAGCCTATGCTCTCCCATGGTCCTGATAAGTGGAGCATACATGGGCGTCTGTGCCTTCGGCTTAGTTGGGTGTGCGTTCTAACGATACTGGAGACATTGTAAGTGAAGGTTTTGGGTTATATGTAGTATCCGTGGTATTCACGTTTGACCGTGTTGCCTTACAGATGACCACAAATGTACCTGATAAGTGATACCGATATCGATACACATAAGGCCTTTCTGAACCTCACCGCACAACTTATGGCGTGACCAAGCTTATCTTACCCCACTGCACAATCTTTTGTTGGTATATGACGGTGTAACTGATTGTACAGTCCCCGCCCAGCACACATGTTGCTTGGGTACTGCTGGGTGCCTCATGAGATAGTGTACTATTCTTACAATATTTCCCATGGACCAACTGCAAATGCATACTGTTTTGTGATGATATTATGAATTAAGCCACTCTTGCCTTGGACTTACAAAAAATATTGAAATCAATGTCTTGCCCCTGACTTACAGGACCCTTTGCATGTTAAATATGAGGCTGCCAGCATTTTACATCACATCCTGTTTATGTGATGTGTTTATTGTATGGGGAGGGTGTTGATTTTTGAGATGTGAGGGAGGTTAATTCTTGATTTTAGAGGATGTTTTTCAGCTTTCACATGCATGTTTGTGACCAGTTCTTGCTGCATCCTTCTTTCATTTGATTTGACAATTTACATCTTTTCAGGTCAGCATACCAAAAATGTTCTTGGTTGGTTTAACTGGTGGCATTGCAACTGGTAAAAGTACAGTTTCCCGATTACTACAAGACAGAGGAGTTCCAGTTGTTGATGCTGATGTTATGGCTAGAAAAGGTATGTGTATATTCCATTATTACATGCATGGCCGGCTTTTAGACAAACAAAGATCCACAATGTTGTTGTGGGGTACGGTTGACACACACAGCTGACAAAACCTGTCAAGAACACCATGCTCTGAGGCCATGGGACCGATCAACACCAAAGCTTCACTATTTCATGTTCCTTGGCCGACAACCTACCCTTTCCAGAAGATGACAAGCTTGGGTCAGGTCAAAGATCACCAAAAAGGCCAAAATCTAGAAAAATTAGTTTGCAGACAGCTGCATGCCCTAAGCATATTGGGTAGATCACTACAAAACCTGCACCAGTTGATATGTCATGGTCAATATCCTGACATTTCCAGAACATAGTGACATTTGGCTGGGTCAAAGGTCAGTAAAGATGCCCCAAAATCACCAAACTTGGCTGCAGGTGACCCTGTGCTCTGAGCCTATGGAACCAAGTGACACAGTAGCTTAACCATTTGATTTACCATGGTCAGTGACCTATTCTCTATGGAACATGACAGCAGATCATCAGGTCAAAGGTCACCAAGACACCTGAACTGGACATAAATCACCTTGCTAAGAACCCCTCATGCTCTGTGCCTATGGGATCGATCAGTGCAAAATCTGTTGTAAACTTCGACCTGACCCAAGGTCACTATATTCCAGCAATGCTTGGTTATTGAGTAACAATGTGCATCAATTGGTAGGTTTTTTGCTTAGGCTCAGTCCCTAGGGCTCAGAGCATGGGGCTGTCTGCAGTTAATGTGGTTTTGGGTGTTTTTGGTTTCCTTCGACCTGTTCCGAGATCAACATGTTCTGGAAAATTTGGGATGTTGACTCTGGCGCATCGACCGGTAACACTTTCATGGAGGGTGCAGATAGTACAGTGCTTAACGCGTCTTCGTTAACCGCTGTGCGTCTGGCAAATCAGATGTATGAGGTTTGGTGTTGTCTGCAAGGTGTTCTTCCGCTTCTACAGTTTTGGTGACCTTTTGAGTGATCCCAGGTCACTATCTTCTGGTAATGATAGGTTAGCGACCAAGTGACATCAAATGGTGAAGGTTTGTGTTTATCGGTCCTCATAAACTCAAATCTTGGCGTTATTAACAGCTTCTGTTGAGGCCCTCCCATTGTTACATCTTATTTTACTCTTCCATACTTTTAGTTCATGACTTGCGTAGCTGCAAGTATGATGACTTGGTGCGCAGGTACACGTGCCTAAATTAGATTAATAGACCGATAAATCAAATGAATGCCTAAAAGGTAAAGACATGATAGTCATTTTTTCCCCGTTCCTGAGTACATGAGTTCTGAAACTTGTCAGTTGTCGAATGTATAATCATGCGCTTTGCAACGCTATGCGATTGATGTACAACTCCAGGCTGGCTTTTACACATCAAAAAATGGAAAACTGATAGGTCGTCTACATTAGGTCACCACATTTTGACTGATTTCAGTTGTTGAGCCCGGGAGGAAGGCCTGGCGCCAGATCCGAGACGCCTTCGGCCCAGCGGTCTTCCTGGACAGTGGCGAGCTGGACCGCGCTGCTCTGGGCAGAGTCATCTTCCGCGACACGGAAAAACGTCGCCAACTCAATCGCATTACACATGGCAAAATACAGCGGCTGATGATTTGGGAAACATTAAAGCTTTTCCTGCAGGGTAAGAACTGTGCAAGCTGGAGGGGGGGGGGGGGGGGCCTAATTTGGGCTTGGATACTTTATTTTGAACATGCATGGGTTATGTAGCCATACATGTACCTTCGACAACGCGGCGGTGGTTGATAAAAGTAAGCAGGAATTCCTGATGAAGAAAATAATGCATTAGATCAGACTGCGGCAGGTGATATTCGTATGGAGTTCAGGAAACACGGACACGCTTGTTTCCCATCCACTCAAAGAGGCCTCTTTGGTCGCAATCAATAGCCCTGTGAAAATCTAATGTATTATGCCTGAAACAGGCGCTGTGTATGACAGTACCCTGCAAGGGAGAGTGCCACCTTCAGAGACTGTCACAACAATACATTAAAATAATACATTACGTAGGCAGTAGTTAATCACTGCATGCCAGCAGAAAGTGCGACCGAGTCACCCGCAGCACACATCATGAAACTCCTTGTGACTAGACTTCAGGGATAGAACCTTGGCCAAAGCCGTGAACAGCGCTGTTGCGCGCTCAGCATTGCAACATAGCAACGAAGTAAAGTCTCCAGGCGGCCAACCACTCAGTTGGAATGGTTTACCAATTCGCAGCATTGGCGATGTCCAGACGGAGACGTTGCTGACGGCCGACAGAACTGTATTGAATGCGCCTACGCCGTGGACCCGCCGAAATTCACGAGTCAAACATTTGGAATAAAGTATTCTGACCGCAGTTCACTATGCGATTTACGTCATGCGATCAATCTCATTTGAGTTATGATAAATATAATTCGATGATTAGTAAGACGCTTTTTGCGGCATGGGATCAGCGAAGTGGCGACGTTCGTGAATGTTATCACCATGTGGATGATGCACGAACGGGGCCGAATGCAGCCGGTCGCCTTTGGGACGCCATACTGATGTCACTTAAGAATGCTCCAAAATGTCTTCCTTTCGTTAGTTCAGCAGGGGCAGATGGAGGAATGCGAAATGACTTACTCTCTTAATTAGTGTGACTATGTTGTGGGAAAACGGTGGCACTTTGGGTGGATATTGGTTAGAACAAACTGCTTTTCATGCCTATATAAATTCCATGATATAATCTGTATGAGTATAGACCACAGTGTATTGTATTTTGTACCGCTTGGATACAGCGTGACAATGTTTCTTTCGCGATCTTGTACCGAAACACTTCTGGTGTTGCAGTGGTGGGATCGCTGACCTATTTGTAGACGGTGTGTTATTTGTTGTGGGAAAACGGTAGTATTTCTGGTGGATATTGGTTAGAACAAACTGGCTTTCCTGTCTATATAAATTCTATGAAATAATCTGCATGAGTATAGACCACTGTGTATTGTAATTTTGTGCCGCTTTGGGACAGCGTGACAGTGTTTCCTTCGCGAACATGTACCGAAACACTTATGGTCTTACAGTGGTGGGATCGCTCGCCTTTTTGTAGACGGTGTATTAGCTTACACTATATCACTCAATGGAGGTGTGCACGGCCGATAGCACACCTCCACCTGCTCTGCCTATTCACCGAAATGTGGGCCTCTTTTTAACCCGCGTTTTTTTCAAGCGTGTTGCGATTTCAAAATGTTACCTTCCATATGCTAATCAAATAGGAAAGTAAACAGTGGGGACATTGCAGCGTTGCAAATGTACGCCTCGTGATGAAGCAGCCGGCATTGAAGTGTTAGGAAAATACTACCACACGAATGTAAATAATTATGTATTTATTGCCGAAAGCATCTTCGTGGTACGATCAGCATTTGCAAATATTTAAACCCGACAAAAGCATGTGTAGCCGCGTCGGACCGCCGAAGGTGCAAAATTTCCAGCGGACGTCGAGACTCACTCGACTTACGGTCTTGCTGGTCGTAACAGAACTCCCCAAGCAAACAAATGCTTTGAGCACGGGGCTAAACCAAACCAACTGGTCTGAAAGACGATATGTCTTCTGTAACGAGCAAGGTGTCCGAGAAAAAATGTATCAGAAATAGCCATTTTGGGCGGGGATATGTGAGGAAGATATGGAGGGAACCGACTGCGTTTTTAATGGGACACGCCCGGTTAAGCCGCGTACGTATGCATTAAAGGGAGTGTTCCACATTTGTGTGGGTTTTAAGCTGAAATAGACATATTGAAGATCATTCAGTGCAGTTCATAGTCCCGTCCTTAGGACTTAAACCCCTCAAGTTTCTGAGTTACACGCCCGCGGAAATGTGCAGACTGTTTCGGGTATACTATTTCTTAAGTCACCCAGGCATCTATGACGTCATGATAACACCATTCAGATCCTCTCATTCCATTAGCCATGCGGCGATCAAGGCCAAAAATATATCACTGTGGAGTACTTCAGATTTGGCAGTCGTGAGCACGATTTTAGATATCTTGGCTCTCAATCAATGTGGTGTAAGGTACATTGACAAAATCAAACAATGACGCGTTGAGGAGCACATGTACTAAAAAGAAGAAACTGTCTCATCTACATCAATTCCTTCCGCTTAACAGCATACCAATACTTGTAAGTGAACTCATTTCGTCATATCTGATTTTGCTTCAGTATCTTCAAATGTGGAACATTCCCTTCATTTCGACCCGAATTATGCCCCCCCCCCCCCACCCCCTTAGACGAAACATTTGAAAGGTCATGACATATGAGACAGGTGGTTGGTGCCCTACCTTTCAACGTAATCCTGTGGAGACATCAACTATCTATCTTTGCGAAATGCATTTGCTTTGCCCAGACCGGGGTGACTGAAAGATCTGTGCGTTTCAAGCTGACTGGGCAGAAAAAGTTGCGATCTGTGTAAGTAATCGGATTTTTTGTATGATGCTTGTATCTTTCACCATTTCAGGTCATTCCTTCGCGGTTCTAGATTTGCCCTTGCTGTTCGAAAGCGGAGTAGCTGTTGACTACATGGAAAAAATAGTTGTAGTATCCTGGTAAGTGTCCACGGACTTTCCTTCCTCATTTGACACAAGTGGCGGGTCTTGGGCTTTGTCGGCCATGGGCTGGCGTTGTCATGTAGTATGCGTGTTAAGGCGTTGGTGTGAAAGCAATTACATGTCACGCGGTCAAAACATAGCAGAGGTGGGGCATGCCAGTAATGTGAAAAGATGCCGAGGAAGCGGGAACAGTGGTCCCAAAAGTGTCAGTTCAGCCCATACAGCTGTGCAGCAGCGGGATGACTGCCCTCGTCCACACCGGCCTACTCAGCCGACCTAGCGACTACGCTCCGGCCCCAAGTGATGCCGTGTTTCATATGCACCCGTGATGTACTCGCCTTCCCATAGGGACCATGTTGGACGCGATCCCAGGCCTGGGCTAAAACCTTGCAGAGTTATGAAAGAGTAAAAGTGTCTGCATAAGTGCCGGCATAAAGAAGCTGTATAGCAGTTAGAAAGAGGTGCCGTAGCGTTTTACGTCATGCAGGTCAAACTTTGTCTGTCAGTGGGCCTTCTCCTTCAACGTTGAGGCTGTGCAAAAGACCGTCTAGTGATAAATTCGCTTTTCTCCGCATACGTCTTGATTCCAACTCCCCTCCCCTCAGATCCTTCGAGGATCTGAGGAGTCATGTCATACAAGCATGTCATAGTCCGCAAGCATCAGCATCTTGTATGTGATGGTACAGTGAATTCCTCCTATCTTGCTATATCAATGGCTCTGTGACGCTTCTTGACAATGCGCGCTTTTATACAATGGGTTGGAATCCGACGCTGCAGTTGTTGCAGGTCCCCGCGTGTGCAGGCTTTCCCCCGTTTCCGGTTGTGGCGCGTGCATCCCCCGCGTCGTCGACCTCTGGTGCCCCCCGGTGTCCTCCGGTAACCCCGGTGTTTCGCCAGCGAGGAGGACGTGCAGCTGCAGCGGCTGGTGGCGCGCTCCGGGGAGGCGGAGGCCGACTGTCGGCGCCGTATCGAAGCCCAGTTGCCGCTTCGCGTCAAGCGCGACAACGCCCACTTCGTGATCGAGAACTCGGGCTCGTTGGCCGACACTGCGCGCCAGGTGGACGGCGTGCTGTCGGTGCTGCGCACCAGCCGCGCGCACTGGCGACTGCGCGCGCTGCTGCTGCTGCTGGTGGTTGGCTGCGCTACGCTGGCGCTCTGGCTTAGCTCGGTGCGCAGGTCGACGCGGTGACGTCCCCCCTCCCCTCTGATGACGCGGGCCCAGCTGGGAGCGGGCGCCGGACCGGGGTGGACTCGCGTCTCGTTTTGCTCAGGTGTGCTCGGGCGGGCGTCTGGATGTGTAGCCTGGGTGTGCTGATGACATGGCCTGTACTGATACTCGTGGAAAGGGTAGTTTAACGAAATGTGTGCGATGTCGTGTGTATGTTGTCGCCCGCCCTCCGTTCTGCTTCGTCGTGAACAGACTTGACGTGAACCTTTTTTCCTCCGAGACGTTGAGGCCAATGATGAACTGTATTTGAACTTGAGGACCTAGTGTGACATCCATCATGTCATCCCGTTGCGGCGCGCACAGTGGGGGTGGCGGCAGCGCGGTGTCAGGCCGCACGTCTGGGAGGTGCGGGATCTGATTCCCTGTGGTGAATCACCCTTCCCGTCAGGGTGAGAGACGGGCGATGCAATGACGGCTCGTGCCACGCGCAGGACTTGACTTGACCTGACTCAGAGTTGCCAACGCCGGGTCAAGTTAATGCGGTTAGTGCTGTCATGGGTGGGGGCCGCGGCACGGTGGCATGGTGGGTACACCAACTGTCTGAGATTGGCGCGATTTAGAAGGGGTCTGTTGGCGTGCTCGTGTTCCAGCGGCTCTGGCGCTCAGCCCAGCATTCTCTAATCGGAGACGGATGGTCTCGAGGTCTCTCCCACCCTTCACTACGAGCAGGGACCAACAGCCTACCGGCAACCTTTGACCAGACACGACGGCGGGGTGCTTTTCGCCGACATACGCCTCTAGTAGAATCATAGCCGAAGCGTCAAACAATAGGTGCTCCGTATGCGGGACGTATCTTCTTAGATAGGAACGGCGCATTCTTTAGTATGGTTTTAACGCGCTGGCATAAAGGATTCTAATCGTGGAACACGCAGCCTCTTTATATGATATCTTTGCCAGAAAACTGTAGCAAACTGATTGATGAGAGAACGTTGAAGCCTACAGCATTGATTGCTAATAGATGCGTTTGCTACTGATTTGTGTGGGGTCTTTTCTGAAATAAATGTTATGCTACGATCTACTTGTTGTTTAACTCATGTTCATGTGTTTAGTCAGGACAGAAAAGCGTATATAAAAAATACCTGGTACCACACGCTGCCTCAAAGGAAGCGTGCAGCCTTGTCATTGACGGTTGCACACAACACAGAAGACTAACATTTGTGTTGCGTATATCCTAACTCCACCACTTCCTGCTCGTTTCGCTGCGCGAAGGAGCGACGCCGTTGGTGGCAGTGGTGCCGCCATATGAGTTAGAACTTCATTAAAATTTGTTAGCACGGATGCAACCCTTGGTGCCATTTTAAGGTAAGGCATTACGATAGAATTGTTGATGCCAGTTCTGAGGACGCGGGCAGAGGGCTGAACGTCGTGGAGCTTTCGCGGTGCGGCAGCCTCCAGAAAGCGAATGTGCGTGCACGCGCAGACAGTTCTGGAGTCTGACCCGCTATCGCTCGCCGTTTTCACCGCTGCCGAGGCCTCCCACGTCACCGCGGCCGAGGCCTACCCGCGGCTGTCACGGATAGATAGTGCGTGTGCCGGCCGGTAGGGGTAACTACGCCTAAACCTGCGAGCAGGCCTCAGGTTTGTAGACTGGAGAGTCGGGATATTCTGTGCCGCGGCGCTGTCGGGACGACCATCTAGGTAATGCTTTCTCCAGCTAAATTAATGCTGCGAGCGCCCAGGTGCCACAGAAGTCCTGACAGCAGTTTTAAGCCTTTTAGACGTATCTTCAACTCACGGGCCACGAGCCACGAGCCTCGCACCTGTGACCGTGACCGTGACGGTCCACCCGTGACCGTCCAAGAGCTAATTCAGGGATCGTGCTCCCTGGAGTTTAATGGGCGTGGGGTGCAATAATCTCTTCTATTTATTAGAGTTACTGTTATCTTGGTCTTCTCACACCAATAAATGTCGCCTTGAATAGAGTCTTTTCCGCGCAGGGTGTCAGACTGATCCATGGTGAACGCCGAGCAACTTACGTCGGGTCGCCAATTTAATATAGCCGGGTGGCAGGCGGCGCTGTTTGAGTAATGGTAAACGGTGACTGAGTGTTGTTACACCATGTTATGAGTATATTTTGAAAACATAAAGGTATCTCTGTCTCCCACAAGGTTACTTGGGTTCGGACACCACTGGCCACAGTGATGGGCACGCCCATGATTGTAAGCAGTTAGGCACCGCCGTTGAACAAAACTGGCACGTCCGTGCAACGCGGTTCCACGCACTCGGGACCTTGCGTAGAAAGGAATAGATATAGTTGTAGTTCCCGCCGGTTTAGCTGAGCGAAGAGCCAGTACTGTTGACGTCGGTAGGTAGTATAATTGCCAGTCATTTACCATGTCTCGTACCCAATGTGTCCTGATAATTTCGTTATTAAGGATGGGGCTTGCAATACTCGCCTCAAAATGGCAGTCCGCTGCGTATGTATCTGCGTGCTGCTGCGTGCTGCGTGTGTCCCCTCCCCCCCCCCCTTTATGTCCTAAGAGGTCCCGTGGGGCTCCTCGGGACTGACGACAAGGGTCCGGTTGGAGTGCTGAAGGGGCTGGCCGTAGGTCATGTTAAAAACCCCAGCCGTAGGGCCGAGCTCTCGGGTATCAGGGGGCCTCTTCCAACAATTCGGGGACCCCTGGGACGATGTGGCCTCGATGTCGGCCAGACGCCACCAACACCGAAAAATCGGCGCCGTGTCGACCTAAGGCCTTGTGGCCCGTTTCTCAATTGGGAACAAGGCCGGGGGCCTGTTATTTGCATTGGGCGGAGCCCTGAAACAATGGGAGTCCCCTGTCAGGTCAGGAATCTACAGTGCCTAACAGGGGCCCTGTGTTGGTCAGGGTCCCGCAGTGCCTAACAGGGGTCCTGTGTTAGTCAGGGGCCCCGCAGTGCCTAACAGGGGTCCTGCGTTCGCCAGGGTCCTGCAGTGCCTAACAGGGGTCCTGTGTTCGCCAGGGTCCTGCAGTGCCTAACAGGGGTCCTGTGTTGGTCAGGGTCCTGCAGTACCTGGCAGGGGTCCTGCGTCGGCCAGGGGATCCGAGTCAGCTATACACTTCCCTGTGTTGGCCTGGACCCCCTGATAACGACCGGAATGATGGGAATTTACTATGCGGGTCCACAATGAGACAATGGAAGGACCCTGTGAACGTCAGGGGCCCGAGAAACGAACAGGGTACCCTTCGCTTCATTTCAGCCAGGGGTCCGACAAGCCAAACTGGAATCTGTGTGTCAATTGTCGGACCCCTGCGCCGACAAGGGATCCTTCTATGTCGATGGGTGTCCCTGCGTCGATCTGGGGCCAACTGCCCAGTCAAAGGGATCCCCGAGTCGGGCAGGGGAGCATCCCTCTCATGGCCTCCGGACCGGCATGACAGCTGGTAGATACCCCGTGGTAGGACGGAAAGGCCTTCAGCCCATGACTGGAAGGGATATTGTGTCCCCAGTGTTGAACCCCGGGGCCCCTTGTCAGGGCAATGTAAAGAATCTCCTTTTGTGTGTAATTGGGTGGATCAAAACGTGATGAAAAATGTGGATATGGCAACACAAACTTACTTGAGGACGTCTGGTTTTTTTCCGGAATCGAGCAACGAGCAATTTATATCAAATCGTTTTGGGCACGTGCGCTCGCAATCTTGAAGCAAGACTGCCGATGTCCGGCGTCGCAGTTTCCGCCAGACAGAGCGGCGTTGGCTGCTGCAGCGAACACCACATGCGGGCGCTGGGCTCGCGAACGAGATCATGTGTCGCGAAGCACTGCTCCCGAAAGCGGTTTAAAATCAATCCAAAGCATTCAAAGGTCATACTGGAGCCTGCGTGTCGTCTGTGCAATGTCGAGGCTGTCCTCTGGACGGATTCTCGCTGATAATAAAACGAACAAGAAATACTCCACCATTACGTTGAGAGCCCCGACACTGTAGATATTAATCGGTTCCCATCACCAATCGTAACGTAAGTTTCACCGTTCATGTGAAGTTTACGGCTCGGACTGCCTTCCGATCTTAAGAATGTGTTTAATAAAGGCCTGAAGATGCTTCTTTCGTTTTTGTCCTCCCGTTGGTCGCCGCCTGATGTTAGCCAAGTGGCAAGATGCTTCTTTCGTTTTCGTCCGCCCGTTGGTCGCCGCCTGATGTTAGCCAAGTGGCAAGATGCTTCTTTCATTTTTGTCCGCCTGTTGGTCGCTGCCTGATGTTAGCCAGGTGACAATCCTGACGAATACTGTGGAAACTGCGACGCAATGCACCGGGTGTTTTGCAAGCGCACATACCGAGAACCGTGTGATATACTTTTATATACTTTTTCACAAACCGATTCTACAGAAAGGATCCGCGCTTTGCGCCTCTGCACTTCTGCCACCTCGCGAGCGTTTGAGGGTGATCAAGGTCACAACGGCGTGGTGCTCGATTCAGTAGAAACAGAGGGACTTCGAAGCTCGTCTCGGGTAACAGCAAATCAGGCGAAAAGTCGCATGTCAGGCGCTTGTTAGCGGCGAGTTTGTTCACCTGGCACCTGCTGGCTGAAGTCAATACAAGTTCCATATGTGGTGGCCTGTAGGGAAGTTGAACTGGCGACAAGCAGCACACGGCAATACAAAGGTACGCACAACCACAGCTTCTAATCGCTATTCGTTCAGAAAAAGCCCACTGAACCATTGTGAAATGAATAATGCCGGCGGTTTATTCGAAGAAGCCAGTTGTTAACTAATTTATATAGCGTGTTGATTTGCAAAGAAATTACGTAGGTTGTTTTGCGTAAGGCCCGTTTGTGAGGAACGTTATGCGTACACCCAAGACAGTACTAATAGCCTTATTCATCGTGGAATAACCAGAGAAATGGACAGATAGACGAATTGATATTTCGACTACTTGCCGGAAGTGAAATGAATACCGGTAGTAAATACAAAATTGCTTTCCGATCTTACTCGATTTTTCAGTTTTTTTTAGAAACCGCCAGCCGCAGTTCTTACAGAACACCAGCATCCAGGAGATTAAACACGGAGTATTTTCCAGCCATTACTGTGATACAGTGCATAAACAACTAATAATCAAAATGCTCGAAAATGCGTGAACGTGCCAACGTGTTCAAGTAAACAGGCATCATGCATCACCCATCATTCATACACGCAATCGATTTTAAGTAGAGAGGCAGGACGCATCACGCATCACTTACGCATGTAAACGATTTCTATTAAACAGACGTTGCGCATCACGCGTCAGGCATCACCCATACACGTAAAGGATTTTAAGCTGGGACGCATTACACGTCAGAGCACTTATCCCATACACCTAACCGGTCCTGGTCAGCGCTGTACGTCAAGGTCTGGTCGCCGACTTCTAAGATTAGATTCACCTGTTTTCCTGTCTCGATGGTCTGGTTCTCTGTCGATAACTTTGAGCTCTAAAAGGGATATAGCGTTCGTACTTCCCTGGATTTCAGCCTGAGCGTGTTTTGTCAAACTGGCCGCCGAAAGGGTATTCTCTGTTTTGTTTTTGGCCTCTCGCCAGCGTTTATTATAACTCAAGCCAAAAGAGCCCATGCACTCCCCGACATAGTTCCTCCCACGTTTATTACACAGTTTACACTTAATTTCGTAAACCACGTGTTTTTTGCCTTGGAAACCCCTTAAAACCCAGACTTGCATGCATGACGCCTATTGTCCCCGGCCACATAGGCTTCGAGATGGAAAATTTTACCAGAGGCTTTCTTAGCTTATTGTCGTTCTTGGAAGCTAAGCGCACGCGCAGTTTTCATTTTCGAACGACCTGTCTGATTTTCCAAAGTAAGTGGTCGTCTATATAAGGTAGTATTAAGAATACGAAGTCCGATGGGGCGTATTTCCGTTTCTTACCACCCATCCCTCCCCTACACATGCTCTAGATATTTTACCTCTTTCAGCATTCTACCTGAAAGTTGTGGAGAATACCCATTACCCAACGGCAAAATCCACATCTTGTTTATGCTCTTTCTTTCTTTTTCACTACTTGATGAGTTATCAAGAACCTGGAACATCTTACTAATGGAACATGCTACGAAGCTGGGTGGTCAGATCCACAGTGCGGAATTATACCAGAGTTGGTAGCCTTGATAAAGCGCTCAGTTTCTCAAGTTGCGGTTTGCCCCTTCTTTCTACCGTTAGTAGTGTATCCGAATATGGACCCCTTTCCGCCCTCTGTAGTTCCACCGTTAAGGTTTAAGATGCTGATTGGTCACGAACTCTAAAAATTCTTCAAGGGCACGCTTTCCATGCGTCTATACTCCGGTATAATCATCGATGTATCTAGCTAAGAAAGTTGGTTTTACCGGGCTGGTGGCATGGGTTTTGTTTCAAACTGATTAAAAAACTTTATTGCCATGGGAGCAGCGCATGGGCTGCCCATTGTCATGCCCAATTTCTGTCGCTAGTAGTCATATCCGAACGGGACACTATTATCCTGAAGACATTGTTCTAAAATACTGCGGATGCCTCTTTTGATAGACCGAAAACATCAAGGTCACAGAAGGGTTCGTCTACATTAGTTTTCACGGCAGCGATAGTCTCATTGGCTGGTCTGTTGTCATATAAATTGACATTTGCACGGAAAAATGCTGCCCTCTGGTACCCTTTCTGCGTATGAATGCATGAAAAGCCTCTTTAAAAGTATCTGGTGTCTCACAGGTGAGTGGAAGCAAACATCAAAAGCTTGTTCTAAAATACCATTACTTCGCATACATGGAAGTATGACATGTATGAGTGATACCTGATGCATGATGCGCGATGCCTGGTCAATTGAAATCGTTTACATTCATAAGTGATGCGCGATGCGTGCCGCCTTTTACTTAAAACCGATTACATGTGTGAATGATGGGTGATGCGCTATGTCCGTTTACATGCATTTGTTTGCATGTAAACTCTTTCACGCATTTTAATTCTTCGTTGGATGTACACTGTATCTTGGCAATGCCTGACGATTGTTCTTGGTATAGCCTTCTGGGTGTTGGTGAGTCGTAGAAATTATGACTCGCTGTTTAAAAAACCCTGAAAAATCAAATATGATAGGCAGACCATTTTGAATATGCCACTGATATTGGTATCAATAAAGGTATGTGGTCTAAATGTCAATGCATCTATCTTTCTTAGACAGCAGATTCCTGATTTAGTTTCCTGGTTATTCTACGACGAATATGTATTTTTAGTACTGTCTCACTGATTTGTAAAGAAAAACAGCCTGGCGTATTCCAGTGGCTTCTAGTTTCCGTTCTAGCTTTTGGCAAAGAACGAAAAAATTGGACCAACTAAGTATTAAGCGGGCAAATCACGTGACTTTTGGGGCCTTTTTACCTGCGAGGCTCATAAATTTTTGTGGTGTAGCGTCAGGAGGATTGAAATGGTGGCATGTACACATTTACGGCAATCGGTTCAGCCGTCTGTGCTGCACATCTGCTTAGACATGTACACGCACAGATCGTAAGGCATATGCTTTTAATTTCAGATGTTTGGAGGCTGCCTGACTGACTTATTACATGCGTACTCCTGGCAATTTCTATGTGGATTCTCTGATGCTGTCATAGGTTACCAATTGCCATATAAATCAATTAAAAGAAACAATCGGTCGACATCTACCTTTTGATGTTGTTTGTGAAAATTTTTTAACCATTGTCTCTCTGTATTTTGGGAAATAAGTAACAACTTCCTATTATCTAGGTACCTACCATTAAAATGACATACAATATTCCCCATCAAACTCACCCCTGTCTCGTCATCGTCTGCTCAAACTTGTCTGCCGGACGCAGGTCTGTCTCAGCTAGAAAGTCTCACACCAATATAAATGGCAAAGCCTTTTGCGGGGTGTTAAAGGAAATGTTTCACATTTGTACTAGGATTTGAACTGAAATAACCATCTTAAAGGCCATTTGATGCGGTTCACAGCTCTACCTTTTTAAGGCCCAGGCCGCCCTAGTTTCTGAGCTACACGCCCGGGAAGATGCGCATACTTTTTCGGGGAGACTATTTCGAGGTCGCACAGGCTTTCATGATACATGTCCGCCTCTTCCCCACCCGCTCTCTGCCCGTTCGCCGTCCGTTCCCCGTCTGTTTTCCGTTCGTTCTCCGTCCGTTCCCCGTCCATTTTCTGTCCGTTCTCAGTTCGTTCCCTGCCCGTTCCTCGTCTGTTTTTTTTCTGCCCGCCCTGAGCGCAACCTGTTCTCGCGTTTAGGGTGCGTCCCTCCCACACAGTTCACCCCTCTGACTCCCGTCCCCACCAGACGACCCCTACCGATCCATTTCACACTGTTTTGGCCGATCTGGCCACGTGTGATCCAGTAGCCCCGGCCCCGCCCCATACTCCTTCACAGTTGATTTTTTTCACATCTGCAGTCGCTCATACGGCATCCTGAAGCCCATTCGGTGATTGCCCATTGACAAGATTCCTAATCACCGATGTCTGGCAGTAAACCGTTTGGCCTACATTGATCTGTCATCGACCCCAGATCCGGCTTGCGCCGTTTTTGTTCGAATTATCCCGAGAGCTTGCTCTTCTGGAAGGAATCGCTCACTTCTTCATCTCTAAATTACTTGATCCGAAGTGACGGAAATTGCAAGCTTTTTGAGTTGCATTGCGCGTGGATTTCATTTCGCTGTTGTTTCCCTTACTCATATAAGACGGTACACTGTCACGATATGAAACTTTCCGGTCCTTGACTTATATGTGTGCTTTTGCTGTTTTCCACTATCTTATCTGGATAGAGCTATGAAAATAAGGAAGTAAGAATAAGGGAGGATAACGAGCAGCAAAGGGAGAAAATGATTTGACAATGGGAGAAAATCAAACGGTTCAGTCCATGGTCTTCTACCGCCATATCAACAATCTTCTCTCGCCGACTTACGGAGTTTCAAATCACCAACATTGCCAATCCGAACATCGGCAGTTGACGTGAGCCCGGGTGGTTAATTAAATGCGACACACTCGTGTGGAGTGATGGTTAATTCAACAAAGTGAATTTTCAAGTCAGTCTCACACCTGAGATCTCAAAAGGTAGGGCACCAAAGTCATGGAGTAAGTAGGGTTCTATGTATACTCACTTATGTCAACTTGGAGGTCGCTAGGACATGACCTTTAGTTCAAGTAATGTTAAAAAGGTCAAACTTTAGATCCGTGCCAGAAATACCCTAAGACTTACCCGTGCAACCACTTTTAACCTTGAAGAATCGTCTTCTCAGCACAAATTCACCGGTGATCATTTCCGGTCAGTGACCTTAATCGACATTCAGGAGGCCCCAATAATCAAAAACCTATGCAATTGTTTTGATTTCGTAATTCATCTACGGGTGAAGGATTACGCTGGACGGTATGTTCCTCCCTACAAAAGGTCAATCAGAGTCATTTTAGGCCAGTGACATTTTACGTATATCAAATTCATATAAAATGTATGTTCACGTTCCTGTGACCACGAAATCCGAAATGAGAGTCAGTAGCTACCCAGTAAAACAATTTACTCAGTGTGAAGCAGTTTGGTTTTGATCCCGGTCTGACCTTCACACCTGATTCAAGGTCAGTCGAACGAGTGGTAATCCCAAAATTCATCGTCTTAATGTCAAAGAGACCATCTCAAAGATGTATGGCTTCGTTTCACGCTCCACTGTCGCAATCGAGTGGTTTAACAACACCCCGCTGTCGCGATGGAGTGGTATCAAAAAACTGAATGTACCTTGAAAGGTCGCTGACCTACGGCAGGTCAAAATCATCCATGGATTCAGCGAAGTCGATTTCAAGGGAATCGTTCAACCTGATAGAACAACAGAGTGTTAGACGAAGCCATACATCTCTGATATACTTTCTTAGGAAACAAAAATATTGAATGAGCAAATTACATTGACCTAAGGTCAGGTATAAAGGTCAGAGCAAAGTCAAACCAAACCTGTTTTATTACTCCAGGGCTTGCTGTATGGGATGGTTTCTGGTGCTCATTTCGAATTTACTGATAGCAGGAACCACATTACGCATCTTCCATGGACTTCTTAGAGGCCAGAATAGGATATTGACCTAAAATGACCTAGCTCAACATTTTGTTTTTAGAAGCATACTGCCTGGCATAATCTTTCTCGCTGATTCAAATGAGAAACTCAAAACTCTCACTTATTCAGATGAGTTTGTGATCTTTTGCAAGGAACAGGTATCTAGGTTCTGGGGACACTTTGGGGACCAACTTGGAGTTTGACATTGTTTGACCTTATTTGGCCCAAAGGTCATTCACTAAGAGGCTCAAACTTTGAACTACGTGATTTCACGCACGGGCCAGTACATCCTGTAAATTTGGTGTTTCTAGCCGTCTTAGTTCCTAAGATCTCAGAGGGGTTAAATTGAACCCCGCCGAGCGAAAGGTATCAAACCGGCCACCCGGGCGCGTGTTAATGATCCCCTGCCGTTTTCATAGCTAAAGCGCCCGGGCTAGAAGCAAACCTTTAAAAGGTTCCAATAATTATTAATCCCCTGATTCTATATGATCAATGATTATAAACCTTCATTACTATTTTTGCAGCTTTGCTCTAAACTTATAACTCGCTCACGGAGTATTATCCGGAGCACGAAAGGCAAAACGCACAGGGTACAAAGAATTGCTATCAGTGGTGTAGTGTCTCATTTATCTGGATGGGTTCCAGCCCCCTTCCCAACTTGAGTTCCAGACACCCCAAGTTTTAGCAAAATGGGCCAAATCTGTGAGGCACAGTTTTTTAGCGTATTTTTGAGGGTAGGTTGTGTTATTTTTCGCTGCTCAGCCCATTCCCCCCACTAATTTTGTGAGCCTACGACCCAGAGCGATTTTGCAGGCACACACTATAGCACACAACATAAAAGCATGTACCAGCGGATGACTCTTTGACTTCGGACGTCCAAGCAAAATATACATCGTAACGTCACCTGCAAACTTGGGATCGAAACGAAGCGTTTTGAACATACGCGCCGTTTTCTGGTAATTCTTGTCCACCAATTTTAAGTCCGAGAGCGAGCCAGCTGTCACCTCAAGGAGTGTTTAAAAACAGAGCTCGTTCCAAAATTTCCTTTTTCATATTGAGAAACTACTGCCTTCTACCAACAAACTCAGCTCTTACACGCGTCACTGCATTTCTTCACTGCCTCACTGTGCGCGGTTAACTGCCAAGTACGTAAAGCAGGAAAGACATGGAATCTAGATGAGCTTGTAAATGTTATGGAGGGCGTTTCCCTGGCCTAAAGCTGTTATAACCAGCCTGCGTCGCCCATTTCATGGACATGACGGGTATTTCCCTGGCCACACGTTCTAGCTGAAGCGGGTGAAGGCCGTTTTCCGTCCAGAGTAGCTTGGAGCAATGTCCCCAGAAGAAAAATAGGCTCACGACTCGTGGTCACTGAAATAAGCAGAGAAGGGCATTGTCAACAGGCAGGGCAGCTGCCCAGGCGTATTTGAAGAAAGGTAGAGAGACATTGTCTTAAATGGTGGGTGGAGCAGTGGTTACGTTCTATTTTTACATTAAATGAAATACATATGCTTTTTATCCAATTTTGGTGTGTCGAGAAGGTATGCGTAAACGGTTTGCGGTAGCCACTTAGTTTGTGAACCATCCTTAATTTTGAGTACATGTTTAAATAAATACATGACAAATTACCTAAGCAAATGACAATGAATTAAACGCAGAATTTGATTTCCTTACACGGGATAGAGATACCATTACACGTCTTCTGCCTCACAGGAATGGTGCGCTTATAAGAAGCTGATGCAAACAACACCAAGCGCATGTGGTAGAAACCAGGCAAAGTTCCAGGCTTATACACAGACGCTGGGTTAACTGCCAAAATGTTTGCTAGTGTATATATATATATATATATATATATATATATATATATATATGCGGGTTAGTTAAGCATATATCTGTTAACCTTATAAGTTGAGCATATATATATATATATATATATATCTCTCTCTCTCTATCTATCTATCTATCTATCTATCTATCTATCTATCTATCTATCTATCTATATCTATATATCTATATAACTATATATCTATATATAGATGGTGAATATCCAGAAATATGTGGACCAAATCTGAGAAGGAGCCGTAAGCGGGTGGACAGAAGAAAAAGTCTATGAACACACACACAACGGGACTCTGGGCATTGAGATCTGCTGGGTTTTGTCCCAAAGTACACCATTTGCCACTGTACGTGGTAGCAAATCATGCTGTTGTTCATAATACGACGCAGTGTTGTCCAGTGAGCATTGGGAAAGATCGCTGGTGAACTGGGTAAATCAAGCATAGGTGTTTTAGGTAACACAAAAGTAAGCTAAACACGAATACATTCTGTAAGGGTAGCAGAAAACATTGTTGGTAAACCAATCTTGAGAAAGGAGGACTTGGCCCCCATGGCCAAGGACGGGATTTATTGATGGCCTGGAATGCTGTCTTTCGCTCCGACTCGATATTTTCTTCTGGTCGACGAGTTCTGATTCTGCTTGCTTGCAGATAGCCGAAGGTGCCTTCCTCCCGGAATATCTGAATGTTGTGCACGATGTCGTTCCTGCCAGCTGGAAGCCTCACTGGGAACTCCTGCCAGAAAACCGCGGGGCTTTGGTCACAGGTGGTCTGTGGGAAACATTTCACTAATTTTATTATCCACCGCGCCGTGAACAGCATGCTGGCTCTGGACTCAGACAACTTAAGCCTTCTTGTCGTAATTAAATTTGTCGTTGCAATTCCAAGATGATGTCGCGAAGGCGGCGATGTTGAATAGGGGAAATAATTGCATTACTGTCAGCAAGTTTTTCAGCATTCTCCGAAACCGTCCCATTAGCATCAATAGCCATTGCTTCCAACTATATGGAACCAGTCCTCATACTGCAGTGAAGGCAAGAAAATGTTCTCAAAGACGTTCTACTTAAGAGTGACTTTGCCGAAGGCGAGGCACGCATGTGCTCCCCATCCCCCTTACCTCAGCCGCTCAGGCTTTCTGTCGGGCTTCGCAGAGGACGACCCTTACAAAGGCAAGCCCGAAGCGGCCTGCAGCTCAAGACAGCTCTTGTAGAGTTTTGAAGGCGCTCAACTTCATAACGCAAGTGCAGAATGCAAACAAAGCAAACTTGTGACATGAGCGCAAACCACATAATGGGACTGCTCTTCCAGGCTAAATTACGAGACGTGAAGTATCTCTGCAGTCTCCCAAGCGTCCTGGTCAAAGAAGTGGTATTGTATGGTTTAACATCTCGTGATTTGTGAGCAATAAAAAGTTGTTATTGCGCCAATACTTCTGGAACACCTAATGTGCGGAGTTCGTTGCGCAAACCAAGTGTTCCATATTTACTTTGGCGCCATGAAATATTACTAAACTGGCGCCTTTGAATGCTTGCCGTTGTTATGAGCTGGGAGATCTTATTCTGACAATAACTGACCCTTGATATACGAGGACATACTGCTTAAACGACAAATTAACGAGGCATTGACTATATAGACAAAGCTCGATGTTTCAAGGTTCAGCTAAGACCGTAGTCACGAGTGAGCAAGATTAAACAAAATAAAGCAAAAAGCTTAAAAAAAACAACACAACTGAATACAGAAAATGTTCCGAATCTGTGCAGGCACTGCTGCCCAGAAATACGTCAAAATAAAAAATTCTAACTCCGGCATATCCGAAGATCTTTTACACGTCACTACGCTAAGGGGACCGGAAAGGCCCTTAGCTGAGCTGATTGAGCGCTGGACTCGTTATCTGAAGACCTTGATTCGAATCCCAACAATTATCAGGAGATAATTCCGGTTCTATCGCACACATGGCTGAGAGCCAAGCTCCACGTAGCATTCCACGCAGTATTCAATGACACCTGACGACAGCGGGGGAATTAAATGTCCAAACCCTTGATTATCTACTGACACACCAAGCAAGAACGGTAGTCGTGACAATTATTCCATTCATGATGGTTGTACCTAGTCGTAATCACTCCGTAACACTATGAAAGCTTACGCGGCTGCTGTAATGCCCAATTGCAATCTCACCTGCAGGAATGGCACGTATGAGCTATTAATCTACCAGAGACCGCATAACGCCGTTTGCCTATAGCGTCCGGAGAAATAGGCGAACCGTTTTACGCCCACCGTGACGTGAAGCCAGCTGGCGCCTCAAAAATGTTTGGCGTGCTCCGAGATATGAACACCATCCCGCGGATCGGTTCTCTGCTTCCGGTATGCGCACCATGTGGTGCCGCACTGGAACCCGAACATCCAATCGCATGGACCCGATGAATTTGAAAACGCTATTCTGATCCGATGACGACGTGACAGCCTAAAAAGCGACTGAACCTCGCTCAGTAGACGAGAATGCATCCCTTTGGACGGCCGGCACTACCTCTTGTGCAAAAGGTGGTCATGGTCTAACGACGCCCCATTACCACCTCCGTTCATCTCTCCGGTTCGTCTTCTCGGTTTCCTGTTTGTCTCCTTGCATTCCTTCACCTCCGCATTACAGCTTGCTGGCGGTGGTGTCCGCTTGACGCGCCTGACAGTTCTATACTGAACACCTCCTGAAGGAATGGTCACGGTGTTGAGGTGTTATCGTGTCAGTGTTCTTAAAGTTTCAGAGTGCATACCTGCAGAAGGGTTTCCGTGTGCTCGAAAGTGCCGCGATGTCAGTACTTCTTAAAGTTTCAAAGTAAATGCCTGCAAAAAAGCTTTCTTGCGCTCTGAAGTGCCGCGATGCCCGTTCTTTTTTTCATCGTCATGATAGCATTTCGGACATGTAACGATACTAGGGCGCTGGTTGTCTCCTGCGTATGGTTGTATAACTTTTTACTTCATTAAAAGGTAGTGAAAGTTGTGTCCAGTATTGGATAAGTTCAGTGAATCCGGCGTCCAACCCAGTACTCCAGCCTTGAGGCCCAGTTTTCTCTCAACGCGAGTGTTCTATTGTGGTACTGGATGTATGGATAACCACATTGACAGTACGGCTGCAAAATGTTTTTTTTAAGCTTCGTGCCGTGCCGCTTATACCAATTAAGCATACAGTTTTAAGTATGGTCATTCTCACATCACAAATAGAGATGTGGGCCCTGTTGTTCTAGGTAAACACAATGTTCTGCATGCAGCCAAAGAACTTAATTTGATAATGTTGCCCAATTATAACACTGCACAACATTCTACAATCTTGAATACACGATAATTTCCAGAAGCTTGGCACATGCATACCTAGTGCGTACCATAAAATGACAATAAAAAACATCTATAAAAACTTCTAGTGATACTTCCATAATTTCCCCAGCCTTTCCTTGATGAGTTCTACAGAATTGGATTGAGACCTTCCAACCTTGCATTGTTTTAGGAAAGATGGGGATGATAGCAAAGGAGACGAATATACACTACGCGATTCTTTCCTGAAAGGTTCCGACACCCGACGTAATTTGGTCTAAGAATAATATTTTCAGCATTTACTTTTTTGCTTCATCACTGAAATTGGTTAGCTGGCAAAGCCCGGCCGTCTTTCATTTAAATTTCAACGGCTTCCAGTGCAGCTCAATGGGTAAATCATGTACCCTATCAGGCCTATCGCACTTGCCTAAAACAAATCTGGTCGCGCTTTCCTGAACTATTTCTATTCCTCGGCCTGGGTGGGCGGCATAGGGGTCCCAAGCACAAGATGCACATATCATCATCAGCCTCACTAATGAATGTAACCTTCGTGGTGCGAGTTGATTTTTAATAGCACATTATTTATGTTGTAATTACTCCTTCAGTGCGCAGCACCCTAAACAGGAACGAGAAAAAAACAAGAGATGTGGTACGATGTAAGAAGCATAACACGTATGGTGTCCCATTTGGCCAACTAGGGGTTTGAGAATAGTACGAAGCTGCCTAAACAGATGCCTCTGAAGTGTTTTGCTACGCTAGATGAAAAAGCTGGATGTTTGTCTTCATGTTAGCCTAACGTTATCACGTAATAAAATTAGTCACCGCAATTCCTTAGCACCTGTTCACCAAAAATGACCTTTAACAAGTCGAAAGAAATTACGCCGGTCATTTGTGGATTTCAACAAAGGTCTTGCGTGATATTAAAGCTTAATTCTAGACCATAAAAGGACTAAAACACCTAAAGTGGAGATGCATACCAGATTGAGCACGTCCTTTGCCTTGCTCAATAATGACGCAGGACCGGCATTGCAGCCTTGGGCATTGCCAGCATTGCCAAGGCATACCATAAACGCCGCCTTTTTCGACATTGAAGATACCGATGTGGAGGCAAGTGAGCGATGAACATCCATGATATGCCCATGGAAGGCTCCCGATTCTGTCATTTTTAAATGGCCGACGCATATACTGTTTCCAAGTTCCAGTATGACAACGTTCGAAGTAAAAATTTCACTTTATCGGTACTTTGTCGTCCTGATTTATCAGCTTTGTCACCAGACATCTTAACAAAACAGCTAAGACGTGATAACTGTTTGTGAATGCCGCGAAGGGAATCAGATTCCGAATGATTACCTAACGGAAAGTCGGCATAGTTTGTGTGTTTTCCATTAATTGAAATCGGTGATTTTCCTTCAGATTTTTCTTCCTTTCAGATCCTTCAGATTTTCCTTCCTTTCTGTAACACGTTATTGACGCTTGCCGTGATGAGCCTTTTCCATAACGCGTACTGATATGGAAGTCGAGGCCACCCTTTCTCCTCTCTGGGGTTTTAAAACCAAGAGCGACAGAAGCTCGCGGATAACACCAGTGGATTGGTCATAAAGGTATTTCGCGATTGGTGATACAGTTAATTTTTCTTGGCTAGTATTTAAACTAATTATACCGGGTCAAATATAAAATACAAACTGCATCAACTACAAATTCACTTTATTGATTCGGGACATCAACAAAATGTGTAGTGAAGATTCCAGGGGCGCAGCCAGAGCCTCGGTAGGGGAGGGCACAGGGTTGACAGAGGGTCCCCTGACAGAGAAGGCCTACTCACAAAAATCGCCGGATATAGTCCATTTGTTGATAAGGGCATGTTTTTCTAGGACATCATATATATATATATATGTATACATATAACTTATATATATATATATATATATATATATATATATATATATGTATAACTATATATCTTACACATTTTACCTTTCACTACTCAAATATAGGCCAGACGCAACTGCAAGATCAATTCTACCGGCACATAGGTTATAAAAAAAACAAACTGAACACAATTATGCGCTTAAGCACTGCATGAAATAAATTGCCGGTGCTCTCCATTTTACAATGGTCTTTGATCTCTTTTTAAAACGCTAGAGCTCAGAACCTTTGTCAAAATATTTATCTGGGTTGTACAGAGATATTAAGGATTCCTCCAATGTAGATTGAGGGTTAAAATAGGTCAACAGTTTGTATTAACGTAGCCAAGCCTTGTTTGTTTGGGGGTGGTTAACAATCAGGCAGAATCGAATAGTGACGCAAATTACGCAACGTAGTTTTGAACTTGTGCGCTCGCATATCTCAGCCTCAAAAATCTCGACGCCACGCGTTGCGGTCTCCGCAGGTTGCGCAGCGTCGGTTCTACGGTTAACACTAGGCTGTTGTCAACGGGTGGACGGGAATGATGCTGCATTTCAAAGAAGTACGTTTAAACGCTCTTGGACACCTAATCGTAAAATTAGAGCTATTTTGGGTGTACATTTCACCTGTGCAGTTTTTAGAATGATAATAACGTATTGGTCTCTACAGCACCGCGAAGTGGTGCTGGAATCTAGTGGTAGAGCTGTAAGAGTACAGGTAAAATCTCTGTTTTTCGTGTTACTGTAACTGTTATCAAAAAAGGTTCACCCGCTGTAATTTTTGAGATGTGCGAATTAATTTGGAAAAACATCCAGATGCACTATTTTACGATGGCTGTGGTTCCGCCCTCGGCACCCGCCCGCTAGCCCTATTGCAGTGGCCAACGGCTTTCGGTTTTATGAAAACTGCAGCCCAAGCCATCGCTGTCCTTGCTCCCTGATGACGGGCGTGTCATTGGGGCTTTATGACACACGCAGCATCTGAGGCTATATGGCGTCGCCAGCCTCTCACCCTGGCGGGAACGGCGGGCATCACGGTGAATGAAACCCGTACCTGTGGTTTCCCAAAGGCGCTGTGGTTAACGCAGGCGCGTTTACCAGTTCACTGCCGGCATCCGGCGAGCCGGCTCAAACATTTTGACGTTATCTGTTTCACAAGTCGATTCTGCAAAAGACTGAATGTTCTCAGGGAACATGAGATAACCGCGCGTTTTAAACTTATTTCGGCCCGCCCCATTCAACACTAATGAGACCTCTTATTTCTCTCCGGTAAAGGGTCCCGTTGAATACAACACTACGGGGCACATCGTTGTTCCCGGTTAAGGACCGAAGGGCCCTCCAGTCCTACCGCGGTGTGCGTCCCGGCCGTCACTCTGGCGACACGGGGTGGCATCTCCCTGCCAGATCCAGAGGCCCCTAGAAAGATACAACGTATCATATTGGTCTGTTCCCTGACGCGGGAGGCCTTCTGACCCGAGCAGATGACCCCGGATCGACGCATGGACCGTCACTAGCGCAACAACATTCCTGTTCGCCGCAGGTAGTCAAATGACTGGCACATAGACTTCAGTTGGGCTAAACGTGCCCTTGTTGGAATTGGGTTGAAAGGCCCACCGTTCGGTGCTGAGGGCCCTAGATGGTACAGGACAATTATATTGCCCAGATGTGAGCACTCATCATAATTTTGTGTTTCCTTCAGTTGTCAGAGAGCCCAACCAACGCGAGGGACCCCTTGTCATTCGGGCTCCCGTCCTCGTCCCAGATGAGCACATCTTTCCCTGACCGATTAAAGGCCTGCTGTCGACAGAGAATGCCCTGTTAGGCACTGTAGGCCCTGCACAATACAAGAGCCCCGACCGATGTAAATCGCGGGCCTCGCCTCGTCTCTTCTTGGGAAGTGGGCTATCAGAGCTCAAACCAACACGGAGCCGCCTGGTCGTTGTTCGTGATTTCTAGCCGAAATAGAGAAACGCTCTGTCTCAGGGGTCCCTATCGGTGTAAGAGATCATCTTGCTGACGTTTAAGATCACGGCCCTATGGGCGGAGGTCCCTAATGTGACCTACAGCCAGCCCTTCAGATCCTTAATCCATCCCATCGGGCCCTTGATCTTTGGTTCGGTCCCTCTTCGGGCCTCGTCAAACACTGCTACGACTCGGGGCCACTTACCGCCACAGGACCCCTGCTAGGCCATGTGGCCCCCAACCGACATAGGACCCCCTCACTGTGTCAAGGACCCGGGCATTGCAAATCGCGAGCACCAGCCTCGTTCCTGCTTGGGAAATGGGTATTTAGAGCCCATACGGATATAGAGCCGACCGTTCGGTGCTCATTGATCCTGACCGACTTAGACACCCGCATTGTCTCAGGGGTTCCTCAAACGGTACAATAGGGCCTCTGATATTTCAGGTGACGACCCTTAGAGCCGCAATTCTTTATATGATCTACAGCTAGTCCTTCTGGCCCTTATGCACTCCAACCGGGTCTTTGATCGTCGGTTTCGGTGGGCGGCCTGGGCCCCTCGTCGGGCCTCATCGAAGACTTACTTTGGTCGGCTCGGAGCCCTTGTAAGAACAGGACCCTCTTTTCGGCACTGTAGGCCCCTGACAGATACAAGGTCCCGACCGGTGAAAATCACTGGACGCGGCTTTATAGCTGATTAGGAAATGGGCTCTCAGGTCCATAACGCCAGGGAGCATGCAGTGCGGCACTGGTGGTACTTGATCGACATGTAGGCCCTTATCGACTCAGAGGGTCCCCGATCGGCGCAGAGGGCCCTCTCACCGTTACTTGAGGGTCCGTCTTCGCAGGTCGGGGCCGCTGAATAATACTCCAACTTGCCCTTTATGCCCTCAGACCCCCCAATGACACCCTTGCTCGTCGGACCCGCTGGACCCTCTAGGCTCTCCGGGCCCCCTCGAACACTGCCTCTGGCCGACTCGTGGCCCCATGACAACACAGGGCCCCTGTTAGGCGCTGTGGGGCCCCGAGCAATATGAATCGTTGGCTACGGCCTTGTCTCTTCTGGGAAATGGACCCTTAGGCCTGTGCGGCCACCGGGCCGACCGTGCGTTATTGGTCGTGTCTGACCGAAATATAGGCCCGCATCGACTTTGTGGGCCCCTGATCAGCGCGTACGACCCTCTAGGTGACATTAGTGTTTGGCCCTGCGGGCCGGGCCCTTAAATGGGAATTTCGGCCGGCCTTACGGGCCCTTTGGGCCTGTAAATTGGCCCCTAAATCGAAGGTTCTGAGGGGCTCAAAGGTCGCTCGAAACTTAGGGAGGGGGGGGGGGGGGCGCATGTGCTCCCTGTGCCCCTTCATCCCTGTCCGCGCTACTGGATGGTTATTTTAATTTAGCCCAGCTGTGGTTGACAGCTTGTGCGACGCATGGCAGGAGCACTTTTTTGAGCGTCCGTCCCGACAGAAATTTTACACCGTGCAGCCACACAATACACTTTCAAGTGAGCGAGCTTTTGGTAAAGATGGAAGGACTATTGCAATATTTCAAAGCAACGTGGACCTGCGTCACAATGCTGAGCGGTATCGCAATTAGCTGGAGCGCCTAGTGCGTCAGCACATGGGGCAGACCTTTTTGATTGGAAAGTAACCGGTGCCTTAAGTATTTCTTGAAATCTTTTAATTGGGTTTTAATGTTGCCACGACGGTTTATATAAGCGGAGTGGCATTCTTGGACCGAACAGTAGCTGTTTTGATACTTATGCTCTTTGAGGATTTATCACTGCTTGCGTTTATGCAGGTCATTGTGTAAGCTGAATTAAAGGGAGTACTTTACAATTCTGTGGGTTTTGAACTGAAACAGACATTTTAAAGATCATTCGGTACAGTTCACAGCCCCGTCCTTCTTAAGACGTTGCCACTTCTTACCACTAGTGTCTGAGCCACATGCCCGTGAAGAAAAGGAGACTATTTTGGGGAGAGTATTTCATGGTCACCTTGACATTCATGAGTCTAATAACGCCCCTCGAATGCTGCCATTCCATAAGTCATGCGGTGATCAAGGCCAAGAAAGTATAATGGTCCAGTCGTTCATATCCGACGTTCATGAAAGCGATTTCCAAATAAAACGGCCGTCGACTGGCTCCTAACCAATGTTGTGCAAAGTACGGTGACGTAACCAAAAAATGGCGTATTGAGGAGCATATTTAATAAACAAGAAATTTTGCTGTCAACAGCAGCCTTTTCTACTTCAAAGTGTGTCAACAGTTATAACCAAGTTTATTTCGTCATGTCTGATACTTGCTTTAATACCTTCAAGTGTGAAACATTCCCTTTAAGAAACCTGTTGTCGTGAAAGTAATGCCATATTTGTAATCTCTCTGCGTCTTTTATGTTTCCGACCTTCGACACCCTGAAGTGAGACGACCGTCAGTCATATGCTTAGGTTTTATGGTCCACTGCTAAATATAAAATATCAGCGCAAAAGATGCAGGAATTTGAAAGAAATGAAACTCAACCAAATGGTGCCCGGGACGAAATTCTTTTACGACAATCCATTACGCTCTTGTCATCTTCTCCATCTTTCATTGAGCATGATTGGTGCGGTATGTAGTAGTATGCGTGATTATCTTTTCTCGCAAAAATAAAAATCTTTGACATTTACTACATCATATTCACTTTCCACAATTTTTTAATATTGCTGAGATGAGCAAGCATGCCCAACAATGTTTAGCCTTGTCTTATGGGGACTTCAGTGCCAAAAAAAAAACTGATCGAAAATCAAACCACATCAAATGACGGCAGAATGGAAAGACTAAGCACAACTTTTCTTCCTTCAAAAGTGCGATAAACACTTTTTTCAGCATCATATCCATCTTTTGCGGATCGCATCCAAAAATATCAAGCTATCATTTGTATGCATGATATTTTTGACGGAAGCTGCCAGTTCTTTGAAATACGACGTTAAAGAGGACATTTGACACTCTTGAACCTTAAAACCGGCGCGTTCAGTGCGTTTTGACCGCTGCGTGGATTTTATACGAAAAAAATGCAGAAACGTCTTTGCAAGTAAAAAGACTTTACCGCAACTATCCAGCAACAAAAGGTGTAGACTATCTTATGTTGCCCTCACATTTCTGATGCGATTGGTTTCAGCTTTCAGATGCTAAATACCTTCGAAAAACACACCTTTTCAAATGAGAGAGGGAGTTTTCCGTGTACCCACCCAGCCGTCCGCAGTTTGCCAAATAGGACACTAAGGACAGAGCAAGTACGTGCCAGCGGGTGACGCTCTAGGATCTTCAGTCAACTGTGCATGGCAACGTCACTTTGGGTGCAACAATATGTTTCGGTTGGTGCCGGTCAAAGTAATGATAAAAGCTTTTAAATGATGAGATAACCAAAGCAAAGACTTATGATCAGCATCTTGCACGGGTTTGCCTTACTAATCCAGATGCTGCGTGAGATTTTCGAGTCGGAAGGAAAAAAAACACGGTGAGATGACATAGAGCAAGTGCGGGTTAGTGGTGACACGAGAAAGGTTGCATGCAATAGCTGCAACCGCGTAGTCGTTGCCATGTTCATGCAAACGAAGCAACTGTCAAAATCAAACAAAATGTAATAGTCAATTGACGTCCCCGTCGTTTGCTGTCAAGACTGACATGCTTTAAATCGTCAGAACGTCCGCGCCCAAACCTCCTGCCGCCTGTGTTCAATGGCGTTGACCAGTTGGCGCGCGAGCCGATCCGCCACGCGCCAGCCGGCAGCCGTCGGGCTCGACGCGTCCCGTCGCTGGCCCGGCCGATTTAGCGGCGCGACGCCGGCCGGCGCGTCGTCGCGATGATGGACGAGGTGGCGGCGGGCGGCCGCCGTGCTCGGCTGGTGACACACGACCATCCTCGGCCAGCTGAAGCAGACGACCCGCGGCTGACCCCGAGCCCCAGCCAGCCCGTCAGCGGCGCGGGCAAAGCCGCCGCCTCAGGCCGTGGCCGCCGGCGGGCGTTCCGCTCTGCCGAGCTGCCGCGGAGGGTGCCGCCGGCGCCGGCTCTGCCGGGCTTCTGTGGAGGGGCCGCCGGCGCGGACTCATCTGGGATGGTGCCGGCCGCCGCCGACGCGTGGCGCCGCCAGCCGCCTCCATCAATCATGGCGATTGTGGACGACGCCATTGGGCGACGTGTTGCGCACCGGTTTTCTTGTGGGAAGGGAAGCCCGGACACCTTATTGGGCATGCATGAACACGAAATGGTTTCACTCTCGGAAAAGTGGTCAGTCCGCGACGTTCCCGATTTCATGCAGCATGAGAAAAAGGTTCCCAAACACGATGTCCGGAGCAGCAACGACGTTAAAGGGAATGTTGCACATTTTAAGATACCGTAGTAAGCCTCAGATATGATGAAATAAACTCACTTATATAGCTTTGGAAAGCTATCGGTTTATTCTTAAGTAGAAAGGACTTCTGTAGGCAAAAAGGTTTCATATTTACTAAATATGCTCCTTAGTACACGATTGTTTTCGATCGAATATAGGAATGTTTGTATGACAGCACTCACTTGCAGTTCTTTAATCTCCAAAGAGGTGACCCTCGGCGGTGCTGGATGTTTGATGAGTTGAATATCGTTAGGTGTTGGTGTTTTGGCTATTTTTCGTGGTGCTCTTGCATGTTTATTCGTGAGTTTCAGGTGCTTGCTTGTATTCAAATGCTCGTTTATAGCGTTATTCTTAAGTTATTCGATTACAAGTCACATTTATGTAACAGCTAGGAAGAATGCAAGTCTTCTTATATCACGTAGCACACAACGTAATCAAAAGATCTGCAATGACCCTCTCATACTCTTTCTCATTTTATCCTTATTCCCTGCGACGCCCCGCTTGTCCGTGCGGGCTGCATGCGTCAGCCACGAGTAGGCCGAGAGGCCCTATGGAGGAGACCCCAACCTGACGGTCAGTGCACGCCCCGCAGAGAAGCTCCCTTGCGCGGGTTAAAGCTCGGCGGTTGACCTCGCCTGGCTCGTGTGGTCCTGACCCACCATTACTCATTCTCCTCCATCCCATAGCCCTGAACTGTTCATTTATGGTCGAAAGGGCTCGAGCTCGAGCTTGTAAGGGCTCGAAATTGTGTAATTCAAACTGAGGGCTTAAACCAAAGGGCTAAGTGCTAAACTTATATCATTGTTATGGCATTAGGTATAGTTTAGTATAGTATAGCATAGTAGTATAGCATCTTGTATAGTTTACACACTACTGGTTGAGAACCAATCGATGGCAGTGACGTCTGGAAATCGTGCTTACGAATATCAGATATGAACGGCTCGGCAGTTATGTTTTTCTTGACCTTGATCGCCGCATGATCAGTGGAAAGCAGGATTTTAATGACGCTATTATGACGTCATGGATACCAGGGTAGCCTTGAAATAGTCTGCACGAAAGTCTGTACGTCTTCGCGGAAGTGTAACTCAGAAACTGAAAGGCGTTACGTCTTCAGAAGGACAGGGCTCTGAACAGCATCGAATGATCTTCGAGTTCGCTATTTTAGTCCAAAATCCCATAGAAATGTGGAAAATTTACTTTAACATGCTCAGTCTGGCAAAAAAGCCAGGACTGCATCGCATTTGACGTGGTCTGATACGGTGATCATAATCGGTGATTTAAAATGACTACAACTGAGCTTAGAATGCATATGCAAGGCCTGAGGTGCATCTGGTGCGCACGGACCTGCCGCGATCGACCGCCACATGACCCCGGGTCAGCAGACGTCCGCCCGCAGCCGGCGGCGGTGAGTCATGTGACCGGGCGGTGAGGTCAGGCGGTATGGGGCGCGCAGGGGCAGAGGGATCGGGGCGGCCGTTGCCTGAACAGTATCCTAATTAGAGCTGTACCGCCAATGCAAATTAAAGCAACGCAGGTTTTACACATAGAGCACTGCATTGTCGTTTTTGGCCTCCCTAGCATACAAGACGTGGGATTAGCATTGAAACCTTTATATCGTGGAACCTCTGGGAGGGGGAGGCGAACTGCTCAGTGTAGTGCCTGCATCGATCCGCTCCTCTCCGAAGAGGCGTCCACCTGGCCCGTTGGAGCGCCGCGATATCTCTGAGCCCGTGACACTTTTTGCACAACGAGTTCATCCATGGAGGCTCAGCCAGGATTGACACAATTACAGTGGATCCACTGTCTGAGACGGCTGTGAATAACGGCTTTTGTGGATTTCAGGTCTAGACGTTGGAAGTTGGGAAGTTACGGATCTGATAGCTTTGTAATGTAAATCTTAGTCGGGTCCGGCCGACATTGGCCGTTCAAAACCGAAAATGATTTAGACTGGCGAGCTAATTCCGTCCCATGCAACTTCAGGCATCTGGAACGGACGCGTTGCTCGCACAGCCCCCTGAAGGCCATGCTTCCAAGTCGCTGGACTTGATAAAGGCTTTTCTGGACGCTCCGAGCTTGGCGCGGGTGTTTCGGACATATTCTACATACCATGCGGTTCCAAAGCTGTGTCCCATAAAACAGTCTTAATAAGAGAAATGCAGGTGCGCTCAAGACAATCATATTTGTAAGTAAATGATAGAAGGCCAATCACAAAAACGCATTATCTAAAACTAACTAAAACGCCTTTGATTAACCGGCGGGGCCTAGGCCCATTTTGGGTGTCTCTTTACCTCTTACGAAACGCAATATGAACGGGCGCCTCACTCTGCTGAACTCATCTCACTAAACTGCTTTCTGTGGGCACACCGGAAGGGTAACATGTGGCGGAACAGGCCCCCAAAAAATCGCGAACTAAAAGATGTTTTTGATTCACCGTACAAACCATTCCAAAAAGTCGTGCGAGCGGTCGTCGTTTTGCAAAGCCAGTAACCACTTGCCAATGTGAGCAGGTGCATATTGGCAAGTGGCTTGCCAATGCGTTCCTTGCCATTAACGCTTAAGCTTGGTGGAAAGGTAGACATTAAGCTTGTTGTGTGCTGAAACCGTGCACAAATAAAATTGCTGGTGTTGGCGTGTTTTCTTACATGAATAAAACTTCAGGATGGTTTCGAAATGTTGACCAATCTTTTTCAGCTTGACTGAATGATAGGGGAAAAAACAAATGTTGATGTCTGACACATGTGCTTAATAAGCCAGTACCTTTCAACAACTCCATCAGGATTGGCACCCGCTCAACGTTTTACAGTTCTAACGTTTACGGGCTGTGGGCGGAGTGCGTTGTTCGGCCCGAGGAAGTTGAGGAACGACAGGAGTTTGTCTCCTGTCGGCACGCATACGCACGCCGTGCCGGTGCGCCGCTGCAGCCCTGGCTGGCTGGCAAGTGGAACGGCCGCAGAACCTGACCGCCTCTCGGCGACTTCGGCCGTCCTTGAAACCATGACACCTACACGCCCCGGAGGTCCGCCCAGCCCCCCGCGTGTTGTGTGGACATTGCCGCGGGCAGGCCCGCTCCGTCGGGGGCTGTGTGTGCCTATGTTCACCATGGTGGGCCAGACCATAGTCTGCAGCGCCTTGGTCTGCATCCAAATGTCGGCAGACGCGGTAGTCTGCAGCTCGACATGCGCTCTTTAATGCGCCCGGCTTAAAGGCGCGGCCGGTCCCCGGGCCAGCTGTGCAAATAATGCTTGAGAAGTTCGAAGAAGCTCTCGGAGTGTGCTGACAGAGGCGTCCAAGCCCAAGAGCCAGCGAATCACACAAACCGTGCATTTTAATGCCTGCATCCTGTGCGTGTCGTGCTAGTTAGGCGAGCTCCCCTGGCGGGCGAACTTACAAAGGAACTGTGAATATTAGCCACTCATCTACTGTACTCCGAGTGAACGTGAGCACTTTCAGTTTGAACTCTCCGAGTACGCACCCAAATCCATTTGTGCGTATTGTTCCAAGAGAGCTAGGCCAGTGGTGCACTATGCAGTGATTTCAACAGAGCCTGTGAGGGCTCTACGCTTGAGCAATGGCTCACTGTATTTTTTGTATTTTTTTTCTGTGGGTTCTAAGGCTATAGGGGAGCCCTGACAGGGAGCTCATGACATAGACGTGGTGCTGATGCGCATTGGATGATAGCAACTTAGCCATGTTCTCCACTGTTCAAATGGCTGCATTGGGCCATTTGTAAGTAATGTTCGAGCTAAAATGCTTTTGCAATTCTGAACTTAACTGCTCTTTTGCAGTTTAAGCCCTGTCCAGGCCGCCAAGTGGCAGTCGGATACATACGCTATCTTCCGATGATTGACCCGTGAATTTTGACCCCAAGTGGAAACCGTTAGTCAGTGCACATGTCTATCCAAAAAACAAAATTGTACCGCCATCATCCAAGATGCTGTGACAGGACGGCATCACGTCAATGCATTGGGCGAATAATCAGAAACCTTGAAATAACTTATGTCTGATCGAGTGCAGTCGACGTGTGTTCGCATACAGACACGCAGGAGCGCGGAGGGCCACCGTGCTGAATGTGTGGACGTCTATGCCCAGCCGGCCCCTTAATGCTCGTCGTCAGATACTACAGTCGAACGCCTGTCCACATGAAGCGATTGTTTAAGCAGGAGGGGGTGCATACGAAAGCTTCGGATGCGACTACTGCATGTCTTTGGCCTTTTTTAGTCGAGTTGCCATCCTTATACTTCCTATATGAGATCCTGGAATATTGACTACCGCGAACTTTTACATGGAATATGTTCTATGTAGCGAAGGGGATCGAAAATTAGTTTGATTGCTACCTTTGGAGCTTCGAGTATTTCTCACAATGCAAGATGGCGGCCGCCGTCATCTTGTATTTTTCGTGTCCAGCTTAAAATTTTTTCTCGATGCCTTGGATGATCGTCTGACGTGTTTTTTAGGGTCTTTCTGTGGCAGGGAGGCCATTTCTGCACTTATTGGTCATGCATGGGATCAAGTTCATGGTCAAATTGAGCGTCAGATTCAAAGATGATCACGAATAACGAAAAGCACCTCTAGTCATCGATCTCTCTCGTTTTTTCCGTCTCATACCCATTGTAAGGGTACCACTCACAAAGGCTGTGTGTGATATATACAATAATTATATAAACGTGTGCTACGAACACGACGCGTATCTATAGAAGACGCTATTCAGTTGGTTGGGCATGAATAATCGAGTTGCCATTTTTATGATTCTAACATGTGACCTTGCAATATTAACTACCGCCAAAGTTTGAGGGAAATTTTCTATGTGACTAGTTTTATGTAGCCAAGAGAGCCAAATTAGCTTGGTTGCTGCTTGCGCATTTTAGCACACATCTCAGAAACCAAGATGGCGGGCGCCGCCATCTTGAATGCCGGTCCAGTTTCAACGTTTTTTCTCGACAACTCGGAGGCTCGTGAAATACCGTTTTTAGATTATTTCGTGGCAGAAAAGCACTTTCTGTAGCCATTTTTAATGTGTGGAGTCAAACGGAAGGTTACATTCGAGAATCTAAGGTAAAAGTGATCAAGAGCATCAAAATCCCCTCTACTGATTCATGGCCCTATGCCGTTTGTTGTCTTCTTCCACTCGTAGTAAGTATACATCCCGCAGCAGCTGCATTCACTTTGAATCATGATAATACGAACATGTGCTACATGTACAACGCATGTTTTAAAGAAGACTATCGCACTAACATAGACATGTAATATCGGAGGTTCTAGAAACTCGTCGCTGCCAAATGACACGCGATGAGAGGAACTGCCTTGACGTCATACCTTAGCTCATAAATCGTGCTGCTGCAGCTTTATAGAGAGGCGTAGAAATAATGAAACAAGAAAGTCTTTGAGGGCTCATATAGTAATTCCCAAAAGTCCCATCATGGTGACTTTTTTTGAAACGAGACTGTCTGCTGTCTAAGAAGCGGTGTAAGCAGAAAGACAGCTAGACCCACGCAGCTGGGTATAGGTCGAACCGTGCAAAACCGTGAATAGGCGTAGTCAAATCACGTTCAAGTAAGAAAAAAGAAACCCCCGGGCTAGAGCGACAGCGCTTATGCTCAGTGGGCTGATAGATCTGCACCCCGCTGACACCAATGCCATGCCACTTGCTACAACCGTTTGCGCTGTTCCCGTCCACCGCCCCTCCATCACGGAGTCCGCCCACATCCGGTTAAGTGCTCTCGGGCTAATGCCAGGTGGTTTCCCAGCTCCTGGCATGACCTGTTGCCATCAGGTCAAAACGCATGCAGCACCACAGCGGTGCGAGGCGATTTGCCATAGGGCTTTGTTCCTGTTCTGCTGGTGATGTTGCGTGCTGGTGATCATAGTTACGATCACAACCGATCCCCTCATCAATGTCCCTGCACGGCCCAGGGCATTCATGAGAGTGCATGCACGATGAATGTATAGTCATTATGCCCGCTCGAAGCATGCCCGTGTGAGTCAGGTATGAGGCTGATCCGGCGCTGATGTCCGCTGGATTAGACTAGGTACGCAGCCTGTGTCTGACTGTCATGTGACGAGTCGACCATCCGCCTGAACACCACCAGTGTCTTAGGCTTCAGAGCAGAGTCCGCCACCAGTCAGGTGACGAGTCTACCATCGGCCTGAACGCCACCAATGTCTTAGGCTTCAGGGCAGAGTCCGCCACCAATCAGGTGACGAGTCTACCATCGGCCTGAACGCCACCAGTGTCTTAGGCTTCAGGGCAGAGTCCGCCACCAGTCAGGTGACGAGTCTACCATCGGCCTGAACGCCACCAGTGTCTCAGGCTTCAGGGCAGAGTCCGCCACCAGTCAGGTGACGAGTCTACCATCGGCCTGAACGCCACCAATGTCTCGGGCTTCAGGGCAGAGTCCGCCACCAGTCGGCCTTGCTGAGCATTAAAACCGGTCCACTCGGTCGGCTTTTCTGTCTTGAGGACTTTCCGCAGTCAGGTCACGTTTCACTGCTGACTGGGCCTGACGGCAGCGGACTGAATCTGCGACTCTTCAGCGGACAGGGCCCTTGTCGGGAGCTGAGGTGCGTTCAGCTTGGCAGGCCCCTTGTAGCGCCGCAGCTGCTCAGCCTAGTGGGTGAATCGCAGTCGCAAAGGGGACACCTGGCTATCGCCGTCCCGCCGCAGAGATTGTGCTGGAGGGAAGTCGAGACGTACCAGGGACTACCTGGAGACAGCCAAAGAGCATGTGACCAGACGCATGTGGGCGAAACACCCCTTCAAGCCTGCACTGCTAGCGTTCATGCTCTTGCACGGAGGGTGCAAGGACAAGCTCCTCCTTTAGCACCGTCTCCAGGCACTGAAGCCGTGTTTCTTCGCGGCAGGTCAATTATGCTCGCTAACTGTACTGACATGTGAAACAGACGAACCACCTTCCCCAGCGTGCCAGGAAGGAGCTACTGATGTGCGCGCACGCCTGTTGACACCCGGGCAATGAGACCGCAGTGCCCGCAGATCCGTTGTTGGTTGGCCTCGGTCAGCTGCTGTACTGCGTCGTTTGGCTCCTCCCTGAGGTCGCAAAAGGCATGGCTGACAGTTTGGAGACTCGGATGGCCCACTACATTCCTTACCCCACCCGTGAAGAAGTTGCCCCGTGGCCCCGACCCCTCCCCCCACGAAGAAGAGGAGATAGAAATATTGTCAACGTCGGCTGGAGTAACGAAGGTCTCCACCATCATACCACCATAGCGGTCCGCAGCTGACTCAGCTCAATAATTTCTGAATCTCAAGTCAATAGCTATTGCATGTCCCTATACATGCCTTGCGTCTGTGCCACCACTGCATCTCCACGTGACTTTGTACTCGACGTATAACATAACTTCGCAGAAGTAAATGTATAAACATGCGCTCTGCGGGGATCGGGTACCAGCCTGAGCCGGGCATCGCGTGACCTTACGCGGAGTGCCGCCGACCTAAGCCGACGCCGGCCCTGCCACTTGGCCTCCGGATGGTTAAGGTCAAAAGGTCCCCATCTACAGCGGAGCCACCGGGCAGGCATGCAATGCGCATCGTCCATTCTCGCAAATGGCTGTGAACCCGACGTTGAAGACTCAAACTTGACTGAAACATCGATACCACCAACGGCCACCAAGGGAGCGCTGGCTTGCGACGCCGGCCCAGCACTGACATGTGCGCGGCGACGTACCCACGTGTCTCCTGCCAAAGAAGACGGGCGTCGCCCGCACGGCACGAGCGGTGGTGATGGCTGCTCCGGAGCTGTACCCACGCGCGCGGAGTTTTCCAGTTATTTGTCACTTGGTGTGGTCCGCAATTCCCTTCGCCGGTCGGAAGAACTAGGTGGCCAGTCGTTACGTTGTTTAGAAGTGCACGTCTTTGCAAAAGTCTTTGAAGCTTCCAAACATATGTGTGAAAGCACGTGCCACTGCTTTCGTTTACCTGGAGCCGGCCGGCTGTGTGGCATTTCCATGTTCTGGCAGAAGTTCGCCGGGCCAATTTACGATGTGAACCACCGCCTGCCAGGAACAGAAAACAGGGACATGGCCCTCGCCATGGCTCTGAGCAGAGTGCCAGCGAGAGATAGATGTGCCACCAGCTAGCGTCCATGTCCGATTCATTCCCGTCTCGCGTCCTTTCAATTAGACAGTGCAGTGGAAGGTAGGGAGCAGGCATTTCTTGGCCATAGGTCAACGTGAATAAATTCTTCTCTACACCAAGATTAGTTGGAGTCGGTCCGTCATCTTAATAGGTGCAGGCCACCCTATTTGAATAAATCTTAGCCCGCATTTGAACCGGATAAAATATGGATGCAAACTGTATCGTATATAGATGCGAATTACTGATACAATATACTTAGAATAACTACGATGATTGTAGATACCAATGTAACTGAGCTTGCCAATGCAATACAAAATAACTTGCAAAAACTACTGATATCGCAAGCTACAGACAAGTGACACGTAAAACCTACGGAAGTTAGGCAAACAATATTACGAGTTTGGTTATTGTATGACAAAGCGCTGCAACAACACACGGCGAAGCTTGCTGGAAATCTACACGTGAATCTGATGCGGCGATGCCGAGCTCCGTTGCTGACGCTCAAGCTCATGCTCCGATGATGGCGCTCGAGCTCATGCCCCGATGATGGCGCTCGAGCTCATGCCCCGATGATGGCGCTCGAGCTCATGCCCCGATGATGGCGCTCAAGCTCCGACGATGACGCTCAAGTTCTCGCTCTGATGATGATGGTCAAGCGCATGCCCCGATGATGGCGCTCAAGCTCCGACGATGACGCTCAAGCTCATACTCTGACGATGATCGCCAAGCACATGCTCTGATGATGACACTCAAGTTCATGCTCGATTAATAAGTCAGCACGGCACCTCTCCTAAGCAAAACGCTTGTGTTGCGCGGAGAATCGTGGTCCCATTTGTTTTGCCAGACATTTTTCAAGACAAACTGATGTATTGAACGGTTTTTTAGACGATTCGCCACCAGCAGAGTAAAACACAGAAACATTGGCTGCATCAGGTGGATGTATTCATCATTGACTATGCCGTGCAGATTATACACGCAGACATGTACACTGGTCTGCTTTCATCACATCAAACCGCGACAGGCGTAGCGGCAGCCGTACAAGTCACGACGGATGTGGTCAGGGATGTAGGTTCCTATTCGGTTGGTGGGGGAGGCTTCCCCCCCCCCCCCCACTCAACTTTGAGAAGGAAGTGGACCAAGTTCGAAAAATCCGTTTGCTTTTGTATTTTGGGGGTAGGTGACGTCATTTTTTACTGCTTAGCAATCCCCTTCCCCTTCCGACTCATGTTGCGACCATACGTCCCTGGATGTGATAGCAATGTGCATGTGGATACGCGCCCTGCGGCATATCACTGCCTTATACATTTAAACAATACGTAGGGTGCCTCTAAACGTACACCATGATTAACATCGTGTTACCCAACGCACTTGATCTGCAAAATCTACGTGATCCACAGGCTCAGGCCTTTACAACTCAGCCCCCTCAAAATTTAACATATTTTCCTTTATTGGCTAAAGTGCTAAATAAGAACGCATCAGAAATACAAACTAAAAAAGCATAAGAAACGTACGTCTACAACATTCGTGACTGAAGCCTGCAAACACAGCCGTAGGACCGCTACGCACGCTCGCAGTGCACTTTTTGCAGCAACGCGATAGCGCTCCAACGCTCCCCAGAGCGTCCGCCAAATCTGGAACCACACCTGAGCCGACGGCAGAACATCCCACCTCACGCGTGCACGCAGCTGACTAGGGATAATGGCGACATGCACGGCTGGGGGTACCCATCCCGATTAGCGACCCCTGAGCACCGCCTGCGGGCGAGCGTGGCATGCACTGCGCTGCTGACAGCGGAGGCAGCACGTCATATCACAGACGCTGCCGCTCCGAAGCGGCGCCGGTCCCGGCCGCGGTAGCGGCTGACCAGTGCGCCGGGTAGCGCCGCCGTGCCGGGTAGCACCACCGGGCCGGGTAGCGTCGCCATGCCGGGTTGCGCCACCGGACCGGGTAGCGCCGCCGTGCCGGGTGGCTCTGGTGCGCCGGGTAGCGCCAGTGCGGCGGGTAGCGCCAGCGCGCCGGGTAGCGCCGCCGTGCCGGGTAGCACCACCGGGCCGGGTAGCGCCGCCGTGCCGGGTGGCGCTGCCGCGCCGGGTAGCGCCAGTGCGCCAGTGCCACCAGTACGCCGCTATGGCAGCCGCTTTCGAGACCCGTTATATAGCAAATGGAATGACCCCGCCATATAGTACAGCGAGCATTGATGGGCTCAAGTCTGGGCCGGTATGATGCCGCGGCTGGAGAGCGTTCTAGCTCTGGTAGTCAGGGATATCAGCTCTTGTATCGAATTGAAAACGTAACAAAATAGGAATGAACTGCACATAGAACTTGAAGTGCTTTTACCCGATTGCTTCTTATATAGCAATATTAAATAGCGCTTCATCTCGTGTTAATTAGCGAGTGCGTGTGGACGATATGGTGAGAGAAGACGCAAGGCTTGGACCTCTTCCCAAACTCCCTGGGCCGCGGGGCAGGAGCTTCGGTGTCCAGGCCGCGACATTATGCCACCTGTCTGAATGGTGACTGCCCCGATTTGCTTCAGCCTGGAAGAGCTCCGCTGGATGTGCTCCGTTACGCTGGTATGGCTTCCGCACGTACGGGTTCTAGACTGGTCGGGAGAAGTCTTTTAACCCAATCGCCTTCCCTTGCTCCGCAGCTGCTCCGGTCCTCACGTAGCACAAGGAACGGCCAACTTAGGCTCTACTACAGCTGGTGTGATGACATCTCGCCACACGCCACACATAAGCTTGCGGCGTCCGCCCCAGCTGCCACGGTCAATACCCAGCGATTGGTTTACCATCACTGCTCCACATACATTGCCACTGAGCAGCGCTGGCAATCAGAAGCAGCCGCGGCAGCGTCCGTCGGCCGCCTGTTGTTGGGGGAGTCTCACACGTGCATACCTGGAAGTGGGAGGCGGATAGCTGGGGGTGGGGGCCTTTCCTGGACATCAAACTATCTATCGACCCAGGGCAGGAGAGAAGCTGCCACGTCGGCGTGCATTGCTTCTGGACGGCGGCGTGTTTGGTTCCCAGTGCGAGGCGTGTTCCGCGCACTGCTCAGAATGCTCTACGCATCCTGTCACTGGTCTACTGACGACTTTCACTCAGTCAGATCCAGCCAGTGCTCCTCCCTTTTCCATCCCATCTCGACGACCGCCACTGGACGTTTCTGGTAACCACCATACCGGAGCTACGTTGGAGCTTCCTGGTGACCATCACAGAGCAGCTCCATCACTTCCTCGTCAGGCCCACAGGTAGGTCCTGCTGGCCGGTTGATGGCGTGTCTGCGCCCTGAGGACGACTCAGAGCGGGCCATGATGGGCCGCAGGATTGGCTTCAGACGTCGGCAGCCTCCTCCTAGCGGCCGAGAAGGTGGCGACCGAAGAGCAGCAGCACACCAGCGGCCAGCGCTGGCCAGCCGGGCCAGCCAGGTGCCGCTCCACATCCTGAGCACAGCCCGGAGTCCTCCTGGTAGGCGCTGCAGTTGCCCTGAAATACGCCCATGGATCTTAAATGCGGAATGCATCCGATCTAGTTTATAGTTATGCATATATGTATATATGTGTGTTTATATGTTTTTATGAAAGCTAGAAATTTAAAATAAAAAACTCTATGATTGGTAGTATTATGCGGAGCAGAATACTACCAATGCGGTGCGGTGCGGTGCACTACCGGTGCGGAGCACTTTGTGTTTACAAACCGTAATAAATTACCGCTTGCCATTGAGTGCGAAACGCGGTAAACTTTTTTGGACAGAGCTTTCGTGGAAAGGTTCTACCTTCATTCAGCCTCAAGCCTTTATAAACCATTTTAAGGCCGTCATGATACGTTACGACTCATCACCTCCCTATTATTTTACGCACACCATAATCAAAGATGACCGAAACGTAACCGTGCAGGGCGCGCTCTCTAATTGCCAGCAAGCTCATCACCGGCAAGGTGACTATCAAGTACCTGTGTTAAGACTCTGGCCGTCAGACCACGTGAGCCCCAATGTCAGGTAGCCTGCAACTGGCTACCTTCGGCGGCCCGACCTGAGCGGGCCCTGCCAGTCGACGGGGCTTTTTTACGACCAATGTGCGCACTGTCAGGAGGTTTTCGGGAATAGGTGGCACAAGTCTTAAAAGTGATGTAGCAGCATTTCCAAAGCATTCAATCGCGGGTTGTTTGATAAGGCAGCGTACTTCTGCAACGCTGCAATGCCATCATTGTTTCAACTGCTTATTCGATTTACACGGAAATCGTAAAATTTTGACAAAATGAAAAGCCTGAACAACGTCATTCGAGAACGGGTCTAAAATCCAGTGACTAGGCATCGCAAGGACGTAAAACTGGCATAAACTAACGATGGAGAAGGCGGACAATCGCACAAGCACAAAAGTGGGACGATGCGTGGAAACCGCAGCGCACAATCGTGCGCAACCATACTTCGTTCGTTTTCAAGCGTTTTTTAGAAGTGACGTCAAATATCGGCACCAAAGCAATTAGTGACGTGAAACTAGCTGCACAGTGGAGATAAACATACCATCTGCGAATTGCAAAGCGATCTAGACAATATCTGACAGATAGGTGCGCCGCTAAAGCCTAGGAAGCCATCAACGGCACCTGTTCCGAAACCTTCCAGCGATAAAACACATTGGTGCCCGCTTCGCACACAGCTCAGACCATCCAAACTAGTTCGTTGTTAACGCTATGTACCAAAACCCTTGACGCTCTTTCCAAACCTTTGCCAGGTGTGCCAAGTTCCAACTTCCTGGCTTAAAATTCCAGACTATCGGGAGGGGGAGGGGTAAACCGGCCAATATTACAGAAATGTAAATTATAATCTTATGAGCGGGCGCCAAACATCACCGCTCCTCCGTCTGCCAAACACGTGAAAAAGCGCATTGCAACGTTAGGAGCAGGACAGGCCTTCATCTCCGGGTTCGGCGTTATGGGTTTTTACATGGAGTATGCCACCTTTTTTGTACTTGTCCCTTATGGTTGGATCAGACGCGTGCAATGTGATCGGTAATACCGGTTTTCTCGAAATCCTGAAAAACTTAGGGTTTCAAGTCCAAGTAGCCGCTCCTGCGGAGGCAGTAGCAATGGCCTCCCTGTTTACCACAATGAAAGTAATACAATACATTCACCTGGCTTTTTCCAACGTGTATGTTCTGCAATGTATGCAACACTCCAAATTGTCGAAATTCTTGCGTAATAAATGCTACGAGAGCTAATGCTGCTTGAGACATACTGCACGGGACGACTCAGACCTTCATAGGCCAAGACCAAGATAATGAGATCGCCACACATCTGCCTACTCCATCCAGGCCTAAGAACACAAGTGTTATATTGGGACAATATTTAATGGACCGTTTTCAAGTCATGTATGCCGTAGTTCTCATGCCTTTCAACTCCGATGCCTTCATTGCATTATAATTGCATTGTGTTGTACCATTCACATCACTTTATTGCACTATATCACAAAATTAGCCTCTGTACCTGATGCGGATCATCGGAGCCTCTGGACCTAGCCGCATGTGTTAGGGCGGCCGTTAGGACAGTGCCAGACATCACGTCCCTCGTCTCAAGCCGCCACGGGCAACACAATGGTTTTAGTTTCTGTGGGCGTGTTACACCCACCTTCAACAAAATAATTCATGAACGCGATCAGGTGACTGGAGAAACAAGACGAAACTAAGAAACATCTCAGTGGGAGCGGCCCACGCACATCAAGCTGTCGTGGGCGTTGGATCAGCGATGGCAGCCCAGCAGCTGCATCAGCACGTGCTGCGCCCCGTTTCCGGGCGCGAGCCGGACCGGAAGTGACGTAAGTGCACGAGACAGCACGCCGGCCGGATTGGACCGTATATTCCCATTCATGTCCATGAGCGGTGTCGGCGCCATCCGAATCCGCCCAGCGACAGAAATTGACATTGACCACAAGCCGACTGGGTGACAAGGCGCTCGGCGGAGTGAATGGCCGGATCAGGGCTGTCATCTTGCATGCAAAGATGATCCGTAGAAGTTGGGGCCTATTCAGGTTTATACGTCAAGAGGTCTTCTGCTGTCCGGCAAAACCAGCATTTCGGTGGTGTTTGAAGACATACAGTGTTCTGAATTCAAAACTAACTTGGGTCAGTCTGTGCGAAAGAAACGTGCAGTGAGGCGTTGCTTAAAGCGCAAGCAATTTCCGACTTCAACTTTGAAATGAAACTGATATTTACAGCGAGAGTTTCATACAGTGCGAATTGCATAGAAATTATTCCATACATTACATCATGCGCATAGATCGCACCACAAACTGTTCTTAATGACTATGCATGATTGTGACACATTTCGCGATGGTTATGCATATAACGAGCAACCACATAACGAGTTTGCCCAGCACATAACGAGCATCCACTTCATTGAAACAAGGGAAGGTTGAGTCCACGGCCGGGCTCGGGTCGTAGAATTCCGTCCTGTCTCCACAACTGTATGACATTTGCGTGTTTTCAGTCCTTATGACAGCAGCGTTCACACGCGTTCGGCTGCGGGCCAATTTGACCTACCAGGAGTTTTCCCCGAAATAATTACCGAACTACGCAGTGCAGCCGCGCCAAACTTTGCATAGTGTAGAAGACCTCACCGATTTTTTTCGGCATGAAAGGGAATGTTCCACGTTTGTATGGCGTTTTGAACTGAAATAGCCATCTTGACGACCTTTTGATACATTTCACGGTCATGTCCTTTTTAAAATCCAAAACGATCCGGTTCGTAAGTAACATGCCCGCAAAAGTGCGAAAGGGTTTATTTGGAGCCTATTTCAAAGTTGCCTCGGCATTCATGATGCCATAGAAACATCATGCGATCGCGATCATACTATAGGTTGTTCTCTGCTTATGGTCAAAAGAGCATGGCTGCTGGTACATTCGCAAAAACGATGATGCGACACGTATGATCAATGTGCGGAAGATGACTGGCTGTTAGCAAGATTTCGCTGCTGAATGTGTGTCGCGAACGTAAGTGTGAGCACTTTCGGGTCGTGCGGCACTCGTCGTGAACGGGTCATTTTTCCTTATTTCTAGGGCACAGGTCAATATCATAAAACAGAACGCTACTGTTAACAAAAAAGTACGGTACCCAAAACGGCACTCTCCCGAAAGTTATAAAAAGATGACGTGACGGCAAATCCGTCTCTTTTCCCCTGCTGGCGTTTTTTTCTTCAACTAACGCATCTCTTACAACAGCTCTGTTGGCGCGTTGTGTACCGGAGCACAGAACCTTGCGCGGATTTATGGGTTAGCAAGGCATTATGAAATTTGGGAAACATTACAGTAATCTTATACATATATTTCACTAAATATTTCACACATATGGTACCACAAATCTAAATCTTGAACAAAATTGTGTTCTACAAATAGGACTTCTTGAGCCGCATTACTATCAACCCCCGTTGGGACTTGGTTTTGAAGGCAGATCAAGGTAAAATCCAGCGTTATGACTGAAAATCTGTGCGGAATTTGTGAGAAAACCTGCGAGTTGATAGTCCCTCGAACTGTGCAAATGCGAGATCACACTTAATTGACAAAAGGATGTGAATCGGGGGCTCGAAATGTGTGATCACTGGTGGTGTGTGCCAGTGGCTTGTATTGATCTTGATGTGATGGGCAGTGCGTGTGCGAAGTTTGTTCTTCTGAGAGAGAACATTGTTTTGGTATTGTTTAGTGTACTGATTCCCCCAAAAATGTGATATATTGATACCTGCCTTTACCAATTATGTTCGTATTTGAACATGATAAAGGAATGCTGGCAAACTAACAGAAACACTAGCACGTATGTTGCAGGGTGAACAAAGGCAAGCTGGCATTTCATTATGATCTTGCCAACATTTCGAACCTATTGAGGTATTATAGCATGTAATTAATCCATTGCATGCCATATCAGCAATTTATTTGGTAGTAGGGGCTGGTGCATGCAGCTCATTAATGGACATGCTCAGTATAGGCTCACATTATATGGCTTTGCACAATTATTTCCCTAAAGAATTCTGTAAATATAGAGCTGCCTTATAGCTGATGCACATGATAATGTCTTAAAGAAATTTTGTTTGCCGGCGAGCATTGCTTGTGTCATCAATGTCATAGGCACTGCAACTTGCCTGGGATGCTGAATGCTGAGAAAGGTGGAAAAGTACTACTGTTGGTGCCTTAGACAGCACGTAATAATATGTTTATCATGAACCTTGTGTGCACTGACATCTTCATGACTTCCTTGCATTTTGTCCATCTAACCATAACTACACGTACTTGTCATGTTTCCTGTCTTGTGCAAGGTCAGCATGTTTGCAGTGTCACTTCACCACATGTAAATTTTTCTTGTTATTTTTTAGTAAAGCAGCCTGATGGCTGCAGCATGTTGCATGACTGTGGAAGTGGAAGATGTGTTTGCATCTTTCTCACCCACGTTTTGTGGATTCCCAAAACGGGTTGAGCAAGTGATGCCACTTATCCATTGTCTGCTTTACTGAAAGTGATTTGTACGTTGTATGCCACTTATTGGTTGTCTGCTTTGCTAAAAGTGATTAATTATTGTATCACGCGTTTTTGGTCCATCATATGTCAGATGGGAAGTCAATACAAGAGAGCCCACTTGACCCATCTTTTCGTGATGGAACTTATTATGAAAGCAGAATTGATTGCAGTACAAAAACTATATTGCTGTTCATTATGTCACGCCACGGATCAGCACTGAGGTAGTGCCACAATGGAGCTGTTGACCTGTGCCATTACACAATGTACTACATTGGTTGACTGCTCTATGTCAGGCCTATGAGACAGCAGCTTGTAATTTATGAATGACTCGTAACAACTGATTTAACAATGCCAAAGGACTATCAACAGCAAGAATGTCATTGCATCTCAATGGTTGTATCAGGGTTGACTATCAATTGCATAAATGATCCTAAGCAAAACCAAAAACATTGGTAGCCCAACCATACCAACGTTACCATAGCAATAGCAACGCTTTGGCAATCAAATCATGGCGACGTTACGGAGTTATTAATTTTTGCATGACACCGCATTTTCAGTTGCAATTAGTAGAGAAAGTAACTACTGTGCACATTACATGATCTCGACGCCAGAACTACAGCATTGCAGGCAACGATGGATTAACAGTAAAGTATTGACAAAATCAGGAACAGCATAGCGACAACAACAGCAGCCCAGCATGTCGTGCTTTGATATTAATAATCTGCCATAAGGGCTGGCGATTGCCACGTTGCGTATGTCAAACAGTCCATCAAAGCTTGTATTACCACCAGCACCAGGACAAAAAATCTTCAAACAAACCACCCACTAAACCTCCATCCTGCACAGCCCCCGCGAAGAGAATGGCCGGTTGGCGTCAGCTTTCGTGTGTCTCGAGGTATTCTTTACGTCTGGCTGCCACATGCTGCCAGGTATTGATACCGTCATGAAACCATTCCATGACGCCATAAAACAATGACGTAATGGGGCGCATTTTAATAAACTTTGAAATTTTGCTTCTTAGCGTCGTTTTTGAACTTTGAATGATTACCAATAGTTACAAGTAAGCTTTCCCATCATATCTGATGCCTGCCTCATTATCTTCAAAGGTGGAACATTCCCTTCAAAAATTAGATGTACCTTATAAGATCGCTGACCTGCGACAGGCCAAAGCCACGCCGCGACTGTCAGCGGAGGCAAGTTCTAGGAAAACGTTCAATCTTATGCGACAACGGAGTGCTAGACGAAGTCATACACCCCGAGGCAGTTTCTTACAGGAAAATACCAGTTGAAGTACAACAAATGTCATTTACCTAGTCAGGTATAAAGGTCAGAACGAGGCCAAAACCAGTGGGCTTTTTTCCTGGAGAGTTGCTTTGTCACGTATTTTTTGTGCTCATTTCGAATTCATCTAGAACGGGGACCCCAACAGACATGTTCCATCAGCTTATTTACGATCAGAGTACGTTAATGACCTAAAGTGATCCAGGTGAACATTTGTTTAGAAACATACCGCCCAGCGTCATCCGCGACGCTTAGCTGAATGACAAAATAGAAGCAATCTCCATCTAGGATTTTTAAATCCAGGCTTTCGGTCACCTTGACCTTCCAAAGGTGAAAAGGTCACTGACCGTGGATGAAAACCAGTGAACTTTTGTTTTAGACAAGCATCCAGGTTCTAGGGGATTGCATGAGGAGACCTGGGGGCACTTCGGACACCAAAGTGGGCTTAAGTGCTTCTTTGGTCTTATTTGACCCCGAAGTCGCGATCTCGGAACGTCAAATTTTGACACAGGTGAGTTCACGTGCAGACCAACCCACCCTGTGAGTTCGATGTCTTTAGCTCTCTTAGTGTTTGAGACCTCCGGGGGTCCAACTGACCTTCGTCCATCAGAGTGAATGGCATTCAACCGGCCGCCCAAGCACGTGTTCGTATGCGTTAGGGTGGGGAGTCCAATTGACCTCTCTAGGGGTTTTTCAGAATGGTTTCCGAACGGCGCTGGGTAGCCTGGCCAAATTTTCCACAGCTATAGACAAGAAAATTGAATTTGGTTTGAAATGTTTAGATGTACCTTGTAAGATTGCTGACCTGCGGCAGGTCAAGGTCAAATCATGGATCTCGCGAAGACAATTTTTCTGGAATCGTTCAATCTGATGCAATAGGGGAGTGTTATGCGAAGCTATGCATCCCTGAGATAGTTCCGTAGACAGAATAACAATTGAATGAACAAATTTGACTGACCTAGGGTCAAGCTGACCTAGACCTGGGGTCAAGTGTTGGACCAAGATCAAATCAGACCCGTTTTATTACTCTAGAGCTTGCTGTATTGGCTAGTTTCTAGTGCAAATTCTGAAGGAATCGATAACATGAACCGCATGATGCATATTCCGTGCACTTCTTAAAGGTCAAAATATCTCACCGACCAAAAATGACCCAGGACATTGACCTGAATGACCTGAAATGGCCAAAATAAAATGACCAAACAAATTAAAACATTTTGTTTTTAGAAATATACCGCCTAGCGTAACCTTTAACGATTATTCAAATGCAAAAATCAAAGCAGTCTTGCCTGATTTTGGTCACCATGACCTGAGAAAAGTCGAGTAAGATCAATGACCTTAAAAGGAGCACCAGTGAACTTTTAACTGAGAGCATGTATATAGGCTCTTGGGGCTCCTTGGACACAATCTGGAGTTTAACCCTGTTTGACCTTATATTACGTGAGGGTCATGACTTAGGAACCCCAAATTGCGGCACATGTGAGTTCACATGCACATAAACGCATCCTGTGAATTTAGGGCCCCTAGCTCTCTTAGTTTCTGAGATCTTTGCTGGGGTTAAACTGACCCCCACTCTAACGAGGGATATCCAACCGGCCACCCGTGCGTGTTGAGCAAAACGCTTGATGCGCAGTGCAGTAATTGTAACTTAATAACCTTAAGTTTGATATAGCATTTACATAGATCACGACTCAGCGCCACCTATCACAGTAAACCCGCTTTTTGGCGTGCAACGAAGACTGTGCTGAGTATGTGATGAAAGGAACTGTTGTTTCGGTCTTTGACTTAATTTTGTTAGTACTTTGGTTGTTATCACATAACTATTATGCATCATTATCATATCACTCGATTTCATTACCTCATTTTCGATTATTTCTGCTGTTTCGGTGCTTGACGGCGTTTGGATTTGTTTATTTGACTACATTTGGATTTGTTTTATGATAGCAATCATACATATGAGGTTTGCATACACTTAGCATCACAATCGCTGCTGGAATTGGTGCAGTCACCCGTGGCACCGTCATGCGTCTTTTTGCATTCGTGCCTATCAAATTGACAAAAAGCTTTAACATTGCTTTCGGGAATTATCGAACGTTGGAATAATTACCAGTCCATAAGCCTGCCGTTGGGACTAAATGAATATTTCAAGCACCGTTTAGGCAGGAATCGTATATATGATCAGTGTATTGTAGCCAGTAGTGGCTGTAAAAACGTTCATAGGTAGTTAAAACAAATATGCATCACGGTCCTGACATCATATGGAGAGCGCAGCATAGTTACCCTGGATCAGACACCTGAACCTCTGCATATTGTCTAGAGGGTCATAAGCGGTTCACAAATTTCGTCACACTAAATGGCTCCCTTAAAACATATGCAATAAATTTCCAGCGTACGCTTACAGCCTGTGATTGCATTTCCTGACGATCAGATTGGAAGTTAGATTGCATTCGTGTCTACACAACCCCGCAGAGCAACATTCGCCAAAGGCCTTTTGCTGTCGCTTTGCACGAAGTCGAGCGTGCTACATCCAGCTCTGCGTGCGCTGCCGAGCGTGCGTCAGACTGGAAATTTTGATTGCGTTAATGGAATCCCCCTCGTTCCTCCTACTGATCTCGATCAGGACGGGAGCGACGGGGGGGCCTCGCCCGCCGGTGTCGCCCCGGTGCGCTCAGCACCGCCTACTGACATTTATTAAATCCCCCTCGTTCCTCCTACCGATCTCGATCAGGACGGGAGCGACGGATGGGGCCTCGCTCGCCGGTGTCGCCCCGGTGCGCTCAGCACCGCCTGCTGACGGGCCGCTAGCGCTCCCCTCTCGCCAACGGGGCGTCAGCGGCGACGCAGGCTGTGGCAGATCCAGCTGACAGCCCAGCCACGCCCCCGGAACAGGACCGGGGCGTGCTGACGAATGGGGCCATTTCCAAACCGATAGACTACCGCTAATCTTGCTAAGCAGACTGGTCGGGTGGACTGGTACGCACGCTCAAAATTTAGAATGTGATTACTGATACTCAGGAAACTACAGCACTTACCAGTACACATCGATAGGTAAAATGATCACCTACCTCACTTTTAAAAGCATTCTGTGCGACGTTGAAATACTTTTCATGCAAACTGACGAAGTCAGTTCACGCAAAAAGAGCGCTCCACGCGTACCCGGGAATACCCGCCCACGTACGCTGGGCACGCGGGGAGTACGCGTACCCGCCCACGCGAGCTAGGCAGCATGGCACACCTTGGTGTTTTGCTTAACGATAATGTGCTGATTATTTTTTGCATATGTTTTCATAAACTCGCTACTAATCGTAAGCAACGATTCAACGCAAAAACCCCACCAAAGCAGACAAATGCAGTGCATGTGTTTGGAACCGAATATTTTTGTTTAACTGCACGGCAGACCATGCGCCTTAGGCGTTTTGTCCTCGATGAAGGGGATTGCCATTGACCTTACCACCACATCGCGAAACGCAGCAATCTGTTATCGATTTGCGCCACATTTTAATCGCGTGTTGGAAAAAGATGAAACCAGTAACACGATCGAAACCAACTGAAGAACCTGAAGCCTTGTTGTGTTGTGAGAATGGGGCTTCTCGTTCCGGAAAACGCGGAGGCCGTTTTGCCCCAATTACAGATCGCACACACCTGTGCCACGCACAAACGCACTCACTCCGTCCTCGCGGAGGAACAGGGCGAGGCCATGTTGACCCGAATACAGATCACACACACCTGTGCCACGCACAAACGCACTCACTCCGTCCTCGTGGAGGAACAGGGCGAGGCCGTGTTGCCCGAATACAAATCGCACACACCTGTGCCACGCACAAACGCACTCACTCCGTCCTCGTGGAGGAACAGGGCGAGGCTGTGTTGCCCCGAATACAAATCGCACACACCTGTGCCACGCACAAACGCACTCACTCCGTCCTCGTGGAGGAACAGGGCGAGGCCGTGTTGCCCCGAATACAGATCGCACACACCTGTGCCACGCACAAACGCACTCACTCCGTCCTCGTGGAGGAACAGGGCGAGGCTGTGTTGCCCCGAATACAAATCGCACACACCTGTGCCACGCACAAACGCACTCACTCCGTCCTCGTGGAGGAACAGGGGGAGGCTGTTTGCAACCGCTGCTGAGAACACTCACCGTCATGACATGTTTCGGTTAACTGTACTTCTGCGAGCACTGCAAGGCACCTGGGACGTCTTCGTGACTCAAATCCCTCAGTGGTAAGCCCCAACAGTTCACGAGTCGACACTCAATCCATCCCATGGTGTTTTCTCCGTGGCTTTGGCATGTTTACTTTTCGAAAAAGCGTGGAGCCCAACGTTCAGCGTAAGTGGGAAAAACACCACACCAGCCAGACCAGCCAAACACCAGCCATGCTGTTACAGTTTTATCCGTGTCAACTCATCGGTGATTGGGCTGCCTGAATGCCGGCCCGAGTTCCTCTGAAAAGAAACACGGGCTCACGGATGCAGCAATTGTTCGGACTATGGTCCTCGTCTGGTGTGTTAGCACGCACACAACATTTCGGCCAATTAATTCCTCGGCCGGCGTCAGTTGTCACGCCGGATAATAAACTGCTCGAAACGTTGTGTGCACACCAACATATCAGACGAGTAAGTCCGTACCAATCATGTCATCCGTGATGCAGATGCCATGTCACAATTATTCTGTAGAACTATAATATACAAGGTTGTTGACCACCACACAAGCTCACTGAACTATACATCCGGGATCAGTGGCAACGGAATGCATCCTCTATGGATGTAAGTAATGGTAGCTGCGGCTGCGCGGAGAACATTCATCATTTCAGTGCCCCGATAGCTCCCAGGCTAGGGAGAGCAATGCCAAAGATAACCACAGTTCCGCCCAAAATTGTTCGGCGCTATTTGATGGCTTCGTGGACAAGGACGACAGAAAGCTGAAGTCAGCAATCATCGAGCCCCCTATGCCGTCGAAGAAATCCCATAAAATAATGCCTGGAAAGGGCGGAGCGCATTGCATCTGCATATCAGGCTATGGTGAATGACACTCTGAGACTAAAAGCGTCAACTGCAAGTCGTCTACGGCTGGGGAAAACACACTGGAAAAAACAGGTTTTCTCACCGTAGTTCTGAAAAACCAGTTACTAAGCAACCAAACCCCTCGGCTGACTCCTTCGTCGCATCACCGCACAGCGTGAGTAGACATCTGCATCGTTCAGTCCAGTCCAGTCCAGTCCAGTCCAGTCCAGTCCAGTCCAGTCCAGTCCAGTCCAGTCCTGACCGGGTCGGCCCCAGCAGCTGCCGTGGGTGAGGATCTTCGCCAGTAGCAGCACGGTGCCAGCAGACACTTCCGGTTGAGCAGCAGCAGGAGGAGCCACGCACTATCGTGACTAAAGGTAAGGCTGCCGACCCTTCCCGGACCACCACGCTTGGCTCTGGGTGCGAGTCCACCTGACGCTGATCGTCGCCCACAGCAGGTTGCCCCCCTCCCCCTCCCCCTCCCCGCGTGCTGTGGCGTCTACGACGACCTCTGCTACTGTGGACTCCGTGTAGTCGTCGGGAAGCCGTCGCATGCCGGGCGGCCGCCCTCTCTCCTCTCCTCTCCTCTCCTCTCCTCTCCTCTCCTCTCCTCTCCCTCTCCCTTTCCCTCTCCTCTCCTCTCCTCTCTCTCTCCGGATCGCCGTCCGACGGCCGGCGCCCGCGCGGTCGGCTGGCGCTGACCTTCGCCGGCGGCCACTTCCAACACGGGCGGATCCGGCCGGTCGTCCCGACCACCCGGCAGCGACGCCGACCTTGGACTCAGTGGAGTCTCGGCAACTCAGACTTGGTGGACTCCTAGAGTCTCTGCGGAGTCCGACGTCGCGGTCGGCACTGACGACGCGTGCCGTTTCGGGCCCGCCGCGGCCGGCCCGGAGCGCCGCGGCGGCGCTGCGGCCCAGTCCTGCCGGTGATCAAGTCCCCCGCTGCAACTCGTCTGGCGCGCGACTCCTCTTCGCTGACGCCGTTCCTGCCGCGTGTCAACCCCTGACGTTGAAGCGGGCGCCGACGGACTGCGGCTGCTGGCGGCCTCGTGTATGGCACAACAGCCTACTTGGGTGATGCCCTCCACCAGCCTCCGCCCTTGCTCGCCACCCGACGCTATTTCGGCGCGCCGCATAAGCCCCCTGCACCGCTCCCAGCTATCGCGCGGCATGATCACATGCATTTCAGAACTCACACACCATATATAGCACCAACGAAATAAATGAAACCACGGCGTGCTCATGGCGTCGTTAGTCGTCGGCACTAACGGAGGTAATTTCGACGCTTCAGCAGCATACCGGTGATTTATGCGCGGCACCTCAGCTACTCATACCAATTGGAAAGCGTGCAGCCAATTTTGCCAAGCTTCAGGGAGTTTCAGCAGCCAAATAGCGTCATGTATACGTACAATTTTTGCAGCTGGAGTGTCTAGTACTCAAGGCCCGGAGGCTCCAAACGTGTTTTCGTTCCATTACCGCTGTGATGTGATACGTGCCTGCCGCTATTTTCAGAGCAAATAAGAACGAGAACATACAAATGTCTTCACGTGTGAACGTCCCATTAATGATCGCAGTTTGATCATCATCATCCACGCATTTGATCAGCATTTCATCGCATTTGATCAGCATTGCCTTGTAACAAAAGCTGGAGTGTTTTCCACGTTGTTTTCTTTGACCCTGCCGCTACCTCTGCCAAGAATGAGACTTGGAACGGAGACCTTAGATGCGCCGCCCGAAACCCAGGCGCCTAAGTGACATGCTCTTCGACCCCAAACATTCTGTGCGTTGTCGACTGGGCACGATAGGGACTACCAAACACCGGGGGTTGTGAGCCATTACATATGTACGTGTACATAGACATGTAGGTCATGTGACATCACAAACATAATCGCTTGCCTCATTTATCTCTAACTTGTATATCCATAATCGTGCTTCGCTCGTCTATAATGCCAAGGTTTTTTGCGTTAACAGTTGTGTTTCTTGCATGCTTTCTATTAAGTCACTAATAACTTAGTCTTCTAAGTCTTTTTTCATCAGTAGCGTCTTTGAGCGTCCACATGTAAGTGCTATAACCTGTACCCGGCGCGAGGTCACCGTGAGAAGACGTAATTGTCGTTCAGATTAGTTTATTAGTTAGATTACAGATTAGATATCACATCCACCATTGCTCTCGTTTAGAAAAGTGAGCTTCTGTAATGAAAGAGATTCAGAGCTGGTTGTAACGCGACGCGGATCGTGCGTGTGGTTGTTGTTGTCGAGATAATGTGTTACGTTGTAACTCGGATCCAAGCTATTTTATAATGGAAATTTGGCGTGAAAAAAAGATTGAAGAACTATGCCTTGAATCGGCTGGCTTTGCCTTAGCCTGAAGTCTCCTTACCATAAAATCAAATAAAAGCATTCGAAGTTCGAAGCTAGTATTAGCCGAGTACCGACGAAACAAAGATGAGTCGCATCCCCATAGCTCGGTCTAGGTCTATATATATATATATATATATATATATATATATATACACACACACACATACATATATATATATATATATATATATATATATACATATGATATCGGGACCTCTTCTAGGATAGGCCATATCCCTCTCACTAACTGCAAATAAGCAATGTGTTGAATAATAGAAATGAGCAATTCCTGCTTACCCACAGCAGCGGGATTGGATTTAGCACAGATGCAGAAGTCATAGAGAAACGTTGCGTCAGCCTAATTTGAAGCGTCGAGTCGAGTTATAACCTCTGAGCCTACTCGTGCTCGCAGAAGTCAGCGCGGCTGAGTCTGGGGGATCTCGGGTCTAGAGACCTGGGGAAAAGGTATTTGGAGCGCCACGCTGACAACTCTGGCGAGAAAGAGCTCAAATATGTGAAAAGTATGTATACGCAATGGCCGTGATTGAGATGCATATGTATATAGATAGATATATAGATGGATAGATATATGAATAAATATATATATATATATATATATATATATATATATTTATATATTTCGCCCGCATCAATTCGAAATGGTATGCTTCTTCACCATGCTTTGATCAATTTAAACACTATCGCACACCTGGTTGTCTGTCTGAATACAACGACACCAGGACTGGAGGGATCAATTTAACCTATGAGATCCGAAGAATCACGAGAGCTTGAGGTAGTTAAGTGAAATATAAATATGCCTAAATAAGAACTCATTTGTGTCCAAGTTTAAGGTGCCACATTATGATCTTTGGGTCAAATAAGATCAAGCAAGGTCAAACTTCAGATCGGTGTCCGAATTTCTCATGCAATCATCGTTCATCTGCACACTTCTACGAAGCAGAAGTTTATGATGCATGTTTCAAGTCACTGACCCTATATAACCTTGAGAAGATCACAGTAACCCAGAATCTGCAAAATTTATGGATTTTTTGTATTGCAGTAATCATCGAGGATTACGTTCGATGGCATGCTTCAAAAAGCAAAATGATTTTGGGGTCATTCTAGGTCAGTGATCTCTTGTGACCTTTATGAAGTTCAAATAGCACATTGTTTAACCTCCATGTGGTCAAGAAATTCGAGACGAGCGTCAGAAACTAAGAAAAAAAGAACAGCAAGGCGTCAAGTGCAAAAAAAGTTTTGAACTCGACCTGAGCATCATACCTGAAAAACAGCTGTGCCGTGTAAAGTCCTTACATGGTACATCTATTTTAATAGCGAAACCTCTGCTACTGAATTGACCACAGCTATTGAGAGTTTGACGCAACTACGCTGCACCCTTCGAAAGCTATTTTTTGAGAATCTTCGGGGGTTTACCGTGACCCCAACCGGCATGACCTGATAACCCAACCTGCCAGTATTACAGTAGACCTGTCGTGCCAGTAGCACAGGTCTGCTTAAGGCCAGTTCCCACCAACTTTCCCGGCCCGGAAAACCGGGTGGATCGGTGGAGACGGAAAAAGTTGAAAATGTCGCTTTACCAATCGTCGTAAAAATACGAGCTAAGCGCTGAAAAATGCATGAACGCACTACGACATATGTCAGACTTACTTTACAAAGCTGCTGTTACGTTAAGGGCTCATTTACTTATACCGCTTATACCACTTTAAGTCGTGCAGTTGAAGAACGGCACGAGCTGTATGGTGTCAGACTAGCTCTGAGTGAGACAAATCCGTGGCTCTCACATTGAAATAATTAATGATGCTATTTCAACTAATCAAGTAGTCTCCGCTGGAACCGGTTAATAATTCATTTTGAGAAGGTTATTAATGAACCAAAAAAGTGTCATCAGGCCGACAGTGGTCATTGACGGCGCCTCTGTCGTTCCAGACCGCTACGGTCGCGGCTCCCTGGCCGCTTGCCCCTCCCGCTGGCGCCGAGGCACGGCGCGATAGCGGCCTTCATGACCAGCTCACGCTGTGGATGAACCGATGGTGTCGTGGTGTACACCAGACCCCTTTCTCGGCCTCCATCCCCAGTTCACGCTGTGGATGGACCGACGGTGTCACCGTATACACCAGGCCCCTTTCTGGAATTCTTCAGCGCCGAGTACACCGACCATGTCGTGGTGTTTATCAGGCCCCTTCCTCAGACTCCTCAGCGCCGAGTACACCGGCGTTGTCGTGGTGATTATCAGGCCCCTTTCTCGGACTCCTCAGCGCCGAGTACACCGACCATGTCGTGGTGTTTATCAGGCCCCTTTCTCGGACTCCTCAGCGCCGAGTACACCGGCGGTGTCGTGGTGTTTATCAGGCCCCTTTCTCGGACTCCTCAGCGCCGAGTACACCGGCAGTGTCGTGGTGTTTATCAGGCCCCTTCCTCAGACTCCTCAGCGCCGAGTACACCGGCGTTGTCGTGGTGATTATCAGGCCCCTTTCTCAGACTCCTCGGCGCCGAGTACAGTGCCATCCAGGTTATCCCATTCTCTTCAGGGACGCGGGAGCCCTTACGACCGCGCTTTTTCTTAACCTGCAATCTGTTGGCGGCCGACGTGTGGGTGATTTCCGACAGCCTCACTTCCTGTTAGCTCTACGTTCTCTTTACGTGAGAACGTTCCCGGAAGGCGACCGATATCATTAAAATCTTCGCCGGGAAACGCGAACTTTCACCATTGAGTGTTTGCATTTTCTGCTGCATTGTACTGTTTTACGTTAATCTTTACTGATTACTAAGGGAACGCGAAGAACGTCGCCACACCCCTTTTAGGAAACGCAAGAGACTGCATTTACCATATTAGCGTTCAGGGGTTATGGCACGGTGCCCGCGATTTGGCCCTGGGCTCCCACGAGGGAGTCCAAAGCACTAACCACTCGGCCATTACGCTCGACCATTATGTCTCGATCTAGTGCTAGGTGGTGGTACACGATTTGTGCCAAATGTCTTGCCTCAATACGTATCCATCGCGGTCTCATGCTAGAAGAGCAGCAAAACTGGGCCCATGGTCAGGAAGGTGGTAGTTGGCGTGAATTATCAGCATCAAATTTGCTGTCACCATTTAAGCTCCAACTTGGAGGTGGGCATCAGACTATCATCTGACGCCTCAGGGGAGCGACTTAGCAGTTACAGAACTCACCTGTGCACGACGTTTAGATAGTTGTTTCTAGGGAGCTGTGTTTGGCGCATCGCACGGACGTTGGCCCGGGCGCTCCCTGAGCCAATTAAACGGCCCGCCAGTCCATCTGACCATCACGCCCGCCCAATGGCTGACTTCGAGCACCGCTCGGCAGACTCCAGAACTCCTTGACCATCTCAACGATCCGGATATCTGGTTTTAGCGCACTGCTTCGATTCCAGGATCGCGTCGGGCTCGCTAGCGCCTGGCCTTGACTGGTTAACAGCCTCTGGACATTCCCAGTCGATAATTCATCAACTCCACCGGCGGGGGCGGAGTTTGCGCATCACGGGTCTGGAGTCTGTTCTGGCGGGCAATTTCGGACGCTCGTAGTCTCGGAGGGAGGAGAAGGGATGCCATCAGCCGACGGCTCGTACCATCGGCGGACGGGGCCGGTGGGTACCATCGTTTAAGGCTGCCGCTATTCATTGGTCGCCAGCTAGTAGTCTGCCATCGTTGTAATCGCCCAATGAATATCTCTGCGGTGGCATACCATCTGTTTCATTCTGTGCATATCTTATGCTATATATATATATATATATATATATATATATATATATATATATATTCTTCATGTTAAATCCATTAAGAAAGGAAAATGTATTGAGGAGTATTATATTTTTAACGGAGACATTTTCGTCCTTATTGCGCTCCGGAAACTATACGCCGCTGCTTAAAATTGAAACATGCGTACAGCTTACTTGAGTGTAGCGCTGACTTTGGCTTGGAAAAGTAATACTGTTTTTAAAAAAAAACTACATGCATTCATAATTAAGTTGAGGAATTGTTTCACATTTATTAACCAATGCCTTCTTGCACATTGAAGCACTTTGTCCACGAGAACTTAACGTGCGAAGGACCAGGAGATCACGACCTTTTTTGCATAAAATCTAAGCTCCTGACTTTGTCCCTCACTCTGCGCTCGTCATGGACATGGCAGGATCGCCCAGGATGATTGAGGTCAGTGTGCCGGTGCCGCTACCACGAACTGGGGACCGGGCCAGTCAGGACGGGGTGGACGACACCAGCCCAAGCGTCCTGCCCTTCGTGCGCTCGTCCGAGTGCCGCACAGGTGCCGGCCTCTGGTCTACGCCGATGGCGACCCTTGGGCACCGCCGCCGTCCGACAGCTCTCTCCGACCGAAGCTCTCTCATGGATAGCTCTCCCCGTCCGAAGCTCTCACGTGACCATGGTGAACAACTGCTCAGACTTCAGCACAGTTGGAGCCTGTCACATAGTAACCGTGGAAATAAGTGTACATTTAGCGCCTCTTGTCATTTGCCGTGGCATCGCTTAGCGCCAGCTGTCGACCAACCTGCGGGGGACCAAACTGTAGGCAGGCAGACAGGCTCGAGCCCAAGAATCTCCGCACATGATCGCCGGCAGACGCTCGACGAGACGCGTTGAAACACTCATGGTCTGATTTTGATCAAATTTGAGGGGTGGGTCATATTATGACGTCATATCGGAAATCTTAAGATAACGTTTGTAGGCATCATGGGTTTTGCATAACTCACGACGTCCCAGTATAGAAAATGTAATCCATGGGTCATGAAGTCCACCGCGGATCGCAATATATCACTGCGGATTTCATAATCCGTGGGCTATGAGGCCCAAGTTATTGCTCTCATGCGCTACGGAATCCTTCCTGCTGGCACTCAGCCGTCATTATAAAGACGTCGGTCCAATGACATACTGCATGCTACAAATTTTAAAGGGCAACGCAATAGCCTAAATACTTCAACTACACAAGAGCTGTGCCGAAAGCAATCAATTCACTCAGCCCCGCCCATGTACAGCCCCGAGACCTGCTGTAGTGTAATGCAACGTCACGTGTAATATACGTGGTGTGGTAGATGTCAGGTGTCTAGTTCATATATCAAGTAATTCTTGACTTGCACTGTGGTCCCACCTCCATCGACATCAGCAGTCGCCTGGCCGTGCCCGCCAGCGTGACCGCTCGTGGGAGCAGCGCTACGTTCTGATTGGCTTACTAGTTTGGAGAACTTTCCTAGACAGGCTAGTTTTGAAGAAACGCACATTGATTCCTAACCGTGAGGCGAATAAATCACTAGCTTGGCGGCCCACATGAAGATGTCGTTTTTATCTTTACGTCTTCAACGTATGACAATAAGGGCCAAGGCTGAACTTCCTGCAAAAAGGGAACAAGGCTTAACTGTACAGCCTAGCGGATATTTTCGTGGCTCATCCAGTGGCCGCGAACTACTTCGCAGCACTCACTTTCCTCTGCAATCTCTTGCCAACTGCGACCCAGTCTGTTCGGGTGTAGGAGCCAAGCATGTTCATCAAGATTTAATCATGATAGACGTGCCATGTTTCTGGCGTTAGTTCCCACCGCATACGTCATGTACATTCAGAAGGCCAACCTTTTAAATTGATGACACAGAGGGCACACAAAGTTTTATTAATGCGACATAAAAAGCAGTAAACACGACACAACATGAGGAACAAAGCCATTTTAGAAGCTGGCCCCGGCTCAAGCCGCGGACTATGCTTTTTTGCAGGCATCGCTTGGTCACGTTAGGCATGAGGTGGACTAGACTGAGAATCACGCATATATGCCGTTGTGACATAATGAGTGTTTTGATACAGTCCGTAGTTCTTAATTAGCAAACATTTTCCACATTCTCATTAATGAATCAGTCCTCACAACACAAAAGACGTTTCAGGCCATGGTTTGCATTGTGAGTTGCTGACGCAAAATCAGACGAGTCATGTACCGTGAGATCCGGGAAAATGTTTGAGTGAAGGCACATATACAGCGACTGAATGTCAGCGGGCAAAACAAAGCTACCACACGAACAAAAAACAGACGTGCTCATCGTTGGCCACCAGCTGGCATGTAGTATCATCTACGTACCACCAGAGTTAGAAATAATAAAATACGCCCCGGGAATCGTCCCTAACTCACTTGCAGTGCGAAATACAACAGGAGTTTTATGCTTGAAATGATTGGTGTTTTATCTCCGTCCTTCCTATTTCGCCAGTTCAGATTGTCGGAGTTTGGTGGGGCGAGGGAAACTCATTTTGTCGCCTTCATATCTAGAAATTGTGTGCCCGCAACGACGTTACTGGAGTTTAGCCGCCAAACAAAAAAGCAGTAAATACCGCCATATTCGAGAATCCCCTGTGGTGTCTGCGCATATTGAAACATTGATTTAGTTAAGCATGACAGTCTGAAAATACAACACGGGCGTGGAGCAAACAATCTAAAACTACCGCCCTGTCATAAGATTGGCGGGTTACTGACTAACCGCTGACATGAAGTCACCAGCAGGTCCGATCGGTCAAATAGATCCGAAAAAATCATCGCCGGCTCTCAAACTGGGAAAATGGACCTAACAAAGGCGTGAAGCTTCGCAAAATGACTTGTGCAAGGACCGAACAGAGAAAAATGACAACCTATATTCCAAAATACCAAAAAACGAACTCCCTCCGGTTTGAGCCTCTCTCTTCTCGAAGTTGTGAGGCAGTTGGAAACGTGGCGTTTCATCTCACATAAATGCTCTGATTCACGTACACTGTCGGGGCGCAGTCAGAGCTTTGGCGACGGGTGAAGGCGGGAGAAATGGCTCACAAAGAGCCCCACCTCCAAAGAAGGGCCAAAAATGTGTAGTGACACGGTCAACCCATGTTAGCCAGAAAACGTTCGTCATTTAGCCGGGAATAGAGAAGTGAGAAAAGTTATGTAACGTAGTTTTGAGCATGAGCGCTCGCAAACTTTGTAAGAAAAACCTCCACACCCGGCGCTACAGTCTCCTTAGATCGCGCGGTGTCGGCTTCGCCCTGATCTTGCGGCTAACACTAAGCTTCGGCTACAACGAGCGGGCGAAAATGAAAACGCATCTGAAAGCAGTACCTTTGAGCCCTTAAGAACATCAATTCGTACATTAAGACGATATCCTGGGTGAATATGTCACCTATGCGATTGCTAGATTGCTGGTAAGACCAAACTTTCCTCTACAGCACCACGAAGTGTTGTAATCTGCTGGTGAAACTGAAAGGGTCAAGATAGCATCTATGTTTTGGCATTGCCGTTAGCTGTTAATCTGTGCCGACGAGAGCCTCAAAATTATAAAAAAGATAAGCCCCGCCTAATCTTTCAACGATACCAATATATTTTGAAAAACTTCCGGAAGCATTATTTCACCAGCCCCCATTCAGCCCCCCCCCCCCAAGTTGGGTTCCAGTCCCCCAATTCGAGGAGGGAGAGATCCAAATCCGTAGAGGCACCTGTCTGTTGGTGTTGTTCGGGTAGATCGCGTCATCTTTCGCAGTTCTCCAACGCCTTCCTCCCAACTCCTTTTGTAAAAATACGCTCCTGTGCCCGGTCATTTCCCAGTTTGAGAGCTGGCAGTGGTTTTACGGATCTATTTGACCAATCGGACCTACTGGTGACCTCGTGCCTGCACGTGGACGATAATCCTCCCGTAGTGTGGCAGGCAGTAGTTTTAGGCTGTTTTGCACGAAGCCCGTGGTGTATTTTCAGACGGCCATGCGCAACTAAACCAATGCTTCAATACACGCGTGGTGTCCATGTTTAGTATCAGTAAGGATGCGTGCTAACTGACAAATTCTAACCATCGTAACGATCTAGTAAGGCATTTCACTTTCGTAAAGTGCTGTATGAGAGCAGCTGGTTTCACATTTGGGGCCAAATTTTTCCGTTAACGTTTGCATGCACGTTTTGCACCGCGTTATAATTATCAATAATTTTTAGAATGTGCGGCACTTGGTAGCATAATTCTTTGGAAGGGATTTGGCGCCAAACAAACAAATACTTTGGACTAGTTAGTCATTACTGAATATGCAATACGGTTCTTGTTAAATTTCGCACGCACTCCCCAAAGGCACCCGATTTAATGTCAACTCATCCCAATATCATTTGGGGCTTTTTGTAATCCTATGTTTGCTATTTTTGAGAGCTAACCGTTTTATCATGTTATGTGGACCTGAAAGTAGCAGTCGAAGCTCATCACTTTTCACACAGCCCTAGCTGCAAATGTCCATGGCAATGGCAATCAAAGGTCAAAACCATGCCAGAAGCGACAAATGTTTGATGCCAGAAGACGAAAGCCACACAAACTCTTGGTCTCGGCTCTTACATACTGTGAAGTTTACACATACTACAAGATTCCACATCGACTGAAGCCAATGGATAACACAGTATTGTTGGCCTTATTTCTCACAAAATAGCCGGGAGAAGGGAGGGGTACACGTATTAGATCTCACAAGCGCCCGATGTATTTATCTTTTCTTTTCCCGGTTCTTCTGCGAAGAATAAGGCTAACAGCATTGCCTTATCTATAACTATAATGTCTTCCGCAAATGCACTTAGCAACTTCCGTAGTCTCGTAATCTCGTAATAATGTTCTCGGCAGTGGAATGGTCTAATCACATTCAGCTGAGTACTTCGGCTCAAGAACAGAGCCAAGGATCTTGGATACAGGACCCGTCGCCATAATACACTGTGGAATCCAGGATACATCTTTGACATCCAGGAGCACTGAAACACTTGCGATAATTGCAAGCTATATTCCAGTAATCCAGCCCATTTCAGGCACCTTATAGCTGTCCGGATCACAATGTCATTCATCCACATACTTCTAGAATACCCCACGTTCTTCTACACACTACCAGTCATTGCACAGTCTGTGAGAGGCATGCTTATTGCTAATCTATCAGTAATGTTAACACAATGCATAATTTAGGTAGCGGACATGGTGCCGCTCTTGGCTTTGCTTATTGCATGCTGGGCAGCTAGTTCTTCACGACCCGCTTTCTCTTTCCGAATAAAATGTTGTCATTCCCGTCTTGCCGCCTTTACTTGTTTCATATTTTGATGATGATGAAGACAGGCCTGCCATACCCACCAGTTTGTGCCACAGCATCATATATTGTTTGATGATTCAGAGTTTTTACTTTGAATCCAGCATGCAGACTTTGCAACTGTTTTGAGCGACTAGTTTAGCGGGCACTGCCTTGCGCACGGCCTGCTTTGGTGAAGCCGACATTTTGCGTACGCCGTGCCCAGAATCGTGGAATGGTGTTGTGCTTTGTAGTACCCAACGTCGCCCTCCTACCGGCAGTACAGTACTCGCAAACCTGCGCTGCGTGTAATCCATACAGCGAAGTTTAGCACTGGGTTTTTGGGGGCATTTTTGAACATGCTTTGATTCCCCATAAATTTGTGTTTTCTCAGAGTCGCCATGGCAGTAATGTGTAGCATAATCGTACCTTACATAGGCTATCATTTTATCATTTTTTAAGATTTAATCCAAACCTTTTGAATGGATGGATTTATGCGATCAGAGCTGACGCCAAGCAGCACTCGTTGTGCGAGCCATGACCCATATCATCCGATCGCGCAGTTCCAGGTCAACGGAGAAATTTGGTGGCGAGAGCTTAATGAGCCGCAATGCGCCGCTATGCTCGACACTGTTCGTCCTGCCCCCTGACATGACCTGACCTTTATTGCGGCTGCTGCCACCGGCCCCAGGGCATATCTGTCAAGGGTAAATAGCGAGCGCCTAAAGCGCCTCGAGCTCATTTTTCCGCGGTAGGGTGAATCGAAAAGCAGGTCCTCTAACCAACTACGCCATCTGGACGGACTGTCACAACGCTTAACAGAAAACCGTGCCTTATATCAAGCTTAAATCATGAGATACGTTGGTGTTGCTCACAATTCGGCGGTGAGGTCGATTCCGATTTACTAACTTGGAAATGCTCGCACTTTTCATGAATGACTTCAGCCTGCTGAGTCCCGAATAGCTTGGCAAGAGGACGAGGCATTTCCCTTACGACCAATGTATGATGGTTGCGACCTTATTTGATACCTGACGAAAATGAGGGCTGAGACACTTCAATCTGTTGCTTCTGCTGACAAACAAAATGCACTCCGGGTGGCGAAAATGAAAGTTGACCCGCCCCTATTCGCCGCTTCTGCTGTGAAACAGACTACACACCGTTCGTGGCCCGCATTAAAGCCAATTTGTTGACCCAGTCCGGTATACCCACAGATGGGGTGGCAGCCATCCGGGAGATGTCCGAGTTCATTACGTTATCTGCCGAGTCTTTACCGAGTCTATTACTTTATCACCGAGTCTTTAATGTGGAGCTCAAACGGCAGCCCCCTAGTGACGGAAATGCGACGGTCCTCTGCTGTGTTACGTGATCAAGCGCCAGGGGGTTCGAGTTTCAGAAGGGGTTTTCAGCCCATCTTAGATGGTCATGCGACCGATGTTCTCCATCGGAAGCGTCTCACTAGATATCACGGTACAGAATACTCCAAAGCGCACGTTGACCACCGGGAACTGATTCATTTGAATCAAACTGCCGGCATGGAAAGTTGTTCGAAGCTACATTAGTTCAGTTATTCAGTTTTAAGGATGCGTCAACTGCATTGGTTATTTACGCCAAAAAAGCTGAAGCTGAATCGAATTGCAAGCCATAAGCAACAAGATAAACTACGGCAACAACCTTAAGTCTGTTGTGGCTGGCCAATCAGGCTAAACGGCCCAACGCTTGCCACGCGTGTGGCAGTAAGACTTTGGCTCTGCTGACAGCCGACGGAGCTTATCTTTTACGCAGAAGCCAAGGACGCCAGGTTTTCACTGAACTGGAATATTTCAAATAACGTATTCTTTTGAAGAACACATTATGAACTGCCATGCGATTGGTAGCGGAATCCATTTAGTCATAAAGTCTATTGAACCACTCAGCTTTGACCGACTGATACGCCAGAGGTTTGGGATGAAAATAATGCGTTTGATTGTCGTCAGCCAGGGCTCCAATTGAAGCTCCATCCAAAAAGTTACCTAAAGTGGAAAATCTTACCTGTTAAGAAAACTACGCTTTGCAGCCCGACGCCCAGCTATCATGTTTCTAGTTCCATATGCGCAAGACTACATTTCCACCTGAAAGATGGCACACATTCCTTCAGAGCTAATTGCGCGGGCCACAGAAGGCTGTAGGCGTTTCTCACCCGCAGCTGCACGTCACCGGAACGCTCCAGGAATTCGTCTACGAACTCGGCCGCTTCGCTGTCACACAGCTTACGGGACATGCTGCGAGAGCAGTTGTTCAGCTTATTGTATGTGCTGAAAGATAGAGCATAACCCATCAGCGGACCCGCTAACCGTATTCAGCTGGCACTTCTGTCTGCTGTCACGGTACAGGAGCACGAGGGAGGAGACAACGTTCCCGCCATTTTTCCAAGTGAAACGTTGAGTGATGATGGATGACAAGCATCCCCAAGACCTCCGCTTTTTGAGATGATTCCGCTTTTCTCGACGCCTGTACAGACGAGGCTGTTTGTTAGCGGTCAGATGCCAAGCAGCTGTTGGGATGTAACTAGGCCGCGCCTGTTCGGGTAACTCGCCTGATCGGGTAACCGCGCCTGTTCGCGCTCCGAGGGCCCAGAGGCCCCAGCTTACCAGCACGTCTCGGGCGTGGCGTGCGCGTTGTCGCCTCTCTCGATGTGGTACACTGTTTTCTTGTATAGATAGCCGCAGTAGTTGTAGTCGATGGTGACCAGCCTCAGACATGGGATGTGCTCCAGAAACCCTGGCGATAAGTTTCAGCGGGAATGTTCAGCACGAAGTGTCGTAGGAATGGGAACATTTGGCTGCTGCAACGTTCGATCCTGTTTATTCCCACCACTTTCTCGCCCACGCCGCAATTGCCAGAACACTCAGTATTAGGCAGATAACGTTGCACCGCAAGCAAGCAACACAACTGCGCCAACATTTCTGGACATCAACTTTGGAGGTCGGTAAGGCCCTGGCCACAGCCGCTCCCGTGCACAAAGTGATTGCTCTACCAAGCACAGCATCCAACGCCGGCGTAACAGGGATATCGCGGAACGCGAAACGCTGGAACTGCCCGTTGTCGTTGCTCGGCTTCACGGAACGACCTCCGCTTACGGTTTCTGAACTCCCCCGGCTGGCATATGTCGTTCATGATGCCCTTGGTGCTGGACGCCGTCTGCAGGTACACCTCGCGATCCGTCTTGTCGAAGCAGTTGCTGATGTACGAAGTCACGCACTCGACGGCCTTGCGGGTCATCCTGCCGGCGGGGACGTGGCGTGAGCGCCTACACAACCACCGCGTTTGTTCAAACGGAATGCAGTCTGGGGCTGGGATAAGCGCATGCAACACACCCTTTTATATTATGATCTGGGAATAGTTGAACGTCTTTTGGGCTCGTGCCAAGACCTTCGCCTGCCCCATCGGCTGTCAAACTTTACTATCAGACCAATGGCGTTTAGTTTCACGGTCAGTTAATAACGTGCTAGCTCTCTTGGTGTTAAATATTGCGACTGAAAAGTTTATCGGTGTTAACAGGTTTTGGACGCCCTGTGTGTTCCCTACACATAAGAAACATGATACCGTGACTGAACTGTGTAATTGGGCCCTTAAAACAAAACAAAAAACAAAACATACAGCAAGGCTACTGAAAACCGAGGGGTGGGCCATGACAGCCAGTTCTCAGAACGTTCTCAGTTTCCAAAGCGGGACGTCACTATCAGCAAAATGCAGCCATGTCTGCTCCAGATCAGTTCAGCCGTTCCGCCCACAATCACGCTGGAGATTGATCCCGCGCGGTAGCCGCATCACAATGGGAGCATAATTCTCGCAGACCGAAAATTCTTGCGAATGGACTTGCTTGTGCTCTCAATAGTGGTCGTTTTCCGGTGTGCTGTGCTATAACGACCCGAAATACTGCATTTCCTTCGCATGCATCTCACGTACGTCTAATCAATGTCCATTCCAAGGCCATGGTTAGGGCAATTTAGTCGTGTGGAACCCTTAAGGGAGGCATAAAGCAACTGCTATCGCAACCCGCATAACTGACTACAACAGAATGAACTCTACATGTATGCTTTCCCTTACAATCACCGTACAAAACGAGCCTTCCCTTGCTTCTGAGCAAAACAAAGGAAGGAAAAAAGGAGCCAAAAAGGCCACTGCCTGCGGAGAAGATGAAAGCAGCGGATAGGCTCCGTTGGCTCTGGTGGATCCGAGGACGGGACAAATTGGACCTCTGGGTCCGCTTCTGGGCGGGGTTCGGAGCACTGAGCAGTCATAACGGCGTCTGGCGTGGGCGGCTGCCACCTGGCCGCCCGTCAACGACCCCGCAAGCCGCCGCTTGCCGCCCAGAGGCAGTCGCCTCGGCTGGCGTCAGGTGTGGACACCGCAGGGCACTGACGCCGCCCGAGCGGTCCTACGCGCTGACCTGGCGGCCGCGGCCACGCCTCATTAGCCGCCGACTTAAGGCAGGCGCCATTACGGCTACGCGCTGATTGACGTCATTAATCACGACCCGCGAGTGTAGCACTGCACCGTGACCGCGACTGGGACAGCGTGCAGGGCCAGCCGGCCGGTACCCCAAGCCGCCACCGGCTAGAACTCTGGACCGAAGTTTGCAGCAAACAATATTAGGAGGCCAATTAGCATTGGAGAGCCAACATTGGTAGGGAAAGGGGAGGGGCAAAGTCCTCACGAAATAATACAGAAAGACGTCCCTGATGTCCCGGAACAGCGAATGGACTTCAGGGACTTCCTTGCAAGCAGTCGTTTTCAACAAATGGCCAAGATTCATTTGTTGTAGTAGGATCAAGGCATGCTGGTTTACATCTGAATTTTGTGACTTTGTTGCTATGAACCAGGAATAAGGGTCTTGTATTTGTGAGCAAACCCGTGAGAACCACATATAACATCCGATGTACTCAACAGAGCAAATTAGATCCAGGAACCATATTCAGGGTCCTCGAAAGAGCCAAGGAGAAACAGGGTTTGGGCTTTCGTTTGGTCAAAAGATCCAGTGGAAATTGGGATCCATGTTCTTGTTTTCTCGAAGGAAACAGCGGAAACCTGGATTAAGGATTATATGTTGCTGGACGACCCAGTGAGAACCAGCACCTATGCGTAATTTGTAGAATGAACTAGTAGGACCAAGGATCCGTTTTTTTTTCGAAGAAGAACATTGAAAACCAGGAGCCAGGGGTTCATCCAGAGTACTAGTAAGAGGGCCAAAGAGTTGACAGAGGACCCTCTGCTGATGAAAGCCCATACTCACTCCCAAAAAATCACCGGATATGGCCCACTTGACTTCGGGGTGAACGATTTTCTCCATTTTACTTCATTTTGTACTTTGACTGAAACAGAAACCGGAGAACACCGCGAAATGAAAATCAATCTGTGCTGTTTGAAGTAAAAGTGAAGGAACTAGATGTGAAACAACTGTATGCAATAAACCGCTGGTGCTATTCATTTTACAATCATTCAGCAGGTTCGTTCTGCCTCAAAACCTCGTCTTAACCAGGGGAAAACCGTCCAATGCAAAAGGCCCCCTGGCATTCAGAATTCATCCCTTTCCTTCTTCACTAAGAAAACCCCTGGCTGACTCGGGCCCCTTATGAACATAGGGCATCCTGTTAGGCATTGTGGGTCCCTGACCGACCAGGGTACCGCTCATTGTTTCAAGGGCCTCGACCAATGTAAATCGCGGGCCCTATCCTCTTCCCGCCTCGGGCAACCGGCTCGCAGGCCTATACCAATGCGAAGATGACTGTTGGCACTGATGGCACTGATGGTGCCTTATTGATATAGAGGCCATCATCGATTCGGGGGGGGGGGGGCTCCCGATCGGCGCAAAATGCCCTCTGATTAGCATTCCAAGGCCCGGGACTGCTGGCCGGGGACCCTTAGTACGACTTCACGCCAGCCCTTCGGACCCTTTATTGCTACAATTGGGCCTTTATCGTGGCCTTTTTCGAGGGACCTTTCGGGGCTTCTTCGGCCAAAGGGTGTCAATGTGTCAACAATAGTTGCGGCACGAATAATGCGATCGACAGACTTCCATGACACGACTTCTGCACGACAGTAATTCGTATGCAAACGCGCCTAATGCATAAACTTCTACGCGACAGCGTTTCTAACGCAAAAAGGTGAGGCACCATTAGACAGGCGACGTTCCAGGCGATATGAGTTATATGCGACAAAAATTCCAGCGCAACAACTTCTATGCGACACTGCTTCTAATGCAAGAAGTTCTACGCGATAAAGCTGCTAACGCAAAAACTTCTACACGACATGACTTCTGAGTGACGATTCTTCTAACACAAATACTGCTCCGCGGCATTATTTCTAACGCATAAACTTGTCCACGACAAAACTTTTAATACGATAACTTTTTGACGACATTACTTCTATGCAGTACAGTCCCTAACAAAATGTCTTCTATGCATCACTTATAATGCAAAAACTTTCATTATTTACTTTTTAATCTATGCATGACGACGAAAAATTTATACTTGAAATGTCTTGCGTGCAACAAATCCCCTAACAATAAACTTATACACGACATTTCTTTCACCCCATAAAATGTCTAACGCAGATCCTTATGCACAACTTAAGTTGCATTAAAACAAAACTTACAACGCACTAATTTCCATGCGATTGAATTCGAATGCAAGGCTTCTGCGCGACATTGCTTCTAGGCATGCGTTTAGGAACATGAGGCCTGAGGGGCCATGTACCACGCTTTTCAAGGTGGGAGGGGCAGCAATATTAACTGCCCCCACTTTTCAGATATTATTTGCGTTTAGCTTACTTTCGTGTTATCTTAAACACGCATGCCGATTTACCTGGTTCACCAGACATCTTCCTCAAACCGCACTGGACAGAATTTCTTCAAGTGAGAAATGGCAGCATCTTATTCTATCATTTACACCGAACGGATATATTGGGGAGTAAACGTGAGGTTCTTCTAGTGCCAAAAAGCTCTATTCTCTCTTTTTATATTGTCTAGATTTTTCTGCATGACTGCTCACAGCCCCATCAGCACATATTCATGGTTTTCAGGATGGCATGATGTATCCCTCTAAGGGCCTCCCGATCGAACAGGGGACCCCGTCCCTGCATCACCAGAACGGCGGCCGGAATGCATCCCGCGCTGCGACCGAATGGCTCTTGAGCCTTGGACCGGTAATGACAATGTGCCGTCTAGTGTTCCACCCACGAGTCCCTTGCCCGGAAAACGTAAGGGGTCCCAGAAGTTTGGAATTGAGTGGATCGAAATAAGCACAAAATGAGAAAGGCAAACCCCAAAGCCAGAGCACATTCTTCTTTACGAAATCGACTGCTGAAACAAATATCATAAATCAGTTTTACACTCCGCACGCTCGGAATCTCAGTGGCAAGAACAGCGATGGCAGTTTCGTAAAACCGAACGGCGTTGGCCGCTGCCGGTAACACCAGGCGGCGCTCGCGGTACGCGAGAGAACGACCGTCGTAAAATAATGCCTCCAAAAGTATTTCAAAATAAATTTGAGCCATTCAAAATTTACACTGGGCGTGTGTCTTTAGCAATTTTCACGATGTTCCCTGGTGAAGTTAATAGCTAAGGCAACACGAAAAGCAGAGATTGTACCTTTTATCTTCCACTTCCACCATCTATTCCAGCACGTCTTCGCGGTGCTGTAAAGACTAATCCGTCCTTATCATCGATCCAAAAATCACACAGGTGAAATGTACGCTCAGACCACTTTCTAAACATACAAACTAATGTCTTTACGCGTTCAAAAGGACTACTTTCAGATCAATCGCCTTTTCATCTGCCTGTTAGCCAGCGCTTAGCGTCGGCGGCGGGGCCGACGCAGACCGGCATAAGGAGACTGTATCGCCGGGCTTTAATGTTGTTGCAAGGTTTGCCAGCGCGCGTGTTCAACACCATGCTACATAACTTTTCTCCGAAATTCATTTTGACAGAATGTTGAACATTTCAAAGCAAACCTGGTCTAGCCATATCAATATATAATTTGGACCCCATTTCGATCCACAGTCTACGTTCAGAGCGTTTTCAATATATCTGAAGAACGCAAAAATCTGGCAATGTTTCTGAGCTGTAACAGCTTAAACAAAGCGCACAGGACCGTTAAAATGAAGAGTGGCAGTGATTTATTCGATGCGGTCGTCCAACGCCTGACTTCTGCAGCTTGTTTTCTTCAAAATACAAACATAATTGACGCTGGGGCTTCTGGTTTCTGTCCTGGTTGCAAGATAAAAATAACAGTTAAACAGAGAATAGTGCCACTCGTTCACAAGTGAATTATATCCGACAGTTTTTCGGAGGTCACCAAAAGGGGATTGTGTAAGCCCTGTGCTTCCCCTAAGGTAAGGCTCCCCTTGGTAAGGCTACGCCCCTGCCTACACACAAGAGCAGATCAAGCCAGCTACGTTGAATTAGCAGCAAACAGGTACCCGGTAGATCAGTTCATGTCTACGACAGGCAGATTTCCGAAATCTTATTTTCTGCATTAGTGTGGTGTAAGGGAAGATAATTCGGAAATACATACAGCAGCAGGTTCTAATCTATGCTTTTGATGCCAATAAGTAGCTATGCTGATGCACAAACATGCAGCAAAGCAGCCATACGATTAGTTCGCGGTCAGTCATGCGAGGGAAAGCTGGTCCAGGGCAGTGGCCGCCGATGGCGGATGGGAGCAGGGCCTAGAAAAGGACTATCTGGTAGAGGGGCCTGCATTCTGTGGCTTGTTTTTTACGGGAGAAGCTCCGGTCTTATGGATTTCCTCACATCGCTTTTGACAGTTAGTCACTGAAGCCTCCAAACCTGTTTCCGCCCAAATTGCTGCGACAAATCTCATCTCTTGAAAAACAGCCGGCGAAATTTATGCGAAAGAAATCTCTGGCGCGCTCTGGGCTACTGATTGGCATTCAAAATTCTGACCAGCCTGTGCCCAGCTGGTATTTCGGCATCTACCCCAAGGAGGCAGATGCCTCCCAAATAAACCAAAATGCGTATTGGGAAGCTGGATATTCTTATTTGCTGAATGGCATACATGAGTTGGATAGGCAAGATTGTACACCAGTGAGAAACAGTTGTAGGTGGATATCTAGCATAGCACAGCCATGAAATGTAATTATTTACAAAATGTGTTCTGCGAATTAATGGTGGAAAATTTCCTCCGTCTCTTACCTTTCCCCTTTCCGGTTATCGGGCCTGCTTCCCAGTAAAGGCAAACCCTGAGTCCGCCCCCCACTTTTTGAAAAAACTCCTACGCCTATGCTTCTACGCGACACACACAACCTGACACACGAATCACATGCGACTCTACTTCAATTCAATAATTTATAACGCATAAACTTACACAATGCAGACTTCCAACTCAGAATATTCCCCGCGACGGTGCTTGTCACATGGAATGCCAGTCCACATTTTTACACACTTCCAGCATCCCGAGGGGAAATATTGTTATGAACAAAGATATACCATTGACCTGTACCTAGCAATATAAACGTGTTTATCAATAATACATATCTGCGTATGCCCCAATGTGTAGCAGCTGTGCACTGCATTGCCCGCAATTAAACCTGTAGCAGGCTATTTCAAATCTTGGAAATATTCATAGCTGAAATTACTGTGCACAGTTTAAACACAAATGATTTAAAATGTTGACACAAGCCCGGTCAGATGGCGTGGCGTATGGCAGCATGACATAAGCTGCTGTGTCGGGAGACATCATCCCAGCCAGGAGAAGATACAAGGGGGCTCTGGGGGCTATAGCTGTGGCGGATCGTAGGCCTCGCGGTCCGTCCTCTGACCCGAAAGGCTGAGAGGGCCGACCGGGGTCTCTGATGCGTTATGAGGCCGTCTGACCGCCAGGGGTCCCAGAACCTGAATAGTGACCACGGTGCCTAACAGGGACCCGGTGCTGGGCCCATATGCCGAGCGGGAGCAGTGGTGGGACCCAAGTAAAAAAGAGGCCTCTTCCGGCATCACTAAGGGGCCTCTGATTCATTAAGGGGCCCCTTTACCGGCCAGGGAGCTCGGTACTGAGCAGGGAACTGAACAGGGAGCATGCTCAGCTGCCATGGATCCCCAATACTCAACCGGGGATCAACGACATTTAACAGGGCTCCGTGCCGGCCAGGACCCCACCAGCCGAACAGCGACAGAGCCATGGACCTCGGATTTCAGTCAAAGTGATTCCTCTTGAATCACTAGGAGAATCCGTGATGCAGAAAGATCTCTGGTCAGAGGCCCTGGCTCCAGACGGCGTCCCCTACCGGTCATGGCCCCATCTACGGAACAGGGACAGATTCAAGGTCCCGTAATGTCAGCTAGATAACGTTCTCCGGTACAAAAAAGAGCGCAAGCCTCGCAGAAGTGGTGACGACGCTCTGTCAGTGAGAAAGCCAAAGGTTCGGACTTTGGAACACACTCCCCGTACCTCCATTGGCAGCCCATTTAATACTTGCGTTAGAATCTCTCACGTCAGAAGGATTTCCGCGTAGCAGCTGATACGTTAAAAGTGCTTGCATTAAAAGTGACGTGGAGAAGGTTTTGCAATATAAGTGTGTTTCGTAGAAGCTGATGCGTCACAAGTGCTCACGTTAGAAGTGACGTCGCGTAAAGAGGGCTATCAGTTTTGTCGCGTGGAGCTTTTTGCGTTTTTGGCTTTGTCGCGCAGAAGTTACGGCAGGTAGAAGTTTTTGTGTTGAGGTTTTGTCGTATCCAAGTTCATGCATGATAAGTTCTCACCTTAGAGGCATTGTCGCACAGAAGTTTTTGCGTCCGAAGTTTTGCCGCGTACAAGTAATGCTACGGAGAAGTATTTGTGTCAGATCCATGTCGTGGAAGTTTAGCCATAAGAAACCATGTCGCAGAAGTTTAGTCGCTAGCGGTAACTGGGTTGGAAGTTTTGTCGTGGAACTGCTCCCCTTGTCTCCCTGGCCATACCATAGGCAGGGGAGTGCCAGTTAAAGCAAACTTATTAGGGAACACTACCGATCATTGAGGCGTAATTCAACATTTTTTTTTAATCTCCAAAGGACCAAAGGGCACCCCGGGACCTAAGAGGAGGAGGTGCGGCACGTGTCCCCTGTGCCCCCCCCCCCTGCCTGCGCCCCTGCAAGGAACCTCTATTGGAGGCCAGGCGTAAGTCTCATAATGCTAACGTATTCTGTAGGGCCGCTCAACTGTTCATGTCTGGTAAATGCAAGGTCGGAGCCAATAGGAGCCTGGTACGTAAGTAGGGCGCCTTGCGCACCCTATTAAGCGTCGATCATGACAACATGAAACTGAAAACGAGGCACTTAAGGACTCCAAAGCATGACAGCCCTCCCGGCAGTTTGACGTTGCGGCAAATTTGCGACTTCTTCCATGCCGGACTATGCCACCGCTGTAATCCGGTAGAAATGTCGCCTCTCGGACCGGCCGACCCCCTCCACCGCGACGCAGATCCTGGATCTGCCCCGGGGTGCACTTGTATCTTCAATGCAAAAAATCACTATAGCCAAACATGACAGACTTTTTGGTTGCAGCGATGTTAACATGTGCGACAGAACAACTGACAGCAAGAGCGGGAAATTTACGTTGCCAGGCGTGATAAAGGCGACGTCGCCCACAGAATGGAGAGTGGGTAGCTGGCTGTGTGCGTGACTATATGTAAGTATCTAAATGTATGTATGTATGTATCAACCAACGCGCGTCAGTCTTTGGTATTGCTGATCAACCAAAGAGAAACATTTGGGTTTTGGAAGATAAGACATGCGTCGGGCAAAGGGAACTTATTTTCAAAACAGTTATGCCCCATTCTATTCGTTAATTTGCAGCTTTTCCAAGTTTGCTTTGCTTTGCTTTGCTAGCTCTGTCTACACTTGCTTTATCAAACTGCTGGACCAGGATCAATGTTAAAACAAAACAAAAGCAACGTATGATTACGAAACGATAAGCTTGCCACGCCAATTACATACAGCTGGATCGCTTCCGCCCAAACGTCCTTGGGGCATCTGCCACGACGAACAAATGCCAGTTTAATAGCGTATTTCTCCTCACGAGCCAGTCTACAAGTTTCAAGCCTCACTAGCTTCAGTGACAGAGTTTTACCTTTACTTCTTCAGATTGGAGTTTCACCAATCACCAATTCTCTATTACCAACCGCAGATTAGTAATCAGCAGCTTCAAATGGGCACTTTTTGAATCATGGATAAATGGCCAACAACGACACCATGATATGATATATTTGACAATCCAGTCATGATGATGCCCTTTCATGATGATGAGTTTAGCTGTTAGAGCGAATGCATTCCGATTTATTCACCCGTGGCCACGTGGGTTCAAGTCGCTTCAGACAATCGTTATTTGCCCCCTGGGGCTGGGATTGCCAACGGCCGGTGGCAGGGGTCACGTTTAAGGTCACGTGATGTCAGAGAGCAGGACTGACCGTTCAGACCATTGCGGAACACTGAGCTTTCTCCGCAGTGCTTTACCGTTGACCCGGAACGATCGGAGGGAGGGGGAGGGTCGAGAGTCAAGCAACAAACACTGCTCAGTGTTTGTTTCGTGATCCTAGACTGATTCGATTCGCTTCGCTGATCCTACGATTCGCTGATCTTAGACGAACATTCACTAAAGGCACGAACTCAATCTGAGAAAAAGACGTTGCATAAGTGTTGCATTAATTGACGTCTAGAGCCGTGACAGATTGCTGGGCTATGCTTTTATCTCAGAAAGCAGGCGAAGCCAATATTGATTGGTCATGAATAGTTACTGCGCGCAAAATCAATATAGAACGGCGGCCACAGGGAAGAAAAAAATAAGTAGCTCTGAATGCATCAATTACCTCTGAAAGGTAAAATGAGATATGAAACAAATTAGCCTTGCCGTAACCGCGTATAGATCAATGCCGCTCACGTTTTGCAGTGCACTTGACTGAAAATGTTATGTGACTGGATGGTATCAAAGGTGTCATTCGTATAATACGAAAAGAGCTACTTATATACTTTTCGTTTCTAAACATTTTAGGGATTGGACCAAGTAAAACCATGTTAGGGTTAAGTATGCTAAAATGCAGAACGTTCTAATGGTTCGTATTGTTTCTTTTTTGCCAGAAGTCTTATCTTTACGCTTCGGTTTAACAAGCACTCGGGCGGGGGTCAAATTGACCCCCCCCGAGGGTTTTCTCAAACCCCCCCGAGGGTTTTCTCAAACCCCCCCGAGGGTTTTCTCAAAACGGTTTCTGAGTGGCAAAACGTAGCCACGCCAAATTTTGCAAAGCTATAGATAATTAAATAGCAGATTGTCTGGCATAAAAAATTTAGATGCACCTTGTAAGGTCGCTGAGCTATGGCAGGGCAAAGTCAGGCCACGGTTTCAGCGAAGGCACGTTCAAGGGAGTCGTTCAATCCAATAGAAAAACGGAGTGTTAGACGAAGCCAGACAACTCTGAGATACTTTCTCAGGTAACACAACAATTGAATCAACAAATAGCATTGAACTAGGGTCAGGCATAAAGGTCAGACCAAGGTCAAGACCAGCCTGTTTTATTGCTCTCAGGTTTGCTGTATGGGTTTGCTTCTAAAGCTCATTTCAGTACATTGATAGCAGGAACCGCATTACAGACCTTGCATGGACTTCTTAAAGCTGGAACACGTCACTGACCTAAAATGACTCAGGTCAACCTTTTGTTTTTTTATGAACATACCGCCTAGCGTTATCTTTGTCGCTTATCCAAATGCAAAACTCAAGACAGTCTTACATCATTTTGGTCATCATAACCTTTTTAAGGTCAAACATGGTCGCTAACCTTAATTGAGCGTATGACATTTTGCTTCGAACAGTTGCCTAGGTTCTAGGGGCCCTTTGGAGACCAATCTGGAAATTGACCTTGTTTGACCTTATCTGACCTAAAGGTCATGACCTAGGGCATGAAAACTTTGATCTAAGAAAATTCACGTACAGGTCAACACATTCTGTGAATTTTGTGTTTTTAGCTCTCTTAATTCCCGAGATCTCAGGGGGTCAAACTGACCCCCGTCCGAGCGAAGGGTATCCAACCGGCCACCCGGGCGCGTGTTAAGTTTCGGCGTAATAATAACACAATAGGAAGCAAGTATCACGCGGTCGGACTTCCCCTACTGCAGCGTTCTCATCCATAAGCATCATGGAGGAAAAAGGCACAAGAATGGTGACACTTCCGGTGATCTGGAGTTGTTTATTTGGAATGATAAACTTTTGTTCGGTGTGTTTCACTAGAGATGACACTTGACATGACATGATGACGCGCAAATAATAGGCCAAGCATTCGCCATCTGGAAAGAATTGTCGAAAATTATCGCACATTTGGATTGTTGTCATTCACACAGATTGCCGTCGTTGTCGCAATCATTGTGATCTGGGAGCTATAGATGTAAGCCCGCCCTTTCTGCGTCCTGTGGCTGGATAGGCCGTTTGCAAGACAGCAGGCGCTGCCTGCACGGGGCATCCTACATAATTTGCATACGCGTGTTTGCGTTCAGGAGGCCGACGTGAAGTCATTTCGCTAGGTAAATGAGCGCTGACGACACAAACAAATATGTTAAAATGTTGAAATATGTACATCAAAATGAAACATGGCAATAACGTTTTCTCCATACAACCACAGCAAATTCAAAATTGGTACTTAACATAAAACGTCATGCATTTCGGCACGCCTAAATAATTTAATATCGACGTACACATCGCTAAATTTGTTTAAAGGGGTCATATCCGGCATCATCACATTTCATAGGCACCAGGCTGTCAGCCGGTTGCTGTTTGCTTTGCTTTGTGGTTCTAACTCAGATAGTGGCAAAATACCGAGGGGTGCACTCATCAAACCATGGGCCCGACGCGGCGGAGATACGGCGGAGAAAAGCTCCCGCCCGGCGGCGGTTAACTGATATACAACCCCGCACTGACGTGACCCGCCACGCTGCCCCACTGGAAGCGTGACCCGACGCGGAGCGGAAGCAAACGGCGAGCGGCACGGGTCCGGCACGGCACGTACAGTTTCCTAATGCGCTCGGACAGACGTCGGAGGGGCGCGGCTGCCGCATGACTCACGTGCAGACGTCGTCCAGCAGAGTCTCGTTGGTGGCGTGCACCAGTACGTTGTCGTTGGCCAGCTGCAGCAGCCGGTCGACGCAGGGCTTGACGCGCGCCAGGGCGCAGTCCCGCGACCGGTCATTCCGATCGACGCCGCCGGCGAGCGCTGCCGGACCGGGCCGGCGCGCGGTCAGGGCGCGGCACGGATCGCGCCAGAGGCGGATGCTCCGTCAGCGACGCACCATCTCGTGGCGGAATATCACGACACGGTGCGGTAATGGAGGCTTCATATAGTGCGGTAATGGAGGCTTGATGTAAAATGTCTGTTGTTGGACAGTGAGTGTCTGTCTATTCTAATAAACGTCTGTCTATTTGTATAAAGAGGCATGATGAAGTCCGCGAAAACATCCGGATTTTTCATGAAAATCACCACAGTTCAAGTTGATGAACAAAGTGATGCATTTCCCCATCACTGGGTTCTTCAAGTCCCGTCGGGAGGTCATTCCCAAGACAATCAGTGAGCGTATCGATGAAATTGGTTGGAATTCAACTCAGTGAATAAAACAAAGCACCTATAATGTCACTGGCCCTCTATAAATCCAGTCCGACATAATGCCTGAAGTCAAGTAGCGTTGTCCTCATGAACCTTTAACGATCACTATTTCAACCCAAAACAATAAACTGCATAACGCCAGACCCCAACTGAGCCCAAACTACGTAAGTCCGTAAACGTAGGCGACGGAAGTAAAACATCTTCCGCTTTACACAGAGTTGTTCGTGCTCACGTAACAGTATATAATAACCTTGTTCAAACTCCTGTACACAGGTCAACCATTCCCCAAATGTCATGTGGTATTTTCGTTGGTCCCGTCGGCGTCAGCTAATAATGTTTTTGAACTTAAAGCAGGGATGCATTTTGCAGTTCCGTTGGAAGGGGGTTCGAGCCCCTCCCCAATTTTAAGAAGAAGGCGGTCCAAATCCGGGCAGAAACCCATTTTGGGGGAGGATTTTCGGGGTAGGATGCGCCAGTTTTCAATGCTCACGCACCTCCCGAACTTATTTTGGGAAACCACGCTCCTGGCTTAAAGGGGCTTGGGCGCGAGATATTCGCCATAAACTTTTTTGAAAAGCCCTCACGAGACCCTTGGATATGAGCCGGCATAAAGTCAACAGACAATTTATGCGTAAATAAAGCGTGGCTAGCCTAAAATCTTTCATACACAATTCAGATCTTGAGCTTTGATTTTGTGCACGGGTGTATCGCGACTGTTGCCATTTGTGAGGCGCTGGGTGTCGAGAAAATTTCTCTCCGTTATTTCCGCCTGGCCACGGGAATTAACCGGGTGAACGACAGCAGCCAGAGGTGGATGAACCAGTGGTCGAAATACCTTTCGATCTTAAATTTCTATTTCTATTATTACTCACAAACGCATTCATATTCATACTATATTTAATATCATATTTTTTATTTATATTAAATATCATATTATATCATATTATATTGAATATCATAATTTGTGTAATTACACATACATGTCTTTTAAAGGGCACAACTCGATATCATTTCGCATAACTCCTTCGCAACACACGATGGATTGAAAGTGGCTGTTCCGAATGGTTTTAAAAAATTGGTCAGGTATCACAAAATTATGTAATTAAGTGGTTATGCTCAGATATCACTAGTATAATTCTTATAAGGTCCGTTTTTTTAGCAGAACTTCCCAGTCAATGATTTTCAATTTAAATCAAAATAAAGCACGAAAACCCACATATCGATCACACAATCACTTCTGAGCATGAAATTCAATAAAAACGCGTGAGACAACATATTTGGAGGTTTCAATCCTTACATGTCCCATGCGCGATGCAGCTAGACATGAATACGTCAACTGGAATGGATTGTGTGGTCCAACAAGATGCGTTGACATTCTATATCGTTCCCTACCGTGTAAGGAGAAAGATTTCGAAAGAAATACACCATCCTTTGCCTAACGATAAACAAGACGCATTGCGAAGAGTCGATGTTTTTTATCGCGAAGGCTGACGCAGAATGGTAATCCATTTACCCAGTGTCACGTGTAATATTTTAGAACAGCTGGCAAAAGGACAGCAGGGTCTTGGAGCATGCCGCTCACGTCCTGGGAGCCTCGCATCCGCACTCAGCAAACATTCTGATCAGGCCAGTAAATTAGACCCTCTATAGACAGCTCGTAGGTTTTCTTCCCGTCTCATTCAAATGCAACACAGACAAGTTGCGCGGTAATTGGGCACGGAAGCGACATGTGGCGCTGCCTGCCGCCGCGCGTCGCTCATGAATATACGCCAGCTCGCGTCAGCCGACCGCCCGTCTCCGCTCCCGCCCCCTGCCTTCGGTGACGCTGAATGACACTGGGCGCTCCCAGCGTAACCCAATCAACTGGCAATATCCGGACATCGCGCCGGCTCAGCCAACAGATGTGGGGAAAATGTCCCATATCGCCGGCACAAAACACGGGGAATCTGCTGACAGGCATTTTGGGCCGGGAGCCAACCTTTAAAAATTGTGTATGCTGTCTTACCATACGACAGCGAAGTCTAGTCAGGTCCTAAGAGATGTGCATGCTGCCGCATTCGTTTAAAGCCAGGCATGGCCATTCGGCAGACTATTGACAGGGGTGGAGCCAAACAAATATCCCGTGATCGTGTACAAGATTGTGCGATCGCATTCAATACATATTATTTGTCTATGACTAATTGTACCGGCTCCCGATCTCATTTTTTTAGTGCATTTCGTGTGATTAACACTCGCCCCACGAAAGGCACCCCAGAGGCCTCCCGTCCGCTTTTTCTAGCACAAATCATTAATAGTTTTGAGCACGACGCTTAAGCTCTGGATACTTGAGCTAACTTTGTTGTTTGCATTCGAACATGTGTAGATTTTAACTTTGACGGCTCGTGATCATAATCTCTTTCTCGAGTTAATGTCGGTGACATTTCAGCGTCTATTTCTTGCAGGAAAATCACTCGAAATAGGTTATCTGAGCTGCTTTTTTATCTGTATCACTCTGAAGTACATCATTATCGCTCTGATTACTTTTAGAGGATCAGGTCATCCAAACGCAGGCTGGGTCAAACTAAGAGCTTTTTGATACCCGACACAAGCTTTTGCAGGGCATGCAACTTTTGTTCTGTATAAAGTATTCAACTTTTTATTGGTGGTTTTATTTTCGACGTAAAACTTTATTTACAAACTTGCAAACTTGCAAGCATTGTTTGCAAGGAAATATGTCTTTATTTTTTGTTTTTTTCCGAGGCTCAGAAATCTTGGGCAAGTCTACTGCACTACATTAGCATGCTCCCCACTCAAGTATGACTAGCACAGCCTGAGTTTTAAAGTACATGACCTCGGCCATTATCAAACTGGACGCGGAGACCGAACGTGAAAATTTGGTGTTGCTGCCTAGCACCAAGTCCGGTTCCATTAGATAGCTTTGACGCAGTCATGTCCAGGTTTGACACCCCCAGGGCAGCGGAAACGTCCTGGAAAAAACGAGTGACATGACAAAAACAGACCAGAAACGGCAAATGACTTAAATTAAAATGATAACGATAAATGATGAGCTGCGTTGGCGTAAAAGATGACCGCCACTGCTTACAATGTCCAATAAAGTGGGATTTGCGACCCCATGACTAGCTTCAAAATGTTTTGCAACTAAATAATGTTTCTAATATCTGGGGTCAACGTACTTCCACTAACCGCATGACAAGATGAGGACGCTCTCGGCATCGCTGTATCGATGCGATACTCCCCTCCCCCCCCCCCCCCCCCCCCCCTCGGCGTGCCAAGACTGCGTCGGCGGTGTACTCTAGATCGATTCGCTGGAACAATACCCGACAGTATCGTTGTCGCCCACGCAAAACCTGCCACGCCCTTCCATTTCGCAAAGCCTGCCTGCGTTTTTGCATGCCACATGTTTCATTTCGCATTTACCTGATACGCCATAGGTACAGCTCTGGAATCGTTGTAGGCTTGATGAGTAGGGTGGCACAGGGTTTTGTTTCACTGCGAGGCGCTGAAATGAACTAAGCCACCCTAACAGATACCTGAGCTCCCCGAATTACCCCACTGAGATCCCCGGATTACCCCACTTACTCTTCCAACTATTTTGCCGTCGACGAATGGCAAGCAGACGCGTATAGACCAGGCGGTGAGGTTTGGGGCGTTGGGGTGATGAGGGCTGGGCTGCTCTTCAAATATATGTTTACATTCCATGGCAGCGTGTTTGATGTGCTTGCCGCTATGCGTCGGACGCTTCGACCGATCGCGGCCTGATGTGACCACACCTAAGCTTCGACCGATCGCGGCCTGATGTGACCACACCTTAGCTTTGACCGATCGCAGCCTGATGTGACCACACCTAAGCTTCGACCGATCGCGGTCTGATGTGACCACACCTAAGCTTCGATCGATCGCGGTCTGATGTGGCCACACCTAAGCTTCGACCGAACGCGGTCTTATGTGACCACACCTAAGCTTCGACCGACCGCGGTCTGATGTGGCCACACCTTAACTTTGATCGATCGCGGCCTGATGTGACCACACCTAAGCTTCGACCGATCGCGGCCTGATGTGACCACACCTAAGCGTCGACCGATCGCGGCCTGATGTGACCACACCTAAGCTTCGACCGATCGCGGCCTGATGTGACCACACTTAAGCTTCGACCGATCACGGCCTGATGTGACCACACCTAAGCTTCGACCGATCGCGGCCTGATGTGACCACACCTAAGCTTCGCGTTTCAGGTGTGAGTGAAGGGCAGGGCGCTTGTGCGCTTGGACGAGTTGAATTGAAGCGGAAGACAATGAGAGGTGCAATCAGTTTGAACAACTCAGAAGTGCACTCCCTGAAGGTGGGAACACAGTAAATTAAGTGTCCAAAGGTGTCCTGTTTCATTGTTTTGAATGCCATGGTCATGTTTACTGTCATCTTTTCTGATAATCTTTACTCCAAGCACAGATGTCACCGTTGTGTTAGGCATTCAGAAGTCGCACTTGATTTATTTCTTTTTACAAACGGAATTCGCTGGACTTGAGTAAGAAACTGTAAAGACCACTGACATTAAAACGAGACCAGCGTAACTTTGCGAAACTATGTGACTCTTCTTTTGACCCATTTGGCCGTGTAAGCTGGTGTTTCGTATGTTTCGTGCGGATGTGTTAGAACATTGAGGCATTGAGGCATCGTGACCAATGTCACGACTCTCCACCTGCATGTCAGACACACATATTGGGATGTCATTAGCTTAATGGTTTCACTGGGCGTCTCGGAAACCAGAAGCACGGTGTCCGATTCCACGCGATGCACACGCTGCCAGGATGAAAGGCAAGCTACGACATATAACCTCATTTGCGGGTTGCGTCGTCAAACCAAACTGATAAATAATGATGAAATTTTCTATCTTTCTATCTGTCTATCTATCTATCCATCTATCCATCTATCTATCTATCTCTATCTATCTATCAATATATATATATATATATATATATACAGGTTCCTCGCAAGCGTGTGGATAATCGACAGCCATGGACAAACAATTCGCCCCATGACGCTAGAAATCGTTACCTGCACTCAAACCACCCACGATAAATATCCTCCAGTTTTCGTCAGCCTTAAAGAGAAACAAAGACTACGTCACAAAAAGTGAACTTCTCTTTATTAACGTTGCAGATTCCGATTCAGAAAATGTTCACGGCGCAATTCACCTCGACCAGACATGTGGCGTCGTAAGTGACTCGTAGCTTTGCATATTGACATGTGCCAAGGTCGTATGCTCCCACAGAATCGAACACCCTGCCACGATGTGCGGACGGATCGGGTGCGTGGGTGCGGCACGCTGTGCGTTGGGCAGTGCCGGTTGATGAGTGGGCTCGGAGAGCGGTGAGCGCGCAGCGCCTGTGGTGGGATTGTTCTAGGCCCACCGGCTCAATGTGGCCAAGTGACAGGGGAAATGATCGTCATTTTTCCAACAATGTGTGTATCAAAACATCTGTAACTCTAATAGTGGTAAAGATAGTGTTGTTTCGTGGAAATTCACTCCCGATAGCTCCATATTATTGTCGTTGGCTTGTTTGGTGACGGTATAATGGCGATTTGCTAGCAATTAGCTTAAGCAGTGAAACTTTGACTTGGAATGCATTTGCGTGATTTATAAGACACTATCGAAGTGTGAGAGCTGAGAAAATTTAAGAGCTTTCGCTGTTGTAATTGTTTCAACAGCCCGTTGTTTCAACAGGCACACAGCCCGTCTGACAGCCGGGTTAGTGCACTTATGGAAGCGCACAGGCGCCGAACACACAAATGGGCGCTGCATGACCTTTAGCAGTCGATGCGCCCCAAATCATCATCATCATCATCAGGCGCCGAACACCAAACGGACCAGTCTGACCGATCACCCAGAGAACTTAGTGGTGCCGTGGCGGTCGACGGTCAACAGACGACGCTCGCAGACCCCTGCTGCAGTCGAACCAAACAAATCACTTCCCTTAAGCCGGGGATATCCGAGGTGAACATTTAGCGTACAACCGGTAAAACACACACAAGGGGCACGATGCCACAGAAACGGTCCGGTTAGGACGTTCGCGCATACGTGTGTACCATGTATCATAGCTTACTCGGCCCGACCACATCACTGCCTGACCTGGCTGGTACTAAAGGCACGCATTTAAGCATTTAACAACCCAGGAGAGATTGAATCTGTTTTCATGCATTTGAATCCAGCTCTACCAACATGTCGAACGATGAAATGCGGCTGCGCGGTATCATCCCGCGCTGTACGTCGGTGGACAACCACTAAACCGGGCATCCTCCGGTGTTGTCCCGCACTGCACGTCGGTTGACAACCACTAAACCGGGCATCCTCCGGTGTTGTCCCGCACTGTACGTCGGTGGACAACTACCAAACGAGACACGCTCCAGTGTCATTTCGCACTGTGCATCGGTGGACAACCACTAAACCGGACACCCTTCGGTGTCATCACGCACTGTATGTCGGTGGACAACCACTAAAGCGGACACCCTCCGGTGTCATCACGCACTGTACGTCAGCGGACACCCACTAAACGGGACACCCTCCGGAGCCAGTCCGCGACGGGCCGGCACACCTGGCAACGAACGTTGTGCGGCACCCCTAATGGCGGAGCACACGCGCGCCGACCTGAGGAAGAAATGCTCTGCAACCGTGGGACACGGCAAAACACCGGTCTTTTGAGATGCAGAGCAACTTCTTACTTCTTATAAACTTAAATGATTATGCTAGAGGACTTCTTGCTAGCGCACTCAAACTTTTTAATTGGCGTGCTGGAGGAACAAACTATTCCTTAGTTAAGTTCCGGGCCAGTTTAGAGCACGACAAGAGATCAGACATAACTAAGCCAACAATGTTCCGCGCTCACCATTCCGAACCCTTGCTGTAATTATCAGAGCGCCTTATAGCCCTCACAGCCTGAGAGCCTACAATGTTTATGACCTCTTGAGAGGAGCTCCTGAGACCTGTGATTGTCTATCCGTCTTTTTAATGGCTGTTTACACATGCTGGGGAAATCTGAAGTGCTCCAGTTATTTATAGTTTGAAATGTCTGCAAATCTGATGGTTTAAAACTGCTGTAGCACATAAGTGATGCTCTCTTTGTTCCACGTCACTTGAAGTTACAAGTCTATGCGTAAACTAATGTTCTTTGTACTTCTAACGTTCTGCGTATGGAAGTTCCTCACAACTTTCATTACCAATTTCCCTAGAATTATCAAAAATAAATTCGGCCATCCATAGTCAAGCTAGTCAATGTGCCAATTTGATCAATTTTGAGAACACACAGCTTTGCTTTCGTTATATATTGGCCAGTTACAGTTGTCTATTTCCCAATACCGTGCTTAGTTTGAGAGCTTGCTTATTTTGGTTCACAGCTTAGTTTGAGAGATAGCATGACGGACGGCAGAATCCTCGACGTCAGCTATTCCTGTCGTCGGGTTTCATATCCTGCAAATCACAAGCGAACACGGCAGTCGGACAACAACCTTTCTGAGTAGAACATAGCTCCACTGACACAACTCCTTAACTTTGGAAATGTCTCAGACATGAACGCTTACAACGCTGACTATGTATACCAACATGCCAATGTCCATGTCACCTACTATTTCTGAACTCGACGAACGGACGGCATGCGACCGACCGATTACGTACCGTGCTGCATAGGGCCTACTTTGCCCTGAACGTGATGGTTTAGGTCCGGCTTACTCTAAAGCGCAAGCCCTGGTGGAGGCTCTCGGCGTCATCCCATGCCACATGGACCAAGGTCAAGCGGTCCCCGCTTTGCAACACAAAATTCAAAACTTTTTAAAAAAGTCCCACATGGTCGGCTCCCGATGTAGCTGAGAGGCATGGCATAGATGTTGGACAGTTTCGTAACTAGTTAGGTGATGGTGCTCAGGATATCAAAGGTTTTTCAGGCAAAACGTCGTTTGCCAACGGTGTAGTGCAGCATTCTCGGACCAGCTCTAAGTTTCCTTTTACACATAGCCTCCGACACGCAGTTTCCAAGTGCTTGCCTGCGAGATAGCTGGTAAATTCATCGCCTTTCAGTGGAATGTCTGCTTGGTGTCGCCCCCAACTGATACAAGCGCCACAGCGGTATGCTCGACTACTTTGTGGTGTTCACCGGTGTTCTGGCGAACACGTCCTAGGAAGTAGGAGCGTTGAACATGGTGCTAGGCGGGTCCATGTAAGAAAGACCACGTGTCGGTCGCGGTGCGACTACAGCGGTCAATTTTGAGTTTCTAAAAAACGGCCCACGCGGCAGCCCAAATTTGAAAAACGTCCAAAATGAAATGGAAAACGAATTCATTTTTACAAACGGTAGTGAAACAGATATACAAAAATATGATCGCTATGACGATAGCTGCCAACAATCCAGGTATTAAAAAAGGCTCGTGGAAAGGTATAGAGATAAGAAAAAAGGTTCATTGTAGTAGCGAATAAATAACTACGATAATGATGCCAGCAAACACAAGTATTGGCAATGTTCTTGGAAAGACTTAGGAAGAAAGAACGTAATTTTGGTAGCGAAGAAATAATTGCGGTAATTATGTGTAACAGTTTAAAATGAAAGAGCAGAGAATGGTTTACTCTGGGGGTCGACGGGGAGTGCAGAAGGTCTATAAGATTTTCTTTCTATTGAAACAAGTTCAGCAGCATAAGGATTTTCAAGCTCACTTTACGGTATGGTGTGATCGGGCATAAAACAATAATGCTGATTTACAGACAAAGATGGGATCAAGTACTTACTTTCCAGTGTCCAGAAAGCATAGTTGAAATGCTTAACATGACAAATAGACTAAAGCTGATTATAAAGGGCATTGAATGCAGCAGGTGCATAAGATTTTGTAACTGGGCTTTAAAACAAAGTACTAATCAGAATACACAGATTTCTGTCAGCATTTCCATTTCAGACATGACATACGTGTCTTGTGCCTTTTGGTTTTTGTTCTTCCCCTGACCATTCTGTGTTACTCACCATGTTTTTTATGGTGCTAGTGGAAGAAAAATGTCATGAATAGTGCATACCAGGTTTAGCTGTATGATAAACACGATCATGATTTTGACACGACTCTTGCCGAACTATTTTTTTAAGCCATCACTCGTAAATAAGCAACCAGAACTGTCCCTCCCACTATCTCAGCAAAACACATTACCATATATAAACACCAAAGAACACAAGCAGCCAGTCGCGGCACTCCTTACTCAGAGGTGAAACAATGCGAGTGCGTAAAAAGACGCAAAGCGCACATCATGATCAGTGTTAGGTATGCGTACGTAACGTTCAAATGCTGAACGTGGTTGCAGCCGACATTAGCAATAAATATCCTTTTAATCATCCAGGGGGCCACTTGCATTTGTCATTTTAGTCCAAAGTGCGCGCGCATATCGGTCAAAGGGTTGGTCTGGACTGGCCATGCTTGTGATTGGATATTTGTATGGCTCCAGTAAGTCCATCTAACTAAACATAAGTTGTTTCTGAATGATCTGAAGCTAAATGTTCATCTATAGATAATGTATGGTTTTATTAATCAATGAGTGTAATTTTGTGTGACGTAACCGAACTCTTTGTAGATAAATTTGGCCCTTTGGGTGTGCAATTTTAACAAATATATTTCCACGTCATGCTGTTATAAAATATCGTGTAAAAAGTTTGCAAGGTCTTAACAAATTACCCATCAAAAAAGGCTGCCGCTCTCATTCGTCCTCACCCAACTGGACAACCAGCTCAGCGATCAGCTCCCCATACCGGGGCAAAATATGATGATATAGCCTGGGATCCGTGTCTGGCCTATTCTGCCTGCCATCCCACGTGGCCAGATCTGACCAGACCACCGAATAAATCTCAGACCGCGGTGAGCTATCAGCGCAATCCCACTACCGCGAATATCAAACTACTTCCGAGCATCCGGCCATTGCATCCAAATTTGCCGGACATAAGCGTCTAGCGAGCCGAAGATAAGCCAAGTGTTTTGTGTTAAACAGAGAACACCTTGCCGTCTGATCAGTCTTTCTGCGCATACCTTCCTTCGGAAAGAGCGAAAGATCGATCGCCAAGCGTAGTGGTGGAGGAGCATGCATGCTCATTAAAAGTAAGCTTCATGCGGAGTCTACGAAAACACCAGAGCGTTCACAGTCATTTGATGTGGGATAACAGTTATGAGTCGCAGCGGGCCTCAAAGGTGCATGGCGATTGGCAACTGCCTGCTCATGACACTTGGAAATCTGCGTTCCACACAGCTATAAAAAGTAGCCCTTCGTTTCGGTACGCAATCTACAGCAGCATGAGCTTAAGATCATGGTGCGATCGCCACGCCAGAGCAAAATTGTGTCGACGTGAAAGACGTTCAACACTTGAGAACATCCTGTTGGGGGCAGGTGACACGTCACCAACGTATACGCTGTTCAGCTGTACCACGGGTATATATCGGCCAGCATTGAGCGATCACCGTTCGCCTCCGCGCCGTCAGAATAAAGCAGAAACCGACATGCTGCACGAGTCAAAACTGCATGTAACTCAGCAAGACAACTTCTTAAAGCCTTCTCTGTTGCGAGCCGGAGACTGGTGCGACCAAATGACAAGTCATGCTCCGGAATGTCACGCTATGTCAACAAGAAAAGTTCTCGAGCATCTTCCAGGAAGCTTTCGATCTCTGCGTGCCACATCACCGAGTAAAGTAATTCTTAACCACCATCTCCGTCTGAAGACACGCTACAGCCCATGCGTCCGCGGCGAGTGATCGGAGCAGAAGCGGACAGGGGTGCCCACCAGCAAGATAATGCGGTCACCACGCGTGCAATCCGGACCGGCCATCGGAATCGCGTCCAGAAATGGAAAACATCGTCTCCGATTAACTTCAGCGCTGATGACCTTAGTCTCTCCTCCATCCCTGTCGGTACTGCAATGCGCAATTCGATCGCAGCCGAGTATGAACTGTCGAGCCCCAATAAACTTCACAAACTTCTAGCGATTAGTGCACACCTGCACACCGGAGCTTTCGATTTGATCCGAGTACTTCTTTGTGAGCTACATTGAACCATATGAATCGCATTAAGCATATATCAAACGAAACGTCTTGTACCGGCGACCATTCACCAATAAGTGTCAAGATCGCTTTCCCTGTCACCAGAAGAATTATCCTGCGAATCTTAACTGCAGGATCGTCACTAAAACCGTGCTCGATAACTGAGCTCGCGCCATGATCATTCCACCACACAACGGTGAGGATCGAGCGACTTATATCTGCCGCAATTTTGCAAAATCACCATTGTTTCGCCTCCCCTTTCGATTAGCATGGTAAGTGTGCAAACCATGGGTCCGCCGGTTTTTAGCCGCATTTACGATCGATGTTATATCTCTGCAATCAGAGCAATACCAGACATGAATGTAAATGAGCAGTGCAATACAGGCAAACGTGCAACCAACCAGACATGACCTTGCCTAGACCTTAGGCGATCATACGTAGCTGCGCCAGTCACTGACCGGAAAGCCGCAAATGTCACCTTTTCCAAACCCGACCTAAAAAATTATCACATGCTGTGGTCTCGATCGGGGCCGGTTGCACCTAAAAATATACTTCGGCACATAGCCCCGTTAAACGTGGCCATATTCGTGTTCAATTGAACTTGCACCTCAATAAACTTCAATGAAGCAACATCAACATAGGGTCTAAATGATTTGCTAGATTCATCTAATTCGAGTTGAAATGAACGCCTGCAGTGGACGGATGTATCGTTAGGATTTCCGATACTGTTGTATCAAATGGAACAGCAGGAAGTCGTTGCAAGTCATCCATCAATTGTTTGCACCACCGGACATTTAGCAAAATATTCTGAGCTCCTGTCATGTAATGATTAAAACACTGATATCATCTAAAAAAAACCCAGGAGTCCATGAATTCCGAATTTAGTAAATTAGCATGTTTTGCCATGCATAAATATCTCTAACAGTCTGGCTCATTCTCTTTCTCAACTGTCTTGTACGCCTGTCATATCCATTTTTGATATACCTTTGTGTTCGAGCTTTCGGCTATGCAGCGTGTTGACATCAGATTCAGTTAGGCTTCCACCACACGCAATATATATTGTCACTCACGCTGTCAAACATTTTGACCGAACTTTTCCCATCGCATCGCTTTCTCCCAAAAACCCATCGTTTCTTAATCATTAACAGCATTTATGACACATCGCTGATTCAAGTTGATCCAATGATTCCACTGAATCAAGCCATAAGACTTAAATCACGTTTGATTTTAATCGTTTCAAAAGCTAATGATGCAAAAAAGCTTCTCACACGGAAAATACGGATAATTATTGGTTTGATTCAGAACCTGAATCGAAGCAAGCGCTAACCTCATTGTTGCCAACATTCACTCAAGATATTAGATATATCCCAGACACTTCCTTCACACCTGCCAAAAACGTAAGCTATTCCCAGTTCACTCACCTCGTCGTCTTAATAGTAAAGCTTTGGCAGTCCCAAAGATAATCAATATTCCAGCCATAGATAAACGTGTAATGCGCGGGCACTACACATCAGTGCATCTCCGCCCACTCAACTGATATTGATAGTCCAATGCATATATAGCGCATATCCGTATGGATCCCAAAAAGCTGGGGGGCTTCATCTCCTATCATTTAGGTAGCATCTACATAGAGTTGATAATTACGACTGTTGTTAAATTGTTCGTCTGAGCCCTCAAAAGCTTTCTTGCTGGTTTCATAAATTGGTCATCCTTTGCTCTCTTGTTTGTTGCGATACCACTTTGTTCTTGCACTTTGTCGTTGACTGTTAAGGCAAAGGACAAAATGACTTTTTCCTGTGACTTTGGCCCAAGGTTAGACAAACCGCGCCCAAAATCCGCGCGGCACCATGCATGCGATAGCCAAACTTTGCATATATGTTAGGAATGTGCGACGAACTTGGAACATGTTCTCCGGAAGCCGAGAAATCCGCAATTTAAAACACGAAGTTCGCTTGGATATCTGGGGAAGGTTCGCGTACCAAATCTCATTTACTAATGGTGAGATTTGGTGCGCAAACCCTCTGGTGGTGGTCTAACAAACTATACTAGCCTGTCTGCTGCGCTGGCATTGCCACTTCATCGGCATGCACCTCATCCCGTAACATCCGAGACACCTGGCAACATCATGAGCTATTTCAGCACTGGGTGACCCTGTTATAGATGGAACGTAGTTGGGCTTTGACCACCCCGTCGCTGACTTACTTCCATAAGACTCAAATGAAGCGCGCACCGCCAATGTGCTGTTTCCTTAATGACCTGTCACTGGCAGGTTCATTTTCTTCCATGTCTAAGACCGATGTATGTATTTGAATGTCTACCGAATTTATCAACCTTAAACTACAAAATTGTCAGGAATCTTGCCTTGGTACCGAGCAAAACGCCACGGCAATTAGAAATAACTTGCTAGTCTGCTATGTGTATATATTTCACTTTCCTTCCATTTAGTTTGATATATTTGACCTGTAGTCATGGCTTAACAACGTATTTCGCCGTCAGAGACAGCATGCACACCAGCTGCAGCGGATCGTTCTCGCCGCCCCAGCCACGTGCAGCTGGGGAATATCATCAGGTGCGCGAGCTCTGTAGTGTAGTAAAGAGCTGAGGGTTAACGCAGTCTGTAATATGTCAGAGCACTTGGGCTATGTGTTTAGGATACATACAGTAATCTACCACAAAGAAAAGGAACTCAGGAACTTAACAAATAATTTGGCGATGATCCTATTCACATATATGTTGCAGTTAAACATTCATAATAAGACTAAGCGGATAAACCAGTTTAAGTGGTCGCAACCAGCCATAGCTTCAATGTTCGTTAAGTTATTCCGTGTATTGACATGCTGAACCCACTAAACAGTTATATTTACAAACTCGTATATAATGCACGCACGCACGCACGCGCAGACACACACTCAACTGAGCTAGTCTCTGCGCCTGACATCCGATTGGCGCGTTGTACATACCATGCGCAAAACCGTCACACCAGGACACAGACTGTTCCAGGCAGCCACTGCACGGCGAGATTATGAGCTCAGCTTGGGGAGACCTGGCACCTATCGAACAGCGGCTCGTGGGGGAGAACTAGCATCTATCGAACAGCGGCTCGTGGGGGAGAACTAGCACCTGTCGAACAGCGGCTCGTGGGGAAGACTGGCACCTATCGAACAGCGACTCGTGGGGGAGAACTAGCACCTGTCGAACAGCGGCTCGTGGGGAAGACTGGCACCTATCGAACAGCGGCTCGTGGGGAGAACTAGCACCTATCGAACAGCGGTTCGTGGGGGAGAACTGGCACATGTCGAACAGCGGCTCGTGGGGGAGAACTAGCACCTGTCGAACATCGGCTCGTGGGGGGAACTGACACTTATCGGGAGAACTAGCACCTATCAGACTACGGCTGGTGGCGAAGAATGGTACTTATCGAACCACGGCTCGTTGGGGAAAACTAGCACCTATCGAACTACGGCTGGTGGCGAAGAATGGTACTTGTCGAACCGCGGCTCGTTGGGAAAAACTAACACCTACCGGGCTGGTGGGGGAGAATTGGTACCTAGCGAACCGCGGCTCGTAAGGGGGAACCCGCGGCTATCGAACTGCGGCTTGCCGGGCGCTGGAGCCCTGTAGATGAAGCGACCCTTTGCAGTTTTTTTGTGAGGTGGTCGAGCGCTGGATCAAAATACCCTCAGTAGCTGGTGAACAACTAAAAGCATTCAGGACTCTTCACACTTATGGAATCGTGCCGATGCATCAAATGCTCACCATATGTCGCCTCAAAGGGATTCAAGCAGAGGAGGGCGACTCAATGGCAGTTGGTACGTGCTCTCAATATTATAGTCGCGTGGCAAGTCTCGCGGTAAAATTTCATTTATGCACTCGAAATGGCCGTCACTGGACGGATCCTTACCAGGCGGATAGGCGGTAAAAGAAGGGATGGAGCACTTCCTTTGATCTGGACGCTGACAGAACAGCACGCCGGGGACATTGACCGAGAGGCAACGTGAGATGTAGGAGCATGACAGAGTGATCCGAAAGTTAGCCGTCATTAGAAAGTTGTGCAGGCAAAAACTGTGTCATTCTTGCACCCGGAGCAAGACACTCAGTTTCGTTCCGACAAGGCTTTGAGCCGAATACATCGGTGTCAGCTATTCAAGTAGAACCCCAAAGAATAGCATCGACACTAAGAGTTGATAATGCTCAAATGCACTCTTTGGAACAGATATACCACATCTTTTAACAGCATGTGATGAGACCTAGGATCTCATCTACAACATGAAACATGACCACGAAAAAACGACGTCATTGCAGCAAAGGCCGACAGATAAAACACTAAAGACTCACTGCCTTTGACATGGGGGTCTGATGTCTTCTCGCAAGGCAAGGGTCGGCAGCTCCGTTCCATCAATTGTGGAGCACTGTTCAGCTGTTGGAGCCAGCTTTGCTTGCGTCAGAGCAGAGAAGCCACATTCAAATTTCAGTGCGCGACCGTGCATCACTGGCTTGCATACAGCATCGGGCGATTATGATTATTGGGAGAGCTTCTGAGGGACTCCTGTCTTTGCGAGAGGTTTGTTTCAAAACTATGTGAGGACTTATTTCGGATTGAAAAAGCCTGAAATATAAATCTATCGTAAGGGTTTTGATGGACGGCGTGCGAAACAAATGGTTCGGGTCTGAATGCCTTCTTTGATCTGGCTAGAATTTAGTGAAAATATTCGTTATGCACTCAAGAAGAGCAAACGTAGAATGAATCTTGATATGCATCAACGTAAAACGCTCAAAGTTTCTACGTTCCTTTGCGTGCAAGTTGTAAGCATGCGCTCAAAGGCATCTCAATAATACACGCGGAAAATTGAGAAAAGAGGTAAAATATAAAACTATAAAAATATATGATGGCACTATCCACTCTTTCTTTTCATCTTTAATTGGTAAGAAAATGCCGATCAAAAAAGTTCTGACATATCCAATCTTTCACTAACTGAAAGAAACAAATCCCCATCGAGCTGCTAGAAATTTTACGTCCTTAAAACAGCTAACAAAAGACTGGACAGACTTAAGTTACACGAAGAATAGTAGGGAACAATTGAAGCCACACTATCGATCACATTATCTGTCACATCAAGCACCACACCACAAAAGAATTAACCCCACCACTCTTCACGAGCACTTTGGTGGGGGAAAACTTTGCATAGCTATAGAGAATTGAAAACCGGATCATTGATGTAAAAATTAGATGTACATCGTAAGGTTGCTGACCTCTGGCAGGTCAAAATCAGGACTTGGCCGCCAGCAAAGGGCATTTCTAGAGAATCGATTAACGTGATGTAGCAACGGATTGTTTGACGAAGTCATACGTATCTGCGATAGTTTCTTAGGAAATAACCCAATTGAATTTAGAATTACAACCAATTCTATTGACCTGCAGTCAGATATAAATGTCAAAACGAGATCAAAACTAATCTGCTTTATACTCGAGAGCTGGATTTAACGGGCAGTTTCTGGTGCTTACTTCAAACTTATCACGACAGGGACCACAACAGACATGTTCCATGGACTTTTTAAAGACTAGTAGAATAGGTTACTGGCCTAAAACTACCCAGGTTGACATTCAGTTTTTAGGGACATCGCCTAGCGTAATCCCTGGCGCTTATTTGAATGACAAAGTAAGGGCAATCTCTTAGATGCCTGGTGGCCTTGGTCTTATGAAGGTCAAACAAGGTCACTGACCTCAATGACCTTTTGCTTTAGGTGTCTAGCTTCACGGTGGTTGCATGAGGAGGTCTGGGTGCACCTGAGGCACCAATCTGAGTTTTTGCCTTTTTTACATAATTTGACACCAGGGCCATGACCTAGCCACCTCAAATTTGGACACAGGTGTCATCACGTCCAAATTAATATATCCTGTGAATTTGGTGTCCTTAGCTATCTTAATTTTTGAGATCGCATGGGTTCAAATCAACCCCCGCCCACCCGGGCGAAGCGTATTCAGCCAGCCACCCGGGCACGTGTTAAGCAGAAACGGCCCACTAGTTTCTGCTTTCTTTCCGGCTCGTGTGATAAGTCACGTGTCGCTCGACTCAACACCGCGACCAAATCTTAGTTATTTCCCACTTTTCGGGCTGGCAGCGTTCTGCCTGGTATACAGTTTCGCTCTAAGTGCTCCCGTGTGGCTGCAGCTTCGCTCTGAGTGTTCCAGTGTGGCTGCAGCTTTCCTTTGAGTGTTTCCGTGTGGCTGCAGCTTTGCTCTGAGTGTTTCCGTGTGGCTGCAGCTTCGCTCTGAGTGTTCCCGTGTGGTTGCAGTTTCTCTCTGAGTGTTCAAGTGTGGCTGCAACTTTTCTCTGAGTGTTTCCGTGTGGCTGCAGCTGCAGACGCTACAGTGAACGGCTGCTTTCTCACGTCTCAACGCTCCGCAACGCAGTCAGCGGTGCGTTTCGAGTCGCACCGACGGACCTGCTGTGAATGTCGACCACTATAGGCACTTAAACACAATTTCCCTCAGCGACAGGGGGAATATGTCACAGTTTGTTCGAAGTTGTGAATTTAGATTGAACTCTTGCGAAACCGCTCAGTATGTGATGTAAACTTCTTGGCTTAGAGCGCCATGTTCCCGTCTTCCCCGGTTATGTCGTCGGTATGGCTATTTGTCGAGTACAATTACGTGTTTTCTTCTCACGTATGCCTTTACATCCTTCGTCACAGGCCGAAAATTTCTTACTGTTTGCTGACAACGCTCACTGCATTCTCCGTAGCCCTCCGAAGAGCTGTCTGCCACGCAGTCGCGATTTGCAGGAAGTTTACGACAGAGTTGGAAGAAGAAGCGGGCGTCCGGTTCGCCGAGCATGGGCAACACATCCACCCGGAGAAGACCGACGTTATGCCCGTTCCAGTCAAGCCGCGGCATGAAGTGGCGCGCGCATATTCCGATTTCCCCATCTTTACTGCGGCAGCTCGCGATCTACCTGCGAGCATTGCAAGCCTGGGTGGACTGTGGAAAGATAAACGGCTTGCCTCAGCTGTCTCATCGCCTGTCTGCGGAAGTGGAAAACGGTTCTTATCGAAGCGTTTGTGTTTCGTCATATGTTGCATTGCTTGGCTACATGTGGGCGATGTGGTTTACGGCTGCTTTATCGCTTGCAAAGTTTACGAACAACTGTCATCACAATTTGTTCTGTTCCAAACATCATCACGTTCCAGCGCTTTCCCAACAATTTCACCGGCCGACAGTTGGTGACGTGGCTTGACATTTCTGGCGTGTCTGGGATTTGCCACCACACCCGCGCACCCTGAACGCTCTGCGCGACCGGCCAGTGTACGGGAGGGAGGGACGGCTCGCGACACCCACGCCCGCAGCGCCGACCTTCTATTCCCGTCTAACGCACGCTCGAGACGTGCCCGCGGGGCTTAGCTGACCGGGCTGCTTCTGGGTCAAATGGACTGCATCCGGCCACATAGCGTCCTGGTGCAGTGGCACGTGCCTGGAGAGCAGCGCCGGTGCGACTCAGGCGTCAGAATTGGCGACATTTTGTACCTGTACTGCGTATGTCATGTTGGACACCTGGTGATGACTGAGCGAATTACGACGAGGATGAAACCACCCCGCCGGACTTCCATAAGAACGGGCTATTTTGGGTCACCGAGTGTTCAGCAGCCGTGCGGCGCCCTTCATGCTCGTCCCACATCCGGCTGCCCGAAGCGAGGCGTGGCGTGCTATCGTGGCCCCCGGGCTGCGATTGGGGTCACGCCCGGTGGTGACCGGCGGTCGACACCCGTGTACTCGGCGGCCGTCGGTCAGCGGCGGTACCGGGGAGCGCCAGGTCCGGCCGCCGACCGACCCGCCGTCAGCGCACGCTACAACCCTATTAGCACCGCCGCCCCGCCTTCTGGAGCGGCGCCGGACTCGACCAGCCCGACCGGTGATGCCGTGTTTGCGTTATGGGCGTTGCAAACGTTGGGAAAACAGTGCGGCCGTTTGTTGCCGAGCGCAAGCTTGTTCACTCGCTGACTTAGCGGCCAGATCGTTCATGCAGCTGCGCATTCTACTCTTACTTCTGTGGTAAAAAGCTAGATAACAGGTATCCGTGTGGCGTGGTGGGACGGTTTCACCAATTAAATCAACATGAAACCCAGGCGTGTACTCGGCGTGATGGGGCTTTCGATTTAGTCCCATTTTGTAGCCAGCTCTGCGAACGGATAATTAAAGCATGTACAGTGTCAGACCTGGTCAGCTTAAGTCTCCCGCACGCGCCGAGAATGCTGCCCAACTTTCCCTGCTCTGGAGAAGTACCACTTCTAGTGACCTGGGCTCTGACACCCCGCACGCTCCCCACCCAACCCGCCAACGGCTGCAAACAAATGGGGGTAACACTGAACCGTGACGTCTGCGAGCGCAAGTCTAGTTCAGCCTGTTCACACTTCGTTAAAGCGCTGTTAACGGTCAAGCTAACATGAGTGCATGAACGTACGTCAACGCTACCGGCGTAAAACAATCAGTATGACAGAAAAGCGATCCATCTACGCACAATCCACAGGTCAAAATCGTCGAAGTGACATATGGTGCTCATGCTTAGCTCAGCTTGTTTCAATGGCACTTCACTCAAACACAGGCAGAAAGGATGAAAATACATTTATGAAAGGTATTAATCGCTTGAGTACAGGAATATACGAACACACAGATGGACGTTCCTCAGCTAGGAAATGTCTTGCACGGCGTTTAGCAGCATCGCTTGTTCACAACCCACTTGTTTCATGTGACAGCCCCGATTTTTCATGCCTTCATTTATTTTGGGAACGTTGTCGGTATAGCGGTGCGACTTTGGACCCGTCGGTCTGGGGTTCAAGCCCCCACCACGACACCACCGCATCCCACATGATGCCTAACAAAGGTACGGGGCTCGAAATGGCCCTGGCAGCCGGTGAGGCGTAAAACACCAATCATGATCATGGTGACCAAACTTAAGGCGGCAATACATAGATGAGTGGCATTGCCAGGGTCGTATCTCCATGACAGCCAATAAATTGCAATCAGTTTACGAACCACTTGAGACCTCGGGCGGGCGAACGCAGCAAAGGTGCACCGGACAGTACGTTCGAAAGGCATTGCAACACGTATTTAACAGCCAGATCGACTTAAAGAACGCTGAAGGTCCGACCCGCGATGGTTTGTTGAGAATGCTCACCTGTACCGTTAACTTGCTGCCAAATTTAACTGCATTTCTAAATGTGTTCTAAAACATTTGAATTTGGGAGCATGGTTATTGAAAGTGAAATCAAACCAATTATGAAAAGATGAAATTTTCGGAGCAATGCACATCAGACAAACTTCTGCATATTGGATAATCTATATTGGCAGGCATCGGCGGGCATATGCTTACCGAGAATGAGAAAAAACAGCAGCAAATAGCCGAACAAGGCTCTTGACGTCGTAGGCTGCACGAGGCTTCTTTCCATTGATACGCTTGCTGACAAGAACGCGCTCTCACTGAAGATCACCTTTAATCATAGCACTCTTGGTTCGCCATAGCACCTGAAAGCAATCACACCGATCAGCGTGAGATTGATCGATCAATAGATCCACGGGAAGATCAACGATACCTGCAGCCCGCCGGCTGCGCGATTAAATAAGCAAAGGATCGTTGATATGCTCGGTAACCTCGCAACACTGTTCGAAAGCCAAAGTCGTAAAAAACATCACACAAAAAACACATTACGACGCGTTATCATAATTAAAAGTGCTCTCATGCGCTACAGCCCTCTAACGTGATTTACGGTATGACATACCACCACGAGCGTAGAAGAAAACACATTAGTTAAACATTATTTGGTGCGGTAAATTTGTTTTCCTTTTGTTTTTATATAAGAAAGTGATTGAAGCCGGAGCGAAAATTACGTTTGTGGGGTCAATTTGCTTATAACATTTGCCCCTGGCGTCAAGATGATGTAGAGCGTGCATCGCTCATTGCCAAATACAAAATTATGCCGACAATTACCTACCCTTTTCCACAAACACCCACTGTACGCAATTTCCACACATTTCTTCCGGGGATGTTCCACATTTGAAGATATTGAGGGTAGCATCCGGCATGATAAAATGGCCTTGCTTATAACTACTGGTTTGCCTTTAACGCGCGCCCAGCCGTGTGGAAACTGATTTCCCATCATGGTTTTTAGACACAGGTCAAGAAATGAACGCTCGCAACAACATGGAATTTTGGTACTTCTTGATGTTTCAATCTGGTATCCCTTTTGCAAATTTGAATCTTTGACCTGTCAAGATCAGTGACCTACGTCACATCAAAGAGGTCAACCTCTAAAAAACTTTGAATGCATACTGCATTATACGTAGCTTTTTGTGGGTTACTAAAAGATAGAGGCATTAATGATAGAACATGATACTAGCACAGTTGCATATGTCGCCTTTTAAGGCAGGCGATGTTAGAGACCTGAAGTCAGGTTATTATTGCTTCCTTCGTAAATAATACAAATTTGTACGCATCTTCGCGTGATTTTGGCGTTTGTGTGTGGGGAAAAGAGCACTTACATACACAGCCATCATATGACCACAGAGTACATAATCTTGGCCAAGGTATTTTGAACACATAATTCGAATACTCTACTCAAAACATCTTGTGCTATCATCGTAATGCAAAACGAGCTTACGATAGGTCATCTGAGGACATGCGAGGTTACATAAGGTCATCAAAGGTCAATTACCTATGTTGTCAGAAGTGGAGACGCAAGATTTACGAGCACGACGCGCGTGACCACTTCCCTATCGTGCTTGTGAAACTGATAACGTATAATTTCATGTACCAAAGTGACTGTTCTCAGTTTGCTACAAATGCATTGCCAAACGTCGAGGGAACTATATGTACAATGTAGACAACAGCTAGGCGATCTTGAATACCGGCAGATGTGCAACATACTATTTCTGACCACGGAATAGCAGTGTACTGGTCTTATAGACCCGGTTAGCACTACAATTTATCCATTTGGATAGTTTATAAATCTAACCTAAGTTGACCTGAGATAATCTCTTGGTCAGACTAAGATGGTATTTTAGTGTCTGGAATATTTTTGTCCCACAGCTGCACCTAATAAAATAAACTTAGCCTGGAGCACATTGTGAGAAATGTCGTTGTAAGAAACTGGTAGACCAAATTTGGACGTTGGCTTGATCTGACTTGACGCTTGTGGGGAACAGAAACTATCGAAATGGACTCCCTACAGTCCTAACGCTTATTTCCGGGCCCTCAATATCCGTCTTGACGTGTTAACAAGGTTTTTAACTGCATCTATCAGAACGTTTTTTACCTTTCATGACCTCTGGTGACCTAACGTTTGATTTAAAGTAAAACAATTGGCGTGCATTGTTCATGATTTGACGATACTCTCACATGGTTACCCATGTTTTTAGCATACGGCGTCTGGAAGTTGGAAATCCCAGAGGAAGTCAACTTCCTCCTCCGACGGGTGCGGTTGTCTCAGACCCCCGGCCGGGCGCAGGTCAGGTGTTCAAGACTGCTTTAAACAACACAATTTCACTATTTAGTGAATACGTTACTCAACACATCATCGTTTGATCATTTTATGGAACGTCTTAACGGCGTCAAGTCGCTGCCAGACTGGCCGTGTCAGAATTGCCACTGTAGCTGACGGGCTGGCTTAAATGTAGTACTTCAATAGTGGGGTCGAGTGGCGATGCCGGATATGTTGCTGAACCAATATCGTTATGTCCTCGTCGGTCGGCTCCTTCTCGAGACGTCCTTGCATATTTGGCCTTGATTTTGCATTGTTTATTGGCATTCACATACTCGGTTATGGCGTTCTTCTCAAGTTATTGGATTCCCAGACTTATCTTCGCCATAATTCGCACCGCCGCCTAACTTCCTGTGTTATGTAACACAAAACGTGATTCACGTTTTAAACTTGCGCTGATAGCATTACATGAGTTGAGGGCCAACTGAAGTCCGCCGATACTAGAAATTGTGATGACGTGCGCCAGACAAGGACAGCGCGATGATCATATTTTTGCTTGACCTTTAGCACTGCATGGCCAATCAGGAAGCAGCATTCACGTGACGTTTCTATGGTGTGTCGCATGCCTGGGCGTCCCGATCACGCAATTCGGTGTTAGTGTTGTTAGTGTTCGGTGTTTACTAGGCTCACTGACATGCTGGTTCCGTGTGGTAGGCAAGAGCATAAACATGCTCGCTAGAAGCATGGCCATGGAGGCTACCGCCAGCTGCGAAGCCAAGGGGGTCAAAGGCCTGGCATCCCCACCACTGTAGATAGCAGGGTCCCTTCCGGGGACCGAGGGCCCCATTGGCTTTTATGCAATGCGAAGCGAGGTAGATGCGTGAGACAAAACAAAACTGTTTCCTGCGTTAGAAAAATTCACGTTATGGAAAGGGCTTCTCGAAGCAACAATGTATTTTTAATGATCCAGTTCTTGAAAATGATCACGAACAGCTCACAATGCCCATGAATCAGGTCTTAGTGATTATGTGTGTAGATATAAATAGACACGTTTTTGAACACAACGAAACCGTACCCGGACGCCAGTCGCCTGTACGAGCATATCGGTGGCGTCGTGGGCAGGGCGTAATTTCGCGAAATGAGTTGAGAGGAGGTGGGGATTTTGAGCGATGGAGGCCAAGTTGGGGATGGGTCTAGATGCAACCTTTTCAATGCAATAGAAACTGCACCACTGGCCGTGGGTCATAATTGTGCGTGGCAAACTGACGTGCTGGCTTGATTAAAAAAATGAGATATAACGCACCTTCCACATAGATAGTCCTTTCGCTGCCATGATACAATCTGAACTCATGAGCCCTGATTGATTACGAGATTACGAGGACCCCTGATCCGGCCTAACCCCTCCCCCGCCCTCCTCTGCAGCCACTGATAAAAGCCTGACCACGATGCTGACAACTGCCAGCCCAATATTGCGTTAGTGACAGCGTTCCCTTCGTTGATGACCTCTGCCAAAAATTAGCGGAACTCCGAAACCCAACGCTACGTCAGCTTTACAACTATTGCGGGCGGCGTGAGCGAACTGCCATCGGTGTGCCCTGAGCAGAATCAGACCCTTTAGTATGCGGGAGCGTTATCACGGACGGTGGACTTTTAGCTGAAATCGTGTCCTGGAGGTGAGAGGGCTGTTACATCTGCATATACAAAGGGAGCAGTGGGGTGGTCACCACGAGGCAGGGTCACTGCCTGTGTCATGTGATGCTGATGTCAGCAGGCATCAATCGGACCCAAAGAATCCCAGTCGATGATTGGTTTTTAAACACAGATGAACGAACCATCATCACAGCCGCACCCGGTCCACGCTGGCCGCTTTTCCCATTCACAGCGTGGAACGCTTGGAGTGCGCCTGGAAATGAACCAATGATGCACATCGTCAAACTTGTATTTCCCAACTCCTGAATGCTGAAAAACCCAAACTCAGCTACTCGGAACCCCGCGGTACAGACTTATTCCATGCATAAATTTCCTTATCGTAGAGACGCCGTCCCCAACATTTTGCGGCTCTCGTCCGGTAAGTCCGAAAATCTAGGAACTCTTTTGCATTGTCGATTGACTGAACGGCCGTCGCCTTCTCCCCTGTGTCCCGTCACAACGTCGGCGGCCCATTACTCCGATGTCACGGCCTTACGCCTGATTGTTGGCTGGCCTCACACGAGCACGAGACGGTCGTTGGCTGACTCCATTACTGCGAATGTCATCCTCGCCGGCAATGTCGGCTCGTTGGCTGCATGTGAGTACATTGCGCATGCGTCACCGACACGCCGGGCGCCGTCCGCACCGCAGCCGAGCGCTGCGCTGAGATCTGGTGAGCTGACCTTGGTGCAGGAGATAAAAGGTCGAGGTCAGCTAAGTGCATGTATTGATCTACTTTCACCTTTGATCTCACTTCTTGAATACGCGGCAGCTTGCATTTTTTTTTCAAACTGACATGGAATATCATATTAGTTTATTGCCGTTTAGACGCCCCAAAAATGAATCGATGGAATCTCAGCAAGATCGGCTGCAAATCAAATCTGAACCTTGGCGGATCACGCTCTGTGGCACGCCACGAGCCGACCGGCCGGTATCTCTGGTGACGGGGCACGACCGACCCACTGCGTCGGGAACTCTGGCCGCCACCTTTAATCCATTCATTCCAGGCTTAAAACCAATCACTTCGACATCCTTCCAGAACTCTTCGACGAGGTCTACATGGCGAGTGCGTGTTCATAGAACAAGCATTTGGCCCCGTAATAAGTATTGCCGGTGTCATTTATTTTGCTCGTCGTGTTGAGAGGGTCAATACATATTTTTTCACAAGAGTTTATGAAAATGAAAGCAGACTATCTTAAACAATGACGTTAGACATACCATCACGCCTCTAATCAGTAATAAGAGTAGGACCTACGGGATGCTGCGTACCAGTTTTCATTGCCTTATTTAATGCGTTCAGATAATCGCATTACATCCCTGTGCAGATTTTCAGGTCAACCAAAAGTCCTCTCCCGGGCAAATATCGATATGGATACGAATATGAACACATTGCCAGCACGACAAACGATATCGCATGACGGCGCCCCCAAACTTTTTGTCCCCAAAGGTCTGGAATTTGTCATTTAATCTTGATTCCTGCTTTTGTTCTTTTTTATGCGGGTCACCGCCCTCCTGGGCCCAAGCCCGGAGCGGCAGACATGGGACGAAGGCACATGGAGCCTGTTCCCTTCCTCCAGAGCCTGATGACACTAGCCACTTTCAAACTCAGAATTTGCGATGAACTAAGTGAGTCACATAACACGCATATTGATATGTTGGTGGCGGTGGTAGAAATGGGTAAAGGCAGTTAGATTGCTAGACTTAACGCCATAAATTTTGTGACAGTGAAATACAGGCTAACACCTTCAGGTATGTAAAATGTTCTGCGTGCATTTAACATGTTGGCATGACATGACAATTCCTGACACGTTTCACGCCACAAAGATGGGTTGCTGCGTACAACATTTGACTGCCTACTAATCAGTTTCTAACCCTTCCTCTTTTCGGGTTCTAACCACCGTTCTGCTGGTCTGGCATGATGCCAAAGCATAAATGCTTCCTAATGTCAGACTTCCTCACCAAGCACTGTCCACTGAAGAACATCTAGCGTGATAGTTACTCGTGTTCGTTGACCGATGTTTTCTTTGCATTGTAGACAAGACATCTCAGGTACACAGTGTCTTTTGGGAACTTCTCTCAGCCTGATTGTGTGGAGCACACCAAACGCCGAAGGAACCATATCGCCACGATCTCAACTGTGCAGACGTTGAAGACGCCAGTTTTTCACAGAGGGATATAGAATTCAAGGGAATCGGGCCTGCCAATAAGTTTCCTTGTTCAAGAATGAAGAGCGGGCAGATGCATCTAACTGGAGCTTCTTACCCCCCCCCCCCCCCTCCCCCTCTCCTTCCGACAAATCCCGAGCTCATGACCTATGCAGATTTTTGTGTATCATCTTTGACAAAACACCTCCACAACGAATAGGTCGCAATGCAGCACTTATCTCTCATTCGGCCTGGGTTGAGAACAACAGTGCCGTAATGCTGCTGCTTAGAAAACTCAGCAAAAAAGGAAAAAAAACCGTCTGATCGGAAGCGTGCCGCAACTTCCCGTGCAGTTACACCAGTAATGATTTTTGGGAGCCAATCCCGGTCAATGATTAAGCGTGTATCATTGTCTGGTCTGGCTCAGCGAGTTGGTGGGACTGCGCTACAGTCTTCCAGTATCTCCGTCATTGCTTGGCGGATGGCGATACACTTTGGGCGGAGCTGAAAATCAGAAAATAGCTCTTATCTCGGTTCCCGTTTTGAATAACACACTAATGGGATGGGGGGGGGGGGGGGGGGTGATGCAACCCGCTGCCATTCCCAGGCTAAAAAAAGATGAAGCCCCGCAGACGAATTACAGCGGATTGTTCCCCTACGACATCTCGCGATTGGCAATAAGTTATGTGTCGTTATGTTAAAAATTGGCCTGTCAGACCAGGTCAAAGTTAAAATTGTCCCGAAATTAGAGCTTTGTCGGCTTTACATGCTAATATATACAGGACCTTGCCTTGTGGTTACACTGACACTCCTACAGACGTATTTATTGTCTAATTCTGAGTACAGCGGTATGCCATTTGATGTGTTTTGAGCATACGTTTATGATGTACGGCTCCGTCGATGTCACGGCGTCGGCACGCTGCGCAAGTCTGCGGAATCGCCGGTTGCTGCAGCTCCAGCGGTGGATCTCCATGCAGTGTTCTATAAACCGTCGCTACTCAGGGACCAGAAATGTTAGGGGCTCGTTTTTTGGCGTCAAAACACGTGCAACAGATGCCCCAGACACTGACGGAAATTTCGGCGCAATTGCATAGCATACCGCGGAGGTACCCATAAAAAACCTTAGGCGGCACATGACCCTCCCTTATCAGAGCGAGGGTATACGTATGGAATCATAAGAAGTCCACTAAAAATACTAAGTGATACATTTTACACGATGCACGGTAGCATATTATTTCCAACAAGCAAAGATGCTCTTGGCAGCAAGCAAATAATTCTTGGACAGCCGTGTAATGAATGCCGTGTGGCGGTCGCGGGTGTGACTTGTTTTGGGTGGGGAGTACATCCAGGGTGCTGCTCCATGTGCTACAATGAGGTTCAGATCACCCTAGAACAATTTGTCACTGCAGCATAAAGGTTGTAAAATGAACAGAGAGTAGTTTAGAAATTCTATAATCAAAATTAGCGATATTATAATTTGATTTGCATGTGCATTTTTAGATTGCTGGCCGTATAATGTGATGTTTTTAGTTGATCTGGGTGCATTAATTATAAGAAGGTATTCTACGATAAACTGTACTCGCCTCATATTTGCTCCCATCGGCGCAAATAGAACAAGTAAAGATAGACATTTATAAACACACCTAGAACCATGCATTTAACCACCGGGGGATATATCCCCACCTTTACGAAATGACATTCTGCTTGCCTGAGGAATGAACACATTTTATTGTTTTCCCACTGAAATCACTACTTTCTGTCAGACTGCGCCTTCTCAGATTCCAAATGACCTATCCAATGCTGATTTCCCCCGTCTCCCCCATCGTAGGGACGTGGTTACGTTCATGCCTAAAACCACACAAAACTATAAAAAGCGTTACCCATGGTCACGGTGGTTATTCAAAATTTGGTGAAAGGCTAGCTTAAGTTGAGCGTCAACATACATATACGGCAAAATATGGTTATGATTTTACAAACCTTCCCGGCTGCTAACACAGGCTCTCAATTTTGCAGCCACAGAGATGTCGGTTATAATGAAAAACACAGCAACGCGACCGCCCATGGGGCACCTGCCTAGTTTCATCTCGACGGGTTGCCACTCACGTATCAAAGGGTCGAGGTAAGATGGAGCTAAGACACAAACGTAGTGACCCTCATGGCCAATCGCAGTCATTGTGGTAACAGCTTATGAAGGCTGTGATGCAGAAGTTCTTCGCATCGGCAAATTCGGGTGTCAAAATGGGGATGCCGAATATGAACAGTGATCAACATAAGGACCAAGTAATCATTACTCCTTGAACACAAACCACATATTTTGGATTCGAAATGTTGTGCAGGCATGTCGCAGTCTCGAAGTTAGTTTCTAGGCAATAACTACTGATGTAGACACTCGAAAACATAAAGTGGGTATCGGCACCAGCTGGAGAAAGTGTGTTCACTTTTTGGGTGCTATTGCAAAACATACTTGAAGAAGACAAGGACGTGACCATAAATTGCCACTGAGGCAATTTTTTGCAATCATTTCGCAAATCAATAAAGTAATCATTTTCGCCCTAATGTAGACTCTGGAGGACGAAAATTCGCAACAGAAGGAACTGAGGTTGAGAATTGTTTATTTGGAACAGTCCTGGTTTATACTATGACAGATTTTAATGCATAGAAGAACCTTACATTTCTGAACCACTTCACGACGGTGAAAGAAGACAGACGTGTCTGGAATGTGAGGAAAAGATGAAAAACTTTCCGAAGGCAGTAATTCAGGGCACAAAGCCATGTTTCCCAGATGGGAAAATCGAAGGCGGGTTAAAGTGGGCCTTTTTCGACGTCATTTTGCTTCTCACTTCTTTAGGAGACTCTTACATTTCCGTCGATCCAGCAGTAATGTGGAATCATCATTTTGTTAACGTTGCAATTGCTAAGCACTGAAGACAAAAACTGCTCATAAATCGCCGAATACAGGCTTATCTCCAGGTCTTCGTTTTCATGTCCAGGTAGGCCGTTAGGTGGGTAGGTGCCGCACGAATGTTGGGGTTTTCATCGTTGTCACATTTGTTATTTGTGCTTTGATGCCTGCCTTGTGCAAGTACACGGATAGTTGCCACGCAACATAGCAGAATCCAGAGAAATCCCTGAAGGATGGCAGCCAATGACTGCAGCGAAACCAAAAAAAACATAGTTGGATGCGGATTTCCGAGAAAAAATTGCACGCAACTTGCACGCCGCTTTGGTCTCAAGAGACAATGTTTTCAGTAGGCATCAATCTGTCGTTGGATGTACAAATTCAGAGTTCATGGAACGTTGAACAATCTGGACTCTATAGCCCTGGGCAAGCCTACACATTCGGGAGCACCCAAATTTTAAAGACCTCCTGCCCAAATCTGATGCCACTTTCGCGGCGTCAGACATACGTGGTCCGACAACATTCATCCGTGGTTGCTGCCAAGAGTTCGAACCGCCCAGAACTGGATCGCATAGGATACTAAACAGACTTGAAATCGCACCTACATCACACCGGCGTGTCCTCAAAACTCGAACCCAAAGACACGGAGAAATGAATGGTAATATGTCGATGGTTTACTGCGAAACTCAAGCTCGAATAAAACTTTCCTGGCAATCTCCGATGCACTAACGAGGTACATTTTCTTGTGAAGTAACGATGCTAACTCGGAAGAATATGTGTACTGGGCACAAACCATGCCCGCTATCATACTGCAGTGCCCCTACGCTTCGTGAAGAGTACCGCATGAATGGTAATGACCAGACATGGCTTCACTGGGACATTCTGATTCAAGGAAGAACACAGCCGAGCGGCGACAGTGAACATGCAGCGATGCACCAAGTCTTTCAGAAGCTCTGGTAGCATCCAAGAAGAGCACGCACGTGCAGGCGTGCTAGTCTGTGGTGTCAGCAAGATGGAAGCATACTTGATTGTTCCCAGGAATCATTAGGACAGTTCCAAGATCACATCGGTGACAAAGTGATAAGTCGCCGACTTCACCTGGAACGGCCGACTTATCCCGTGACCTGTAGCCTCACGAGTTCTTCCGTGGGGCTTCTTGCATCCCGTGACCTGTAGCCTCACGAGTTCTTTCGTGGGGCTTCTTGAGGGACCATGTTTATGCAGGAGATAGCTAGAAGATTCGAGCTTTTTCCATCGCTCAGTGCGTGAGCTTTTTGAAGAAAAAAATTCGTACACCGCGTTCGGGTGCGATAGAGCCGCCGGTGCCAACACTTTGAACATGTAATACACCATACCTGAAAACAGGACGAGATGTCTTATTGGTGTGATATTTTATGGGTTTAGCATACAGTGCATTACAGGTGTTCCGTGAAAATTTGCTGTTCTGAACTCGATAACCAAAACATAAATTGCCAAAGTAATGAAACTAATTCGGCAATAACTATGGCTTTGGTTATTATCTTAACCAAAAATACGGCACTCAGACATATCTAGGTTTGAGATACCTCGTGTTTATAATGCATAATATTTTGCATGTCTAGAAAAGATGACCTAAATGTGCCGTTACCGACTAGCCCTGTGCACAGAGCTAGACTTAATTGACATAGATATTTCGTTTAGATGTTCAGCTTTTTAAGCAGCGGATATCAGCGCGCTGCACATGATGATCTGTCGCAAGCAAAAGCAAATGGCTTTCACATCGTCTTGGTGGAAGGTCACAGGCACACAGGCACAGTGTGCCTTCTTTATATACTCGGCTAGCTAAACGCGCATCCGCATTGAAGTTGCGGGACGTACACTTGACCCCCACCCATATATTTGCATTGATTCGGCTACTTACACATTCAACTGCCTCTGTTCTTGACCGGAATGAAATGAAAAAGAGAGGTTTAAGGAAGCCTTTCTGTTTCCCATGACCTCGGGTGGTCCAAAGAACAAGATAACCTTCCCACGCCCCCCCCCCCCCCTGTTCTAAGGTCTGCCTATGGAATCATATGATTATGGTTGTAGGTCACCCAGCTGTGCCACCTGTTTACTGTTAACTCCATCTCATGGTACACCATTCTTAGTCAGCGGTGGACCCGTGGTTTTAGCTACATGAATATCACAACTGGAAGCTGCAAGCACGTGGGATGGTGAAAAACGTGACAAAACGGTGGCGTACGATCCAATTCGCGATCTTTCAGCTTGCATTAAAACTCAGAACGAAACGATCACTATAGCGGTCAGCAGAGCACTGGTGTTGAACCGTAACCCTGATGTGCAAACAACGCGGGGTCACTACTGCAACCACGCGGGGCCACTACTGTAACAACGCGGAGCCACTACTGTAACGACGCGGGGCCACTTCTGTAACAACGCATAGTCAATGATGGGGTTATTTTGAGGTGCGGTAGATAATGCTCTGACGATTCCATGACGGTAATGTGTCAGTTCATCATTAAATTCAAGGTGAAGTAAATGCGGACATTTGTTTCTGATATTTTAGTCACGATAATTTTTTTTTGCTAGGTCTCGTGAATAGCATTACATTAAAGTGGAAAAAGGTGCAATAGGATTTTTAGACCTGTTATCACACCAGGACACGCGTTGGCGTTAATAATACACATTACAACAACAAAGAACACCCTTTCTAGCCAATTCGAACCTCGCTTGGCCGAAATTCGGTGAGCAAAAAATGGGAAAAGGCAGGGAAAGCAAGTCGTTTTTTTGTTCGACACCCCCTTCCTGTCCCCCCCCCCCACCCCCACCTTGTACCTGCTTCTGCCGACAAGTACGCATCTCTCCAGCATAGAACCGAGGGCTTTATGTTGTTACTTTCCGTACTTAAAATGCTAGCTAAAGGTGTTTTAAAGGATTATTGCGCTGAAGTTTTCCAAGGTTGTTTTGATTTTGCTAGCATTGACCATATAAGTGCTTTGGCCGGGAGCTCGCATAGATATGCCAATTTTCGTCCATCTGTGCGCGTGCTGTCGGCTCACCTAGCGTCGGAGTCGGCGGCATCGGTACTGCTCTCCGCCACTGCTCCCCGGCCGCGGTCTGCGCCACTTCTGCAGCTCGAAGCGTCCGAGCGCCTCCCGGCGCCGCCAGCCCCTGCGCACTGCTCCGGCTTCTCCGCGACGCCCGAGGCGGCCTGACGTCATAGTCACGGGCAGATCTGCCGGCGGCGCGCCACCGCGCTCGTCGGCTGACAGTGACAGCGTGCGACGTCGCTGGCGCCAATGCGGTGTGGCGGTGTTAGGATGAATCCAGCGGCTGCAGGCCGTGCCATGAGGACTTCGGCGCGTCGAAGACATAACTGCTGTCTGCCCAACTCATTTTTGTGCTCCGTTTTGCCGTGGACGCCATGTCTGTCAGTTGCAACTGACGTGATCTGTCACAAAAAAATAACCATGACATTGTTTAATTCGGTCACGAGGAATCGCGTAACGAAAGAGACTAACGAAGATGGTACAAAAGTTTATTCTTGGTCTGTTCCCATATCTGTTTCTTTAGCTTGAGAGACTAGTCACGGCATGCGCAATCATGTAAAATGGAACTTGAGATGTGCACCGGAATATGCTTTCCTTCATCGCTTAATTTCGTAATGGCAGCATTATGCCGGCTGTCGGTAGCGTTTGCGCATTACATATATTACATGTATTATACACATATGTTACATATGTACATATATAATATATTACAGATATTATATTATTACATTACATGTATATATATATATATATATATATATATATATATATATATATATATATCACTGACCGTCAGCTGTCAGCTGACGTCAGCTGACCGTCCCATCTGGCGTCGGTACCGGCGGCAGTCATCCTACCGTCCCTCGGGAACGGCGGGGGACCTGCTCTTCCGTCTCCGGAGATCCTCCAGACAAAGGTATGGTTTCTGGGCTGGACCGAGTCTAGAATAATCCGGAGATATCTGCAATGCACTTTGGCCTCGCATCCTTTCGTTTTTTGTGTATTTGTTTTCACTCTGGCCGACCAAAAACGTTCTCTCTTTGGCCTCTGTGGTCTATTTTCTGTGGATCACTCTGACTCTGGTTCTCATGGTTTCTCAACAACTGATTGCTGTCTGGTTCACTTAGATGCCTAGCACTGCAATGCCCTTCCCCCCTCGGGATGTGGGGGGGGGGGGGGGGTAGGACGAGGCTTGGATCAAACTGGGTGCCGTCAGTCAGGCTCAATATTTACAGACATCTGTTTCGAGGGTTTTAGTAGTTCCAGCTTGTACTCTAAACTCGGCGTTCATTCCTAGGGACACTTGAATGGGACCTCCCAATCATTTCATATCGATAAAAATGCGCATGTTGTTCATGTAGCTTGGCCTTTTAGGGATCTCCCGACCACCGACGTCCGGTCACTGATGATGATGATGATGATTTGGGGTTTTAGGGCGCATCGACTGCTGAAGGTCATGCAGCGCCCATAACTATCAATTTATGCAGAGCTGTCAATCAGAGAAGTGCATCAATCAGGTCACCCTATAGAGCCATGATGATCGGCCCTAGCATCATGATGAAAAGATTACAGGGAAATCTATAGCGCGAAGGAACTGGAGCACTTTACCAAACTCGACGATGTTCGAAGAATCCCCTAAAAAGTCGCATAGCGTGCGACTCTGGACGTGGCGTCCGAAAAACTGCGCTCTCGTTGCAGTAAGGTGGCGGCAAGCGACCAGTACGTGATGCGCGGTCAGTGGATTACAGCATCGACCACAGCTTGTTCTGTCGCCAGCCAATAGCAGGTGACGGTGCGTAGCATGTGTGTGACCTATGCGTAACCGGCAAAGGGCAACTTCTTCCACCCTTTTGTCCCGAAAGCACGACTGCCAGTCCGGTCACTAAACGGCTCGAGTCACCATGATATCTTGAGCTCTCCTTACCCGCCTCGGCAATCTTGAAACCCTCTTGGGCCCTGGGTCATGCCGAGGCGTTGTTACACACCACAGACCTAGTGATTTTTGTGGTTCGGGGACCCTTTGAATGCCTTGAATTGAATAAGGGGTACGACACCTGGGTGATGCCGGACCCTCCACAAAATCCGGGGCCCTTGACAGTCACAGGCATCTAGAGATTCTGAGTTCTCATTACGTCCCAAGCTGGTAAATGCCTTCCGTGCTAACTCAGAACCAACCGATCGCCTCAAGGCTTCTTGACTTCTCGACTTCGGCGACCCCTGATGACTCTGAAGCATCCGCCCAACAGCAATCAAGACAGGTTAAACAAGACGTTCTATTGACGTCCAATAGGGAATTCAAGTTCCATAAACTATCCGGACTTGCGGTTGCGAATAACATCTCAGACCGGTCAACAGGCCAGGCGTGTCAGAACTCAATTACTTATTGCACACATCTACGCGCTCACACACTTGCGTAAACACATATTCACACACACACACACACACACACACACACACACACACACACACACACACACACACACACACACACACACACACACACACACACACACACACACACACACACACACACACACACACACACACACACACACACACACGCCCCCCCCCGTCCCCTGCACATACACACGCGCGCAGGCACAGGCCTCACGCGCACTAGAGTTGCAGACTTCTTTAAAATTCAGATCCGGCTCCGGCTTAGGCTCCAGTATGAACCTACTGCAGCACTGCATGGGCACAAGGGGGCCTAAAATGGGAACCGCTCGGCGCACCACGAAAATTTCAATTTTAAACATCCATAAAGCAACTTTTCCACGACCGAAACAGCTTAAAGTATCCAGCATACCCACTCACATGGTGCAGTGTTCACACTGCCGCTGTTAAATTTTCATGCAACGCCATGCAATCAATTTATTACTAACAGCTATGAAAGTGGGATACGGTGCGTCTCTTTCGCTCATGCAAAAATTGTGAAGTTTTTACCGCGCAAAAGCGAAGATTTGTTAGAGCTAAAATCATATTTCACCTAGGAAAATATTATTTCAGGGTTTGTTTCACAGGCTGTTCGGTAGCCTAACCTGCACGTATTATTCTAAAAGAACATGATAGCACCTACGGTTTGGTATTCCAGAACTTGTGAAAAATGTGAGGTCAATGACATAAAGTCAGGTCATAGTTTGCTATTTTTGTAAATACCGCAAATTTGTACGATTTGTGTGTGGCTCTGGCGTTTGTATGTCAGGGAAAGAGTTACTACGTACATGCACAACCGTCATATGACCGCAGAGTGCATGACCTTGACCCAGGTCATGACCTACCGTTATGGATACCTTTAGTGAAATGCATGTCAAGCTCGAAATGGGCAGTTTTTTCAGGTAAATGTTTGGCGAAGATTTCAAATACTCCACTAAAAGCACCCTGTGATATCATTATAACGAGTAAGGAGGTCACAATATCTCAGGTGAGGAGATGTGAGGTTATCTGAGGTCAACCAGGACTCTTGGCCCATGTTGCTAGTTGCTAGTAGCGGAAGAGGCTAGATGAACGAGTGCGAGTGCAAAACACATGTTGGGCTCAAAATAGGCAGTTTATAGGGTATTTCGAACACAGAATTCGAATACTCCACTCAAAACATCTTGTGCTATCATCGTAATGCAAAACGAGCTCACGATAGGTCATCTGAGGACATGCAAGGTTACATAAGGTCACCCAAGGTCAACTACCTATGTTGTCAGAAGCGGAGACGCAAGATGAACGAGCACGACGTGCGTGACCACCTCCTTGTCGTGTTTGTGAAGCCGATGGCGTATCATTTAGTGTAGCAACGTACCTGTTTTCGGTTTGTTGCAAATGCATTGCCAAGCGTCGAAGTGACTGCATATGATGTAGACAACAGCTGTGCGATCTTGAGTATCCGTAGATGTCCAGCACACTGTTTCTAACCACAGAAAAACATTGTACTGATCACGTAGACTCGGTTAGTACTCCAAGTTTGTGCACTCGGGTGGCTCCAAAATTTGGCCAAAGTAAACCTCAGGTGACCTTAGGTCATCCGAATAGGTCAGCCTAAAACTGAATTCTTATGTTCGGAATATCTTTTTCACAGCTGCACCCAATAAAACACACAAAGTCAGAAGAACATTTTTTAAAGAATCGTTCTCGTAGGCTACAGGTAGACCAGCATCGAACGGTAACCTGCTGTGTCTTCACACATGTGGGGGAATAGAAATGGCTGGAATGGACTTCCCACTGTCTTAACGCTTATTTTCGTACCCTTAACATCTGTCTTGGTATGTTAATATAGGTTTTTGACCTTGGCGGGTTGGCGGGCTGAAATGTTGTTTCTCTAGTAAGAGCCCATCTCCCGTGGCCAGCCTGTCCGTAGGCGAGATCTTGTACGACCAGTGCCGCCCACCGACTCAGATGAGATCTAAAGATGAAAAGGATTATCGGAATGGCCCTTTTTGACCTTTCGTAACCCCTGTTTACCTGATATTGAACCTAAGGACTAATATTTGGTGTGCACTCTTCATGACTTGTAGAGACTTTAATCTTTCCTTGTTTTTCTTATACGCCGTCTGGAAAATGGATATCCGCCCCCCCTCCCCCCCGGTTGGTTGCAGTTGACGCAGACCCCCCGCCGTATGCAGATTAGGTGGGACAGCCTGTTGGCTTGGCTTGTACGCTCCGCAAATGTCATTGTAAAGCGATGTCGACACCCAAGTTGTCACCTCAGACTGTTACGAGATAAGATAGACCACAGAAGGCCACATGGAAGTGTTCGATGCCTTTCTCAGAAATGGTCTTGCGCTGGGGCCCGTATTCCGCCAGCACAGCTGGGCGTCATTCATCTCCGGCTGGGCGGGCCGGATCTACCTGCCGAGTCATCGCGGTTCTTTCGTCGGTGGGCGGCACTGGTCGTACAAGATCTCGCCTACGGACAGGGCTGGCCACGGGAGATGGGCTCTTACTAGAGAAACAACATTTCAGCCCGTCAACCCAGCCAAGATCTGACCCGCAAGAACCCGTTGGCTTTTAACTGGTGTGCTGCCAAACACAACACATTGCCATCTGCTGCCAAACACAAGACAGTCCGTAGTTACTGATGCATTACTCGCAAACAGGTTTCGAAATTTAAAAAGTGAGAACAGAGCTTGTCTATCTATGCTTGAAGAACACTCAATTTACGACCGTGGCAACAGAGGCTGTTATGTAAGATACGCTTCACTCTTCCTGCGATCGCCATTAACTTTCAACACGCACGCACACGCGCACTCACACGTATGCACGCACGCACGCACGCACGCCCGGCCGCTCGCCCGCCCGCCCGCCCGTACGCACGCACGCACGCACGCACGCACGCACGTACGCACGCACGCACGCACGCACGTATGCACGCACGCACGCACACCGATATATAGCTATAAATATATATATATATATTATATATATATATATATATATATATATAAAGCAGACTGTTTGCTTTGGCCATCTCGTCCGATATCTGTTCTGTAAACAGGTATTTGCCAAAAATTCTAGCGCAACATATGACGACAATTAAGTATTCAATATGGACCAAAAGCCCAAAAGCGGCAGTCGTCAGTCTATGTGAAATGTAGGCGGAGGGTCCTAGATATCATATGTTCTAGTTTTATATTCGTATATATTTTTCATCAACATTGGATGACATACCATGTTTTTGAGGCGGTGCTAATTTTGAATGATGCCAGTTGAATGACAAATATTTTTGAACTAAATGCGATTTCTGTTCTTGCTTGTACACAGGACAGAAATCACGTACAGTACCGTGATGGTTGTTCTGCATCGAAACATGGACAGCGATAAATAAGGAAAAATGTTGATCATTTCAAAGCTAGTACGTGACATTTATTTAGTGCATGATATATCCTTGGAATGGCAGTAGGCACCTTATAACAGCCTGCGTCTGGTTCTTGAGTACAGGTCATGACATTGCGACTATTGTGACGCATTCACACGGTGCTTGTGCTCCTGTGCAGTGTGATGAAGTAAGGAGGCTTACCATGGTTTTATTATTCAGCATGTTTATACTCTTTCAGGAGCAAAGCCATCAATTGATGCATGGATTTTAGAAGGCCTGGTCTGTGATTTGCTGAATGAGGTACATGAGCGAAATCTTTGGTACATGTTCGTAAAAGGCTTTTTCAAATTCAATTCTCTTCCTTCTCACTCGTGGTCAGACGCTGTGCTTATTACACAGAAGTCACAGAAATCACAGCGTTTTAAATGTGCTTTCGCACGTAACAAATTACCTAGTCCAGCTACTTCGATCACGGGTGTTCAAGCGTGATGAATGGCACTAGCCAAACGATATTGTGCGTCACGTAGCCCTGACATGACGGTTTGCGTACACTTCATGCATAGCGGTAAATTAAGGAGAACAGATTGCAATTGACTTAGCACCGGTGGGTTAGTACCGAGCCAGTGTTGTAGCACAGCGGGCTTTTGCGGGCTTGACCCCTGGCTTACTGAGGCGGGCCGGGCTGAGGGCTGAAATTTCGGAAAAGTTGAGTCTAGTTCTTACCCTGCCGACATGCGGCGACGTGTGTGTGTGTGGGGGGGGGGGGGGGCACCGATACTGTGAGGGAGGAAGATGGCAGGCATGGACGTCACAGAATGGTTGGTAACTAATGATTGGGAGGGCTGGTTTGGTTCACGCCAGCAATATCTTCATATTCCTTTTGTTTGTCTTGGAGATCTAAATGTCTATTATTGGTGTAAGGGAGCTTCGTTTTCCTTTACTGGCAGTATTTACAGTGCGCCCCAGTTTTGTATACATCGTTGGCTGTGTCTGGAACTTGTGATAGGTAGTGAAACAGTATAAATATGAGTTAACCCATTGTTTGTGGTATTTTCGGTCTCCAACTCCTATTAACAATACGCATTTGTCCAGATAACACGGAAGATGCATCGCTACATCTGCTTCCCTCACGTCGAAGGAATATCAGTAATTCTTGAATGGGCTGGGGAGACAACCTGTTAGCCCGGAAAGGGGAGTTGGGAGATAGTTAACCATACCTTTCGACCTCTGTCAGTGGGCACTACCACTGCAGGTGCCGTGATGACACTCAAGAGGAGCGCATGGCGGTGGTGTCTCCCGACACCGCAGGCGCCATCCGTTAGCACGCGCGTGGCCCTCCACCACGATGGTCGAGGGCTCACCACTCCCGCCCTGTTGCAGCAGCTGGCTTCAGAGTACCGGTGTCCCGTCGGTGCGCCGAGCAGCGCTGGGTCTCTCGCGGACGGTAGTTTGCAGCTTTTATCTTGGGCCGCAGTTTTTCGCATTAGTTCTAACGATCTTCTTTTCCCAGAGAAAAGCGGAGCGCTTAATGCATGCATAAGTATGCTTCTGACCATCTCGGGTTATTGGAGCACGTGGGATGCACATTCCTTTAACTGGTGGCAGACATCTGGACATGTCAGACATTTCAACTCTTTCCAGGCCTTACCGTAGGCGTTTAACAAATTGGCACTTATATCAGCTCACTGTACCGGCGCCGTGGAGCTTCATCGGTGCATACTGCAAACCGGCCGTGACCTCTTCCAGAAGATCAGGGCAGTGGAAAGCATGAAGAACAGCTCCACTATGTTTTGACAAAGGACGTGTTTTGCATGAGCTATTCCGTGTTGTGACCAGCCCGTCAACAGTGTCCTCAGCAACCCCGCAAGTGTTACCGCGTTGCCTCACCACTCAGATAGTTCTTTGCCGGGTGTGCTTGCACCGTGACTGTCACTCCAGTGGCCTCCTGTCATTTAACAAAGTCTTTTGAACAAAGTAGCAAAGTTCTTGGCCATTCAACATCTCTTCATCTTCTCGACATGCCCTGCTCCGTCGTAAATTGAATCCTGATCCCTACACGCGGATTAATGAAGAACCACTCTGGAGTACTAAATTTTGGAATTGCCTCCTTTCACTGAAAGGAGCGGAGTTGTGAGGCCGACTGGCACCTCATTATTGTCCAGAGCGGCGGGTCGTATTCACGGAGCATGGCGCAGCGGCTCAGCGGCCGTCGCCCACAGCCTTGCTGACGGCGGACAGAGCCACCGTCCCGTCCCTTGGCGCATGAGTCACCGTCCCGTCCTTCGGCGGATGGGTCACCGTCCCGTCCCTTGGCGGATGAGTCGCCGACCCGTCCTTCGGCGGATGGGTCACCGTCCCGTCCCTTGGCGGATGAGTCGCCGACCCGTCCTTCGGCGGATGGGTCACCGTCCCGTCCTTCGGCGGATGGGTCACCGTCCCGTCCCTCGGCGGATGAGTCACGGTCCCGTCCCTCGGCGGATGGGTCAGCGACCGTCCTTCGGCAGATGGGTCACCGTCTCTTAGCGGATGGGTCAACGTCCCGTCCTTCGGGGGATGGGCCACCATTCCGTCCCTCGGCGGATGTGTCAACGTCCCGTCCCTTGGCGGATGGGTCCCCGTCCAGTCCTTCGGCAGATGGGTCACCGCCTCGTCCCTGAACAGATGATCAGACGTTATTTGTTTGGGGCTAGATTGCGAAGCATCAACACGATGTGCACGCAACATTCGGCATCGGGGACTTTCACCTCGGGGTCAAACTAGCGGGCAGCCCTCTTTCACAAAGGGAGGTGTTGTCACAGTGACTATCTGGTGCTATATGGGGTAAGTGACACCTCAAACAGTCAGGGTGTTACCGGTATTGACTCCCCTCCTCAGCACCGTTACCCTTGACTCTTAAACCTCCGCTCTACGGGGCTCGACAACTAGCTAAGCTGAAGGTACGGGAAAATGTCATTAGATAGCTCTCGTCAAACTGCATATGTTAGGTGTGACTTAACACGAGTGAGTGTAACCTTTGTCAGGTCAAATCAGATCATATCGAAGAAATTAGCACTTTATCGATTCTTCTGTTATCTTGAGACTTAAATATGCAACGACAATGCGGAAGACAGTGTTGAACATGTCTGGAAAACTCCACCAGATGGACATTGTCGAGGCACGACATATCTGCAAAAGGGTCGTAGTTTTTGTTGCGGTGTCTCGTCCGGCTGTGTCACGACGCGAACTAACCAAGCCAAACCCACAACTTATGTGGAGATAACACGGCTCGAAAGACCTTTGAAGCTATGATGTTTGCATCACTAGCGTTCCAATCATTTGACCCTCGGTGGCAGATTGTCCAAGTATGACGTCCTGACGTATGACGTATGACGTCACAATTGTCCAAGTATGACGTCCTGACAACCCGACGTTGCGAAGTACAGCAGAGCGATCTGAGTGCACTTCGGAGCGATGTTCATGTGACAAAGACCCAGAACGCCTCTTTGAATTGCATTTCTGCCATAAATAAGCGTCGTTTGCAAGTTTCAGCAAGATGTTATGGGCATGACCACGAGAAAGGGTCAAAGGTCATGAGCCACCGAAGTCAGAAACTTTAATTTTTTGTAATACGTGCAAAATGATAAAGTTTCAGGGACACGAAGTTCCAATACCGTGCTCAAAACCATAGAAAAGTTTTTTTCCGGAAAACTTCAGAAGGCTGTGGGGCCACTCTTGTTAAGCCACGAGTTATAACTCAGCGCGTGCCGCCAAGCGCCCACACGAAAACCGCACGGAGCATCCGGTGGAGCCGCAGGTGAGTCTGCTAGGCCCGTGGTGACCAACGGAGAGGTGGGGGTGGAACGGAGAGAAAGAGGCCAGTCACTCGCAGTTTGCATCGAACCGATGCATTGTGGGTAAGGTGCGGGCAGGGGCGCATCACTCCACCCCTGGCTTCCGTTGAGATCGAACGTCCTGGTATGAAGTAGCGTTGGCTCAATGCAGTGCCAGGAGGCTGTAAGTATGGAGGAAAGACTTAAGAGGCGATTGGAGCGATACAGAACGTGGCCAACATTTTGGCCCCGAGAGTGGAATCTTTTCATATGTTTTTACAAAACTCTTGCTCTCTCGCCCTCTCGCTCCCTCGCCCTCCCACCCTCTCACCCTCGCTCGCCCCCTCGCCTCCTCTCGCCCTCCTTGCTCCCTATCCCTCCTCCCCTTCGCCCCTTGCCCCCTCGCCCTTCCACATCTCACCCTCCGCCTCCGCCTCTAATCAGTCTCTCTCTCTCTCTCTCCTCATCTCTCCTCTCTCTCTCTCTCTCCTCTCTCTCTCCTCTCTCTCCTCTCTCTCTCTCTCTCTCTCTCTCTCTCTCTTCTCTCTCTCTCTTCTCGTCGTCTCCTCTCTCTCTCCTCGTCCTCCTTCTCCGATCTCTCTCTCGTCTCCTCGTCTCTTCTCGTCTCTCTCTAGTCTTCCTCTCTCTCGGTCTCCTCATCGGTCTGCCTCCTCTCTCTCTCTCTCTCTTCTCTCTCTCTCTCTCTCTCTCTCTCTCTCTCTCTCTCTCTCTCTCTCTCCCTCCCTCCCTCCCCGCCCCTTGCTCTCTTGGCAGTGGGCGTGGCGTTGAAGCCATGGTGGTTGCGCGGCGCTGGTGCTCCGGGCGAAGTACGGTTGGCAGAGCCTAGAAATGGCTTACCAGCAGAGCCTAGAAATGGCTTTAGCGGCCCCCAGGCAGAGGCTGCAAGTGTCCCCGAGCGGTAACACGAAACAGTGAACGCGTATGGCGTTTCTTCATGGAAGCCTCGAGGAACATCTCTATCAGGCGTGTATATCGAGCGGCGGAAGAAGCGAGAGCCTCGCAAAGCGTGGTGATAGTCCTAGGAAGCTGCATCAGGGCAGCTCCGTAGGTTTCACCCGCAGAAAGGATAGCTTCTCTATGACTACCTGGGAGTTGGACCTTACGAGCAGGAGAAGACTTTAAAAAAAAACTGGTAAAAGGGGTTGAGCGCTGCCTGGCCACCTCGCGTATCACAAGTAAGTGGAAATGCGTGATGTTGATTCATCTGTTGGTCCTGTATAATGGGCATATGTGATGTCCGACTAGGACCATCAAAGCTTGAATCCATAGTTTCGAAAAATGCAAGGAAAGGCTGACAAAACACTTATCGCCCACCAGGAGTATAACAGCGCGGGAATGACGCTTTACCGCATGTGTGTGAATGGAGGCGAAAAATGACAGTCCTTTTGGGAGTGACGGGGAAAGGCTGTGGAAACATAAACATGGGTGTGGCTTCACTGCAGCCGGGTGGGAAGGGGAAGGGGAGATACCAGGCCGCTGTGTGTCGAGAGCTGCAGGCCACTCAAGAACAGCTTCCTGTGACGTCAGAGGCTCTTTGGAGGAGAGTTTCCGAGACATAAAGGGCAAGATGCATTCAGGAGTAGGACTCCAGAGAAATCATTCCAAGTGGAATGCTGAAGGGCACAAAAGAGGTGACTGCCGTCAACGTCAGGGCACCCCCACCGTCAAAAGCTTTGAATGCGGTAGCCTCGAGCATGTTGAGCAGGACCGTTTTAAAGGGAATATTCCACGTTTAAAGATATTGAAGCAAGCATCAGATATGATGAGATAAGTTCAGTTAGAACGATTGGTGTGCTTTTAAGCGGAAAAGGTTGTTCTAGAGAACGCAATGTTGCTATTAGTTGCTAAATATGCTCCTCAATATGTCATGGTTCGATTACGCCATCGCACTTGAGAAACATTGATTGAAAACCAGTTAACGGCCGTTTTATCTGGAAGTCGTCCCCACGATCGCCAGATAGGAACGACTCGGCGATTATACTTTTAATGGCCTTGATCAGCGCATGGCCAATGGAATGGCAGAATTTGAATGACGTTATTGTGGCGTCATTGATACCCGGGTGACCTAGAAGTAGTCTCCACAAAAAGTTTGCACATCTTTGCGGGGGTGTAACTCAGAAACTAAAAGGGTTTCGGTCTTTAGAAAGACAGGGCTGTGAACTGCACCGAATGATTTCCAGGACGGTTGTTTCAGTTCAAAACCACGTACAAATGTGCAATACTGATTTCAGGTACTGGAGGGTTTGGATGATGGAATGGAGTGCCGACCATTCACTTGAATGTCAGTGTCTTAACGGATGGGCCATAACCACTGTTCTGGGTCAAGTACAAAACGGTAAGTGATGATGCCTCGTCGGTTGTGTTGGAGATGGGCGGGAATGGGATGGGTTTGTTCTTGGCTCTGGATCACCCGTCTCTATCGTCAGCAGGAATGACTTCATATAAGGCCTGTGTCAAATGCTCCAAATTTGAAGACGACTTCCTTTACGGGGCGGTAAGCCTCCTGAGTGGGGAGGCAGACGTGGTGATGAAGTTCCAGGGTCAGAGCGAAGGGCTGCGTCTCGGTGCTTCCGCAAGTTCCCGCCTCATCAGACTCTGATGGGGGGCGAGTACATGGCACAACTGGGCCCAACTGTGGGTCTGCAAGGTAAGATGAAATTGAAACAAGTGCTGGCAAGAATATGTCAGAATGGTTGAGGAAGGCGCTGCGTCGTCACGCTTTCCAAAAGGTAGTGTCCTTGCAACCACTCATCGCAGCTCCACGCAGATTTCAGCTGCAAAAAGTGCAATACTGTAGCGTCGTTCCGTATGAATGCATGAATCCTGAACTTCGTACTATATAGGAGTCCGCCGTGCGATTGCTTCGCTCCAAAACTAGGTGATGAGTCAAGATTTGTAACAAGGTAAGTATGCTAACCAGGCAACAAGACGAGTTTGTTCAGGACCAAGCATGTATGACGAATTGCACGACAGTGCCCCATACTTCTTAAACACCTTGAAGTGTGCTGTTTAAATATAATTTAGTTATCATAAGTCGCATTTGCAGCCGCGAAGAATATTATCATATCCTGGTGTGCTGTGATAAACTCAAGAGTGCGCTTTGTCCTCCCATTTATTGTCAACCACGAAACCAGCGCACAAAAGCCAAAATATCCAAAAACCAAGAGAAATCTACCAAATTATAGAAGTATTCCAAAAAGTGGTCCTGATCAGCTCGAGTCTTGACGAATTCGTCGATTTCGTCGATTGAAGCCACCAGGCCAGGCCAAACGCATAGCCATCAGTTTTTATCAAGCGATGTGGTTTGCGACAAACGCATGAGCGGTGCATTAGGGAGTTAATCCAATCGTTAATGCTCGACATGACATCGACGCAAAGTTCACTTCGTATGTTATGCTCGGACAGACTTCGCAATTTACATGTCAAGCTCTCTCATTTAAGCTCTCCCATCATGTTCAGCTCCCCCCCCTTAGGACACGGGTTAAGCCATTACATTCGATAATAAACTCTGTACCAGTGCATGCCAGTGAACGCAGACATCGCACAACGACGTTTTCAAACGGTTAGATACATCGATAGCACACACTGCGTCAAAAACAGAAGGCGTGGAATTGGTAAACACTGGCCACATGTATTCGGCATGACGCGTGAAGGTCTGGTCGTTCCCGTGTCGACCTATCGGTTGTAAAGTGAGGAACACCTGCTTACATTCGCTTGATATCATAGGCTGCGTATGGCACCTCAAAGTGGCCTTCATCTGAGCAAACGTCATCGACATACTGCAGCGTCAGAACAACAACGGCTTCCATTATTCAGGGGAATAGTTCACCTCCATTACTGTCTGCAATTATTCATGGGCCTCTCTCAGCCAGGGGCACGTGGCGGGCGCCGCCAGCTCCGAGCGCCGGTCAGTACTGGCAGCGTTCCCCGGCCGCTGTCGCCGAGGCCGGCCGGCTGTGCACGACGCGACCCCTCTTGATCACGTGACTGATGATGTGGGCTGCCTCGCCGAACTGATAGATCAAATGCTTCCAGCTGAAAGATGACGGTATGATTACGCCATGCCAACAACGCAGCTGATTGCCTGTCACGTGTGCTACGAGTACGTCAGTGAGTGGTATTACTTGCGTCCCGTTATGGTTCATCGTACTCAAAACGTTCGGGAACCTACTGGGCAAAGCATGTTTCACATACTAGAGGGCTTCAGGCGTAGATCCTCTTCACCCTATCCATCCGCTACCTGCGGAGTCTCATCCCTTTTCGCTTGTTACCATTCTTAATTGGTCCCAGCGGTATGTTACGCACGCATTTCCCTGTTTCAATGTATGACGTTAAAGTCATAAGAGAAGTTTGGACAGCTTTACGCGCGCAGATCCATTATCTTCGCATTAGCCGCGTGCGTGCAGCTAATTACGATAATAACGGGGATGAAGGAAAATGCTCAAACAAAGCTCTATCAGACATTTATTCAAGCTCCTAAACACAACCATGCCTATGCCCGTACTTTTGACATATCTTACCGCTTTATTCCATCATACATTCCACATGGGCCTTGCCTATGCCCGTACTTTTGTTGACATATCTTACCGCTTCATTCCATCATGCATTCCACATGGGTGTCGGTGGATTTAGCGAACTTGTCGCATTGCCTAGTGCATAACCCGCCGCGCCACAGGTTTTGCGCATGACGCGATGGGTCGCACGTGACCAATAACGGCGGATGAAATGTGAGATTTGGAAGCGGCAACAAGCTCCTCAAGAATGTCACATTTCCTGCATTTGGCCCGGGCGGCGGTCGTTCAGACAGCTGCGGTACGCTAACTTTTACCGTCAGTCGAGACGACGGCCGTCGAAATCGAGCCCGGTCCAGTGAGATCCTACGTGAAGGGTCGACCTGCACGTGGCCGCTATCGTAGCGTCCCTCCGCTTATAAAAATGTATCCACGGTCATGCCTGCCCGATAAGCTCGTGGTACAATGCTCAGCCGACCGGAGCCAGGCGGTTGGCTCAAGGTGCGAGCAGTCAAGTGCTCTTTACGTGTGCGAGTCCAAACGTCAACCGCTCGGGCCATTCCGAATACTTTTAATGAAGACAGGGAACGAAAGCGAAGCTGTTTCAATCTTAATATACGGCTGATAAGTACTCTGCGCCAGTAAATTTTCCATCGCTAGTGGAAGGCATTAGAACAGTCGTAACACTTAAGATATGTGCAAATACAATGGCCATGCACACAATGTAATGCACGCACACAAACACGTGATAAACGCAAAACACCTATGATGGGCTAAAGGGCTGTGATGGGCTAAAGATGGGCTATATGATATACGATTTCAAAGCAATCTGACCACTATTGTTTCGATCAGTCATATGATTGCTATTTCTATCTGCAGGGTAGCTGTCTGTTCTGAAGTTAATGATTATTTATGATTCAAAACCAGAAGAGGAAGAGTAATTCTTTACATTAGATTTCGAAGTGCGAGTTCTGGACCATTCCGCCGCAGAGCTCGTCATTCAGGCCGTCTGAGTGAAAACTGCCCCTAGCGTGGTCCGGCATCGTTCACTGCAAGTGATGCAGGTATGCACAATTAATGACCTCTGTCAGACCGCGGATAGACTGATTATTCGGAGTAACACCCTCGTCTGGTGTGTTAGTTTGCACACTGACACCCAACGGACAAGGACCATAGTCCGAACAATAATTTCATTGATACCAGTGCCTCGTCCTAATCCTTTCGTTGAACTGTCACTGTAAATCGTGATCGTGCAAGGGCGTTAACTGCAGGGCATGCAAGCCTACGATAAATCCAGTGTCCACGATGGTGCATGTGCGAGTACATTTTAAAATGACCAATTTCGACTGGGTGTTTTTAAGAGGAGATGACAAGTTTCTAGTAGCTGCCAACAGCAACTGATGCTAAGATTTGATCTGACTTTCTGTTTCAGCATGAGGGAGGCCTGTAAAGCATGACGGTAGTGCAGGAATCGGCCCAAGTCCACACCATGAGTCCCAGTGGCGGTGTCTTGAGTATGAGACAGAGAACCGAGCTCACCCCTGTCGTATTGCATGGGCTCCTGGACAATAAGAGCGAACGAAAAAGTTGAAAGAAGGAATTGAAAAGGATGGCGGTCGTCAGGCATACAAGTTCAGTCTGAACAGGTCGGAAGACAAAAAGTTGAAACGTGTGAAAGTCAATTCGGAGAAAAGCCGAAAGACAACTCCAAAAAGAATAAAAGTCAGCCGGGATAACAGACAACTGAAAAATGAAAGCACGAAAAGTAGGCGAAGATAAAGTCGACTGCGATGAAGTAAACAAGCAGGTTGTCAGACGAGTATCTAACAGGATAGCCATCAATATTGGCACCTGCTACGAAAAGTGACGCATGGTTGTGGCCACTGGGGACGTGCGCAGAGACAAGCCGACACGCAATGAAGGTCACTGCTGCCACAAGGGACCAAGCAAGGGTCCGGAGGCATAGCAACAATGACGGGCATGAGGCGCGCCAATAATGACGACTCTGGTTGCAATATACATAGAGGATGGAGTTGGGTACACTGCAACGGCCATCATGAACTTAGCGTGACGGAAAAAAATGTGTCTAGTAAAGCCACTGTCGAACTTAATTGAGTGCGCCTGACCCAGAGTGCGACTCAGAATACGGGCTGCGCAAAGTTCGCTGCGCAATACAGGCTGCGCAAAGTTCGTCGCGACTGTGTTTCCTCCATTAGGCCATTCTGTGTACAAAGTTCAACACGCTCAACGGAGTGCGGACTTGTGGTGCTTGGACGTGTGACTATAGACTTGAAGTGCTCGAAAGATAGCTATGGCACGATTCTAGAATTGCGTCATAGACAAGTGGTCTTGAAAACGGGATCGTCGAAGAGACCAGAACCTATTTGATCCCTGGTCATGACATATCATAGCACGTTGGGCCTTGACGCGTCTGATCTTCTCCACACAGCCCGATGTACCATGACGTCGTCTCGTCAGTACGTGGCTGTCGTCTGTCAAGGGCTAATCAGCGGCAGTGGGACACCAGTTGTTTGAACACATCCAGCAATTGCACGAGACTGGCTTCACAATGCTAAGATGGGGCGCGAGAGAGTGAGAACAAATGAAAGACAAAAAAGTCACTGAACACTCCATAAGTGTCCCTGCTAATTGCTTGACTAGGAAAATGCGAAACACGGTGCCTGAACGATTAATAAATTGCTTAAGGTGAGAATAAGCATGCTACTGGGAAGAAAGAGGCTTATTCATCGACCGATGCTGCACACACTGATTAACGCTTCAGCACACATTTAATGACGTCGTAATATTATTGATAAACATATGAGTGAAAGCACAAACTGTGTTATCTGTGGTGAGTCTAAGCAACAACAACATGAACCGCTATTTATGCGATATGGGCGTGCACGGCGCCTGAAAAATGAAGGACGGTAACCGTCTTTTTTACTCTTTTAGCTGGACAAGGACACTGGCCGCAGAGCACCTCGGGTATTCCGGAATTACCCAAGAAACAGTGAGTGTATGCTGCAGAACGTTTCAGTCGATGGGTTTTAAGACACCCCGCACGTCCTGTGAAACTTTCAAGACCCTATCTGTCAGAGTCCATGAGATATGACCACTCCGTCGAGATCATGGCCGCATTTCGGGTTCAGGCGCCCGATAGCGTACGTTGGTCGTGAAATATAGGTCCGTTCTTTAAGGCTTCCATCGCATTGCTTTGCTGTATTTTATCATCCTACATGATGGCGAAATTCTTTCAAATTCATGCTGGTCGCGTCATTCAAGCCCCAGCTGGGTCAAATAAGCCGAGCTGAATATTTTTACGAGAACCTTCGGGACGTTTCGGAAAGGGAACCTTTCGTAATTGGGTTTGATGTGTCTTTGATCGAATTAATTTAGCTCTGATGAAGTTTAGGAGGCCCTACCTAGCCTGGTTTATTTTGCTGCCATGCGATGCTTAGTTTTTCATATGACAGAGTGGGGTTCATGCACGTGCGATATGGCTTGGTGAGGCACGTCACGGGTCACGCCCTCTCGTTGGTACAGCTGTGATTTCTAAAATGAAACATTGCGTATTAATGACGCTGTGGATACTTGAGTCATCGTACCGGGTGGAATATGAAATACCGCGTTTCGAACTGTCACGCCGCATGCAGGTGTACAGATGATGGCCGAGACCCAAGTTCACTGATCGACCATGTTGATCTGATTTTATCCACCAAATGCTACATGCACTTATCTTTAATGACGTAATCATGCGACGCCACGCGAGATGTCGGATACTGTTTCTGCTTGCATCTGGCCTGCTTGCTTTCCTGGATATAGCGCAGGAACTTAGAGCGGATGGACTTCAGAAACGCTGCCGCCAGAGGAGCCCTAACAGGGATGGACGTATGGGCCGCTATAACGTGTGGTAGACTGAGACAGAGCTGTCCATACAGCTGACTGATTTACAGCGGACTGAATTGCCTTGCTCTCACGGAACAAGCTATAAGCAAGTGTCATTGACACATGGTGAGTGTGCGAATCTACACGCGCCAGCACAACACCTAGAAACCGGGGCAGCGCCACACGGTGGACGGGTTGGGCTACCAGGGGCGGCGCCACCCGGTGGACGAGATGGGCTACCAGTTGCGGCGCCACCCGGTGGACGGAGTGGGCTACCAGGGACGGCGCCACCCGTTGGACGGGGTGGGCTACCAGTTGCCACGCCACCCGGTGGACGGGGTGCGCTAACAGGGACGGCACCACCCGGTGGACGGGGTGCGCTAACAGGGGCGGTGCCACCCGGTGGACGGGGTGGGCTACCAGGAGCGGCGACACCCGGTAAGTGGTGTTGGTAACTTTCCACCCTACCATAGAACAGGGCGATAAAAATATCCCTTTATTTATTGTTTCTCTGAAGTTGGACGGACCGCTCGCAGGTCGAGTGCCACTAGGTCTGGGCACTAGGTCAGCAGCAATGGCAGAGGCTACCAGGTCTGGGGACAAGGTCAGCAGCAACAGTGAAAGAAGGTTGAGATACGGAAGGTGACTCCACTCTTGACCGAGAATGTTGATCATACCTGCACTATAACTATCGTTCGGATAGTTCATGTCCATGGTGCGGCAGAAGGCTCATGTCATGACGGATATGACCATGATGCGCAGGGACATCCTCGGTCTAAACGGGCGCCCTTTCAATCACTGAGAGCAGTCCATCCTACAACTGAGAGTGGGAGGCGCCTGTGATCGTGGAGAAGCCGCAGTACTAAAGGAATCAGTCGTACAAATGTGTTGGGTGGTTTTATGGAACCTATGAGCGCTGGTTTTAAGTTAAAATGGAATCCGACACTGGTCTGAAAATTTCCCATGCTCATTGCCAAAAGAAAACTTGCCTGACCTGCGGTTTGGTGTGCTAAAATGACTGATAACATGCTGAAGAAAGGTAACTAATATTGCTGTCGTTGTTCCTAGGAAATATATGTGTGCATAGATAAGCCTTCCATTACAACACTTATGGGCATGACCAAAGCATGATGCATTGCAAGGCCACTTTAGCCAGAGAAGGCTTGTTTCCTTACGTTGGAAGCTGGCCACGAATGACGACCTGCCCACTCTGCGAAGAGTTCATGGCGACACCTTCGTCACAGGTGCGATATACGTCATGGCACAGCAATGGAAATGTTTGAAAATGGTGCCACTTCTTTTGAGATGAACTTGAATGTGGTTCAGCAGCCTCCTTGCTCGTGCTTAAAGATGCATTTAAGTGTGTTTATCTGATTTTTCACGCGTGCATGACATCGCTGTGCGAGCAGACCCCTGACCGTGGAGAGACCAGCACGAGCAGGTCGGCGAGCCTGACCGGGAGAGACCAGCACGAACAGGTCGGCGAGTCCAACCGTGGAGGGACCAGCACGAGCAGGTCAGCGAGCCTGACCTTGAAGAGACCAGCACGAGCAGGTCGGCCTGCGTTCTCTGATCACCTGTCCTACCCCTGTGCCGGCGCCGCTGACCCTGACCTGGGGGCGTCCAGCACCAGCAGGTCGGCCTGCTTGCCGACCTCGAGCGAGCCGTGCGAGGCGGCGCGGCCCAGCGAGGCGGCCGCGTTGATGGTGGCCGCCGACAACGCCTCCGCCATCGTCATCCGCAGGTTCACGCAGGCCAGGTGCATCACCAGCGGCTGCCGGAGCGTGGCAGCAGTCGAGCACTGTTCACCCGCGTGGCGGCGGCAGGGAGTTCGGTGGCAGTTCGTGATGAAGAGGGAAGACAGAGAGGAAGCGGCAGACCTCTATGACACGCATAGCCTGTCGCTGATATCTGATGCGATACCAGGGAGCGTGAACGTACAGAAACTGCTCTCCCGGAAAGGTATCTGACAGGGATGGTGACGTTTTGCCTCTACTCAGGCTTTGATGGACAATAATGTGCCACCACGCTGCAGATAGATAGCATTTTGCATCTGGTGAACATTGGGTTACGCGTCAGGGAGTTGAGCCCCGTGTTCTGGGTTTCGCATCTAATGGTGACTGAATTGAGCTAACGGTGATTTTGATTGCAACTTTTGCGGAAAGCTTTCATTTTTCACCTTTTTCAGATGACTGGGCCATTTTTATGCAGTATGGCAGTTAAATGCCGCCCGTCACAGCTGGAATAAGGAGAAAACACCATCACCTTATCAATTTCCCGGCTAGAAATCAAAGCTTTCGCTTTTTGAAAGCAAAGCTCTAGTAATAAGGTTAGCTCATCTTCAGCCTACCTGTACGGCCCTGGATTAAGAAGAGAACTGAACGTGACGACAAAGATGTACGATGCAGAACGCAGGCAGCACGATCGAACTCTCACCATGGACAAGCAGTAGGCATTCGGGTTGAAGTCGGTGCCCAGCGCCACCGCGGCGCCCGCTGCTATCATGTCGCGCACGGGCGGCGCCACCAGGCGCAGGATATACGCCGTCGTGGGCAGGATGACGGCCACGGTGCCGGCCGCCGCCATGGCGCCGATGCCCTCCGGCGAGACGTGCTCCAGGTGACTGATGGCGGCGGCGCCCAGCCCTGCACCCATCTGGCGGCCGCGGGATGGCAGCCAGCTGGCCGTGAGCGTGCCGGGACTTTTGGACCGCCGCCTGTCTCACTCGACACCAGGGAGGCACGGGTCTGGCAGAGGCAAGTCCGTCACGGGTTTATCACTGGCCTGTGTGCCCTAAGCCGCTGACAATGCTGCGAACAATGGCGAGAATTCCCTGGGACTGAGTTCCTATACACGTTTAACACATTACCAGCTGCGAGCGGGGTACTAGCTGGAAGCCACAGTCTGCTTGACGAGAAGACGATAAGAAATAATGGAGAAAAAGGCCAGCGGCCCCGCGTACCTCTGCAGAGTTGAGTCTGCATAGTTCCTCGCCATGAAAATTGAGCAGAAGTCCCTGGTCTTTTCCAGCTCGCAGAATACGGCTCGTTTCTTCGACGCTGAACACGCCCTGCCGACCGCGAAACTTTAGTCAGTCGCCCCGTCACTGCTGTCTGCAGACGCAAGCAGAGAATGAAAAGCAATAACGGATGTGGCGACAGACCAGAGAGCGGTGCCATAAGGGATGGTTGAATGCTAGTCTGATGCCCTTGTGTGCTTATTTGTAAGCTTTCTTAGCACAAGTATAAGTATCAAATTGAATTGCACACCTTTTCGCAGAAGACGTCAATGCTATCCACAGAGAGCTCCCCTAGGTCACGGAGCCTTTTTATTTCAGGCAGCATGCCATCGATGACAGTATCCGTTGCCTCTGACGATGTTTTTCCTCTGGAAACAGTGGTATCAGGTATGCGTCAATGTCTTGGCACATGCACCCTAAAAAGTTTGTATGTACAGTATATTGGTCGTTACCTTTGATGTTGGCGTTTGCAGTTGGGTGAATGTCGACACAGTACAAAAAAATGAACAGGCAAACAGCACATACGCCGTCATCAATCCCGAAGCGACGTTTCAGCTTCGTGGCAAACGATTCCCGGGTATAGCCATCAAAGAACACGTTCCTAGCCCCAAAACATCACGGATTACCACTCGTCTGCATCGATTTGCAAAGCCATAAAGCATCAGCGTGGCGACCAGTGCAGCGAGTCCGACCCCGACGTGGCGGTACCGCGGCTCACTTCGGCACCGAGTGGGCGCCGCAGAAGGTGGACGACAGTTCGACGGCGCTCCGCGGCCGGGCCGCCTCCAGCACGCGTAACATCTTCACCTCCGTCTCCGTGTCCAGGCCGTAGCCGGACTTGCACTCGGCCAGCGTGGTGCCTGTGGACGGCGGGAGCTTCCGGTGGGGCGGGCACATCGTGCCCGCACGTGCTCAGCACCAGCACACACTGCGGTTGACGCTAAGCGAGTGGTCGCGTCGCGGGTGGGAAAGAATGCGGGTCAGCAACGCTAAGTAGACCTTTTATTGGGTGCGGGAGGAGCTATGCCGACTTCACTACTTTTTCAATTTAGTTTGGGTGAGGTAAATGCGCAATGAACTCCATTATTGAGACGAGCGAAAAACTATGTCAGTCGATTATCGGGGATGTGCCCCAGGCCGGGTCTGTTCGCGCATGATTTTAAGAACACCCTCGTCTACTTATTTTGCTTGATGTGGTTTGTTTTGGTGACTGATGCTCTTTATTCAGTTTGATGTAATGGCAATGACTGGGTAGTCACATTGAACACATGGTCTAAAATATTAACAGGGGCTTACGTTGGTCTCTAGGTCGTTGATAACAAAACAAATATGGAGGAGACATCGGAATGAAGACATTTGTTGCCGCATAGTGTTCTAAAAGTCCAAGAACATTGTAGTGTCTTCAGGGCCGGCGCTGTCGCATACATAAAGAAGTGTGTGCAATACAAATATATGATGTCTGATTGCCCATACTCAATACACACCCAATTATGACTGTCCGCTCGCAAGACATTTTGCTATATCGCTCGCGTCGAGACATTCCCAACAAAACGACGTCTTTGTTGTGCGTTTGATGCGGTGTTGAGAACTGAACATGTGAGAGAAGATTTTGGCGTTTGGTTTCGTGTGTTTTAAATATGCTTTAGATGCCTTCTCGTCTCTTCCTTTTTGATTACCATGTTATAGCTTATTTCCGTGTTTAGTATTCCGTGCGAACGTGTGGAAACCGTTAAAACAGGCTTGGTTTGCAAACAGCCAAGAAACACGAATACATTTTTCGCGGGTTTCTAAACGAAGATTCTCAACGCGAAGAACGATTTGCTGTTCTACGTCAAAAGCCAGAGGAGGAGTCCTTGGTCACCAAACAGTAATGTTTGGTATTATGGGCATGCTACCTCGCACTGCTGACTTACACGTTGAACACCGATGTGTTCTATCCATTGTCTTACCTCGCGTGATTTTGCTAGGAATTGTGCTTTCCCGTCGGCCATGTTTTGAAACGGTTGGCAAACTGAACGATATTCATATGCAGCATCCAATGGGCTGTCAAAACTTCTGATCAAATTTCCGTTCTGTTGAATGTCTGTCTAAACCTTGGATCAAATCACGACGCAGTGCTCAGAATCGAAAGTGTGGGAGAGGAAGTTGTTTACGAGAAGCTGGTCACAAGGCTTTGTTGAGCGAGGAATATATATTCCCGCCCGTGGGTGAGAAAGCAATCATTCTCGAGACTGTTATCAGGGGTATGTTTTGAATTCGGAAGGCTGAGTGGGCCACATTTTTCAGATAACTGAGGTCAATGGCTGTTTTTTCAGCATAGGCGAGAGGAAATGTGTTACTTACAGGTGACGACTGTTCGCCCTGATCACCGTTATGTACACTATGTCCCTCTCCCTGGCTCATTCCCGCTCTCTCCATCTGTTCATTCCTCTCGCTCTGTATATGTTCCATTCTATACCTCCCCATAACCCTCTCCTTTTTGCTCTTCTCTTTCTTCTCCTCTCTATCCCTGTCCGCTGAAACCCTTCGATCCAGTCCTTATAAACTGCTTTGAACATACCAGTACTGATCATTCTCTGCAGTCTGGGCAGCAACGCCTTCAGCAGCGTCTCCTCCGAAGCCGCCCGCGTCTTCTCCACCGTAAAGTTGATCCCACCGCCGGCCTGGTGAACTTCCATGTAGGACGCTCCGGCCAGCTGCGCACAGGTCGACCGAGTCAGGCCGAGTGGGGATTGGAGGGCGCTTCTAGAAACGATCGGTCACTTCCGCGATAATCGAGATTTGGCGTGTCGAATTGGCTCCTGTGGTGGTACCACAGCACGACTAGTAAGTCCCCAGACTGCGTAAATGCGCTCGTTACAGCAGGTCCGACATAATTCGGCCAATGCACGCACTTGCGTGCGGTGTGGAGGCCCGCAGCGTTGGTAACGGTCCGTTGGCTTCTTCGGACAGCGCTCACTGACCTTCATGGCGAACTCGTTCACTCTGTCGCCAGCCCAGACTGGGTGCGTGTGCGCGTCCACCAGGCCCGGCAGCAGCACCTGGCCCGACACGTCCATCACTTGCTCGAAGCTGGACTCGGGGTAGGCGGCCAGCACGGACTCGTTGGAGCCGATGGCGGCGATTTTGCCGTCGCTGCGCAGAAGCAAAGTGAATGAGATCGAACGTCTAGCGTTGCTGGGGCGCGCTGCCCAACGTATGTCAGGGTCCATTAGTGCATAAACCAGTCTAACTTTGGGACCAATACTTTTGAAGATTGGTTCGTTTTCTTCCATGCACCAACATAGGACTAACGCAAAATTTTCCGAAGGTCTAAAGACCAAAAGAAGACCGACACTCCTGCTACAAGCCCCGCTAGCGATCACCCCGCGGCCTCTGGTGGACACTGATGGTGGCTGATGATCGAGCTGGTATTTATATTGCTAGGCTTGAAGTCATTCACGCAACAATGCGGGCGGAGTTGAGGTTAATATACCAAAGATGTAGCTGGTAATCTGCGTTGGAGAAGGTTCATGTGCAGCATGTCTATAAGCAGATGCGTCTGTGCATCGTAGAAGCCAAGTCTGCGTTCCAGATGGGGTTTTGACAATGTCGGAAACTAGATCTTGGTTTCAAGCAGATTTCTTCAAAAAATTCGATTCGAACGTTTTAAGTGGATGGGTTTCTGGGACCGGAGCTCACGCCAAACACTGTTGTGTGAGCCCTGACCCCTATCATCCGGTCGCGCAATTCCAGACGAACGGCAGAATTTGGTGGCGAAAGCTCAACGCGCCACAATGTTCAGCACTGTCTGTCCTGCCGAAACCTCATGGATACAATCGAGGTTTTGTTGAAGGTCCTCGATCTGCTTACTTTAAATGACGAAGCAAAACTTAGCTTTGCGTCGGGTAATAATAAACTATCCAAAACCAGTCCAGCAAAATGGCTCTTTGAAGGCCGTTCAACACAATAAGGATATCTATGTAGTACACCATGAATTACTTTTTGACAATCTCTGAAAGGAATTTGGGATTTGGGAAGAATCATTACTAAAATTTTAGGTCCCGAATCTCAAAAGCCCATGTACACCTAACTCTACCATAGGTATTACATCTTAGAGAGGATCGATGACCCAGAAGTCATGATTCAGATCCCTGCATCCATCTCAGGAATCTACGCACAGCAGTTCTGAATGTAATCAGGCTCCATAGTGCATCTCAAGGATTGCGGGCAGGCAGGCTACCGACTGCTTCAAGCTGAAAGCAGCTAGCAGTCGTGCGCAATCATATCGCAGAAGTGCTTGCCGGAGCAGGTATTCCGCGAATTTTGTCGTGTGGATGTCGCTCCAGCCGCTGATGCCAATCCGCCCCAGCACGCAGCTGGAGACGGTGGGGCAGCATGAGCCCCCGCTGACCTGTCGACGGCCACGGCGAGGCCTCCGTCCGGCCGGTCGAGCACGGCCAGCCGCCCCATCTCGGCGCCCCGCAGCGCCAGCTGACCGTCGCTGCACACCTGCACCACCTGGCGCGCCGAGTGAAGCAGAAGACGCATGGCGGCGGCCGAGCTGGAACGCGACACGGACGTGGCAGGGGCAGCTTGTAACAGACCGCTGAACAGGAACCTTAGTTGGAAAGTAAAACGGTCAGAGCGGGAGATGTACAGCAACGCTTCAAGCAAAAGTTGCTTGCCTCTACGTTGCTTATCAGCGTGCATTTCCAGCGCGAGGCAGTGAATGCCTTAGGTAACAGACACGAGCTCCAGCCGTGGTCCTAATCACGCCTTACATGTTACGTGGGGCATTTTTGTTTTGAAACCGTTTGACGTGGCCAAAGCATAGAATCGTCCACTTTGCCTGACAGTTACCGGGGTTACAAACCTACTGCCCCACCGACCCCAGTGGCAGTTACTGGTACAGTTGCAGCCTTTAACGGGAAGACTGTGGGAATAACTCACGGCAGTTCCCGCGTAGGCGAAAGACAGCCGGTGCACCGCCACACACCGCAGCACTGCGACGTCCCGCGAAGCACTGGCGATTGCCGTGCCGACACCACGCTCTGGCCGGCCAGCACTCCCCTTGTCAGATCGCCCAAACAAACCGGCCCGGCGGCTGGCCGGCCTGCCGGCGAGCAGCGCCGGGCAATCTGGGCCCCGATCGGCGCTGACCTTCCCGCCGGCGGAAGGTGACGCCGAGCGACCGGTCCGCAGGTACACCGCCATCTGCAGAGGGCCGGTGTCCTCTGAGGACCACCCGGGGACCCTCCGCCCTCCGATGAAGGAGCTGCAGCCGCCCACCAACATGCGATGCGGGGCAAAAGCAGGGTGTTTTGTTTTAAAATAGACGGACACTTGTCTTCGAGTGGAAGCGCTGCGCCCTTCTCAGGGACTCATTGGCCTGCCGTGCTCTGGAAAATATTCCCTCGCGATACTCCGCGATTTCGGTTATATTCCCTCACGATGTTCCACGATTTCGGTTTGTCAACCACAGCAAATCCGTTCCATGTGCTGGTCACGGAGCTCTTTTGTTCCGTGTACAGCACGCCGTAAGCCTCGACGGACCTCACCGAGCTATCGCACATTGTGTAAGGTGGAGATGAATTGGCTGACAACCTTTACGTACATGTGTTCGAAATTCACTAGAGGTGGTCCCCGGGAGCGTAAGCTGCTTGTCCAACTTTGAACGTCGAATACCGTCAATGCAAGCGATGTCTGCACTATAGCGTCGTCGCGCTCCCTAACTGCCTCGCTTCATCAAGGCTCGTCAGTTCATTAGCCGCCAGTGAGGACGGCTTGTGCAGCGTGTGGTGGTTGTGTGTTCAATGAGAGCAGAAGTGAATGTGAATAGGCCAGTGCCGTAACGCAATCGCAGATGCTGCCACATGGCGACTGAGTGAGGTAAAGCGTTTTTGCTCAGGGACAGGTTCGTAAAACTCTCTTTGGTACTCAGCGCGGACAAATATAAAGTTATATTACGGCATCTTAACGGCTTACAAAATATGATTCTTTCCGAGGCAGGTTGTGACTAAAGACGCTCGAAAGTGTTGCTCGCAAGTCATGGAGGAAAGCTCACAAGTTGCTCACAAGTCATGGAGGAAAGCTCACAAGTTGCTCACAAGTCATGGAGGAAAGCTCATAAGTTGCTCACAAGTCATTGAGGACATCCGTTAGTAGTGTAGGCGTGACCGTGATGACTCCATCTACGCATCGGATATATAAACCGCTTTCCGCCACTTCCGGAAGATGCTGAGGTTGAGCTTAAAAACAGCTGAAATCTGAACTAGTCTTAATGACACACCGAGTCCGAGACAAGGAAAGCACTCAGATGAATGAGCAAAGATATTCGGTGAATCGAACAGAGGAAAAGGGATCATGTACGGTGCACATAGGGCTGAGGTCCTATGTAAATGCAGCATTGGTTGAGATGAACATCCCGTTATATCAGTTCAAACGAAGAGGAAACGAACGTAGGTGAATCGTAAAAACGAAAAGGAATCATGCACGATGCAAAACGGACGGAGATCCTACGTATATGAAGCCTTGGTTGAGATGAACGGCTCGTTAGATAAGCCTGCAGTGAGTGGAATGGCTGTGGTGAATGTTAATCGCACCAATATTCTAAAGGCGGACGAAACTGGAGGAGAAATTCACAAAAGGCTTTAAACATTCTAACTTTAGCAAAACACACCCACGATTTCCACCATGGCGGCTCCGGCTTATAAAGCCTCCATGTGAGTACAAAGTGTGAGTGAGCTCTCCAAGCTCTCGGAATCTGTCACGGATATAAACTTAGAGACCGTCCATCCAACATCGATATGGGTGTTTTCTGGGTGGGGGGGGGGGGGGGGGGGGGGGGGCGGGGGAGGGGGAGAGCAGTAATGCTACGGTTAAGCTGCGCGTCTGGGAAACCATAAGCACGGGGTTTCATTCTCCGCCGTGCCCGCATCGCACCACCTGCCACTCATAAGCACTGCTTAAGACGTCGAGTGTTAATAATATAACCAATGCGCGCTCTATAACGACGGTTAATCAATACCTCTCCGCATACAGAAGGTCGATAACTCAGTATAAGAACTCAGAATTCGTAATGCCGAGACAAGGAGCTGAAAGCTTGTATTGCTTATATAAAAGTCACAGCCGGCTTTGTCCTCACATGCTCTAAACAACAGTTAAAAGAAATTATTTATTTCCACTTCGATGCATGAAGACTGCGTTATCTTCGCGGCACGTCAAAGTTCTCGGTGTGATCGGAGACTCAACGATTTCGTAAGCGCAGCAGATCATCAGAGCCGTACACAAATGCAACGGGATTCTGAGCTCGCTGTACCGGCTTAGACTTTATTCTGCTACTGATGCTCTCAAACTTAGTATTCAAGTTCACTGCCTTCACATATATCATACCGTCCAGGCGTTTGAAGTGGCATGACCAAGTGTAGCGTGCAAATTATGCAAAACACAATAAATCTTGCCGGCAGGATTCTTTCCGGCGATAAACTTGGCCAACGCATGACATGGACTTCTTGGTTGGCCCCAGCTTGATGTCTTGCTGGATGAAAAGGACGCCTTGAAACCAGGTGAGATGCGATATGAAAGATGAGCGCTGAGCACATATGAAAGATGAGCGCGAGCATAAGCACCCTTAGCTGGAAGAACCGAGGGTGAATTTCATTTTTTTGTGACGTTAATGCGCGGTTTATTGCGTCGTTGGAATGGAGGGAAGGGCACTTCTGGCTACCTGTTCTTGGGTGACAGTAAAGAATACAAAAATGAGATGCGAATGATTTGTCCCGCTGTCCAGTGTCCAGTCCGTTTTCACGCTGCGTCCCTATGAGTCCCTGAAGGCGATGCGTTCTTCAAAGTCAATGTCTCCCCACCTGCCCAGGTGCCGACTGGACGCCAACATGCTCGTATTTCCTTTCCGTGGCTGGCAACGTGGAACCGCCTGCCCACGGCCAACGCTGTCCAGTGACATGTGTGCATGGTCAAAGCTCTTACTTAAGAATTCAAATCCTAGATCGTGCACCTTGGTTTTTGGCCCATGTGAGTGTTTCCATACATACTGGTGGTTTGCGTTATCGTAAGCTCTCGTCTGCATATAATCCTGCATATTGCTGCAATCCCCATAAACTTTAATGTTTCTTATGATCCTGTATGCTGCTGCCATTTTCATGGGCTTTGATGTTTTATTATGAATTAGCACGTCCATTGCATTCAACTTTTGACTTCGTGCATAGGTCAACATCTGACATCATGTCTTTGCAACGCCCTCATTCCCCGCCCCCCCCCCCCAAAAAAAAGAGAACGTAATCCCGTGGATATGCTTTGAACCAACGCATCATCTAAGGGGACATCAGAACATTTATATATTCTTGTCGACCTGCACGAGCTACATGTGGGGGCATCATTTTTCACCACCGCGGCGTCGGAAGCAGCGGCAGTTACATTTTAACCAACTGAAACCCAAGTCACACGAATATCATTCTCACATTCCGTGGTCCATTCCTCTTCAGGCGATTGAAGTTGAAATTGAGGTTGAAGGTGAGAAGGCTGAGCAGCAGAAATCAACATTCTGGTGCGTGTACCACCCCACAGAAACGAACTGAATCTTTACACCGCTCCACGGTATGACATCCAGACCCCGACGTTTTGCTTGGCTTGTTTGGAAACCCGGTAGATTCTTAGCAAACCTATGGTGAAGTACCGAAGCCAGCAGTGTAGTTTCCGTTTCAGTTGGGGTGGATGAGGGAGGAGCTGGATAAGGGCTCTTAGACTCCAGTCCCCTCCCCCAAACTTGAGAGGAAGGTGGGCCATATCCGGAGAAAAAAGTTTTTGAAGGATTTTCGGGTATGTTTGCCATTTTCATAGCTTAACTCAACCCCCCCCCCCCCTTCCCCGCCAACTCATTGGTGGAACTACGCCCCTGACCGAAGCCGTCCAAAACCAGCGAAGGTGTGCCTAAAACACCAAAAGGACATTTTTACTTCCTACAATATAATTTACGTGCACTCTGGTCAGTAATGGCAAACTTTCAAACGTCCGGCGCAAGCTTCAATTTCCCCAGGAGAAAACATTCGTTTTGAATTCATGGTCCTTTAACGCGTCCCCTGAAAATTGCTTGGGGTGGCTCGTGGCAGAATGGAAAAATCGCGGCATTTTGGGACTGAATTCCTTGACAGACGAATTTTGAATCGGATTCGAGGTTGGAGTACATTCGAGATCCACGTATATTCCATCGGATACGGATCTTTGCATCAAAATCAGTACCACTCTTTGTTGCGTACGCATTATTACACACGAACCTTACTTCGTACCAAATCTGAAATGACTGAAAACTTGGATAAGTGGGAGCAAAATCCATGGGATGCTGCCAGCCACTCTGTAAAAAGTTATTGCGTCGTCAACATATACCTTTTTATCATTTCATGTTTGTGGTACTTAATGATTCGGTCTCCAAAATCGCAAACGTAAAATGATGAACAATTCGGTAAGTCATGAAGAAGCAAAAACGACTTCGTTACAAGATCTACTTTCTGTTTTGAGAGGTCTGAAAACAAACAATGGTTTTCGCTCCAACATATCCACTTTTTGTGACTTTCTGATATGGCACCAACTTAATCAACTGAATGTATATCTAATAATGCTAGCGTAAAACGGGGTACAGCGTAATGAAGAGGAAGACAGGCGGCGCAGTGCTATGCAGAGCCGCCATGTACGTGTCGCATTTGTTAACCGTGAAGGAAATGTGAACTGAGATAATGTTTACCGACTTTATTTACATATCTGGGTGGAACTTTCAAGATCTTGTGTTATTGTTTTGCCCAAATCCTTACTTTCCGGATACGAATCCTTGTTTTCAAGGTTTACATCTATTCAAATATTTTCCAATTCTGAGAGCCGAGTCCTCAACTCTAGCGCTCATTTCTATAGATACACATATTCTGCTTCTTCAATCTACGCACCTATCATGCCGGCACCCGTTTTTCCACACGCGATTCCCAGCGAGCCTGGCCTCCTGACGGCTGGCTTCCACCATCACAGTGCACTTAGGCCAGTAGATCGACGAGGCCATCAGCTCCGCCATCCGCACCGTGTATTGAATAAATCGCTCCGAATGCATCTCTAATGCACGATCAGAAATAGGCTGGACGTCGTTCGAGAACGCTATCACAGAGCGAGACTGCTCGCTAGTGCGGCTCACCGGGCTGGCGGACCAATGGGCGTCGGATTGGCAACAGTGCTGCGGCCGAACAGCGTCTCTGCTCCGTCGCCCTTAGAGGATGGTTCAGTTCTCCCTTTTTTTCATTGCAGTGAAGCAGCCTTGTGCGCCTTAGACGCAAAGGACTGTGCGTCGAGCGGAAGTTTTGACGGGGAATCGGCGATCTACTTCCATGCCCCTACGGGCAATGCTCGGTCTAGAGACATCTCCTTTCCTGTTGAAAATTCATAACGGACGTGGCGTACAATATCACGTTTTCACCATACTGAATTCGAATGGACATAAAATGGCCGAAGAAATAAGGCACCCTCCGAGTACAATCTCGGTGTTCTCGTTCCTGCATCTATGGTGTGATACCTCGAATCAGTGAATAAAATTACGACGTAGTTCACGCCTGCTTATATTAGGACTGCCGACAATGCTGATGTCACACTTATAAATAAGGTACAACTTCCACAGCCAGCATTTTTACGGACAGTGCTAATCAGCCCTAGCCGAGGGTCGGTAGGAGTTAGGACCCGATTATAATCAGGAGTGATAGCTCCACGGAGGAGGAAATTTTAATCTCATACGTACCAGACGATGGGATAGGACTCCGGCTGACTAAGCACGTCACCGCTGCTGACGTCACCGGAGAGCTGACTAAGCGGCCACAATGCAGGGTGCCGGCGAGCACCGCTCTCCTCGTGCTTCTTCGGCCGGCGGTGCGGGCGGTACAACACATTATAATAGTAGATTCCTTGGAGTGGAGTGAGGTGAGAATATCGTATATTTGCTCGTATTATTGCGCAGAAAAGTCCCTGCAGGAAAATTTAGTATGCGTTAATGCCAACAAGTGCCAATTTATTATTCGTGCATTTACGGATTTGTTGTAATGGAAGCAAACCATTAAGTACCGCAAAACGGGAAATGACCGACACGTGTATGACGATGAGAACGAGATGCTTTCGGAGTAGAAAATATTGATTGTTTTCACAGCCTTAATAGCAAACAGTGAATTTTCCTCTCACTTGTCACATTTCCGTGCATGCTTTACTTGGTCACAGCTGAGGTCTCTATCTTGCCATGAGGTCTCTATCTCTATCTATCTATCTATGCCAGCGTACGAATGTTGTATTTTGTACCAATTGGACACAGTGCAGTGCAAAAGGAACACGATGTTTCTACTGATGTGCTCATGTACGAAGAGTGCCAAAAGTTGCGGGCAATTTTTGGTGTTTTTCCTCAGTATTCTTTTTTGCCCACACACACTGGAGAGGGCTCAGAGCGGCATTGGGGGGGGGGGGGGGAGTCACTTTCTAAATCGGTTGGAGTCTCAGTAGAAAATGTTGACATGACCTATCCCCAAACCTAGTCGGATTACGGTCACTTGAGTTTGAAATCTCGATGCCATAATTTTTAAACAAACCTGATTAATATTTCACAGAATTTAAACTGCTTTACTGCGGAAAATGACTTCGCATGTCAATGTGAGCTGCTTATTTATGAACAGCTAAGAATGAGGTGTAACTCACAGAAAACAGCTTAAGTTAATCTCAGTAAATGATCACTGGTGATAGCGCTGCGGCTGATCGTGTTGTATAACCGCCACCGCCGCGATTATCCGACGAATATACTTGCCACCGTTCCGGAAAACACGCGCTCACTAGGCCATCCTGTACTTTTAAATGCTGCCGCATATTGCAGTTCCTTGTCCTTTATCTCAATCTAGGCGTTATGCTTAAGACAACTTTGTCAAACATTGGCAGCCTGGGTTAATATATGTACTGGTTAGCATGACAACAACGTTAGGTACCTACAGGGCACTGATAAAAAGATATGATACAAATAGTGATTTGTTAAGGTACTTTCTTTCTAGTGTACCAAAGGTTAAGACAATAGTTCTGCATTGATTTGCCGCAGTATTCCCTCCTTGCTCATATGCAATGAGGGGGCTCAGAGGAGCAATGGAGGGGGGGAGATTGGCTGAGGCCCCCAAAATGATATAAAGTACATACCATAATATAAAGTGCATAAGTGCATAATACGCTTACCTAAGCCCCCCTGGTTGGGAGGCTCAGGTGAGCACTGGAGTACTCAAGTCCTCATCAGTATATGTAAAGAAGCGTCCGGCCCTCCGTGCAGGGCGGGTGAACTTTAAGTAAAGAACAGGAGAGAAAACGGACAGCGAATGTGGCCAGTGCTCAAACACTAGGAACTGCGCTGTAAATGATGACATCGAGGTTTTGCGTGTTTATAAGACCATTGTGAAGTGCGGCACATCAATTAAGAACATGGTTCCTTCCATCGCTTAGCCCTGATGATCTTTGTCCATTGAGTTTTTCCCGGATCGTCTTTAGTTCTGTCAATTTTTATCCCTTTTGACTTTTGTCCTATAACTTTTGCCGGTTTCGAGCGTTGGTCCTGTCGACTTTCGGCCCTATTGACTTTTTCGGTTCGACTTTTATCTTGCCAATTTCTATCCTTCGGCGTCTGTCATTTAATCCATTTGACTTTTTGTTCGGACACCCGCCAGGGGCGCAACTCACGTTAGTCAAGTTAACACCACATTCACATTCACATTCAAGCCCACGTTCGGAATTCAACGGACTATGCAGATTGGCCAAATTTTGCATACCGATACAGTGTATTAATCTGAACATAATGACCGCAACATCTAGTGCCGGTATTTGTACTAGTACTAGTACCAGCACATTACCCGAGAAAGACCGTATCAAAGATCACGACAAAAGGCGGGCCCTTTAAATTATTTTTAAAGTCGGTGTGCAGATCGATATTGACGTCCTGGCTGATCGCGTTGAATACAAAACGTTTGGCTGTGTCTAAAAAGTTCAGCCCTTCCAGTGTCAAAGTCGCTAAGGAAAGACATCTTACCCTTTTGCTGACGTTGTTTCAGGTCCAGGGCGCAGAATGATCTTAGAAGTCGGCGCGCCTTTAAACCCCAATCAACAACAAGATCCAGGTCCACAGTGGAGATTCAGCAGTCTTCAGAATAGCCTGACAGCTTGCATACGGAAGCAGTTAATTTTTCTGAACATAATGCACACTAAACCAGGGGCAGGTACGCCCTATTACCGAACATATAGTGTGCCGAAGATCGCGATGGAAGGCGGACTCTTTCAGTTATTTTGAAAACCGGTGTACAGACACAATGACGCCCTGGTTGCGATGAGCACAAAATCTGAAGCCGGTACGTTGCATTAGAAAAGTTACAGCTGTACATACTTGTAAGGTCGGCTTCGCTGGATTTTCCACGGTTCTTCTAGATAGGTTGTTCTCGGTTTTCTTTAACTTTGGCAAACTCGTAGGAAGCCAGCTTTGTACCACATTATATATTCCATGACATGCTGGACTCATGCTTCATCTATTTTGTTGTTGTTGCCTGCTGCTGTGTTCGAACGACCTCACCATATCATCTGTTTTGTCATGTGGTTTCATTGGCGTCACCATCCACTACTGGAAGCTCGATCCTGTGACCTGTCACCTGCATCATGATGTGCAACCCGTCCCCGTGTCCTGCAACCTGCTCCGTGACGTGTAGGTCGCCCCCTCAACATGCAACTTGGCCCGTGACCTGCAACCTGCTTTGATGTCCTGCAACCGGCCCATGACCTGCAGCCTGATAGAGTGACATATAACCTGACCCAGTGACCTGCAACCCAATATGGTGATATGTAACCTAGCCAATGTTCAGTGCCGGCGATGAGGGATATCTCAGGACAGCATCCGCAGCCTGAGCAACGCAGATTCCGAACACCTGAGGATCGTCTGCCCCATTTGGAAAGAAATTAGCCCTAAATGGTGTGTTTCATACGTAAAGATATTGGAGCAAACATCAGGTATGATGAAGTAAGCTCACGTTTAACTATTGGTAAACTTTTTAAATGGAAAAGCGTATTCTAGACGGTACAATTCTCTGTTTGGTAAATATGCTCGTCAATGTGTCATGGTTTGATTACGTCATCGCACCTTGCACAACGTCGATTGATAGCCAATTAACGGTCCATATTCGCGCTCACGAGCGCCAGATATGGGAGCCTCGACAATTTTTTGTTTTTTGGCTTTGGTCGCTACATAGCTTATAGGATGACAGGATATGAATCACGTTATTGTGACGGCATGAATACCAAGGTGATTTTTTAGATACTCTTCCCAATATATGTTTCGTCATTTTTGCTGTCGTGTAGCTCAGAAACTAGAAGGGCTTGGGTACTAAGAGGAGCAGGACTGTGAACAACACCGAAAGGTCCTGGAGACGGCTATTCCTTTCAAAATTCCATATAAATCTGAAACAGTTCCTTTAAAGGGGGAGAAGGCTTTTAACCTCAAACAGCTGTTATTAACAGCTGTTTGATTTTTACAGCTGTTATTAACAGCTGGGCACGTCCTGTATCCAGTGCCGTCACTTAAACATTACAAAGCGCCATAGACGCTTGGGTATAACGCTCCTTGATTCCACGCATTAAGGTAACAAAAAAGCACCAAACGCGTGCATGCTACGACTGAGATCATTCAAGCGAGCCACGGGCACTAGCATACGTTGTCACACATTACCACTGCCCGCGAAGCGACGCTGTGTCGTGTTAGTCACCTTCAGCACGCACCAACAGCTCGTAGACTACCATCCACTGTTGCCGTGTCCTCGTAAATCAGTGGCTGAGAGCGCGACCCACTGTCCCTGCAGCGAGCCCATACTGGTTGAGATTAACTGGATGACTTTAGTGGCCGGTGGTCAGGCCTGGGTCGGCTAGCGAGCGAGCTGAATGCCAGGCTGTCTGGCTCGTCGCGTTCTCGGCGCGCAGTCTGCTCAGGAAGACGTAAGGCGAGTTGCAAGCCACCGTCAGGGGCGATAAAACGGTTAAAACTTGGGACACAGCTAGAGCAGGTTACAGGATCAGGCTGCAGTTTAATGGTCAGTTTACAGACCATGGGGTTAGGCTGCTGTTCATTGGCCAGGTTGCAGATAACGGGGTCAGGCCGCAGCCTATGGAATCAAGTTGCAGATCACGGAGCCAGCTTGCTAATCACGGCGTCGGGTTGCAGGTCACCGGGACATGATACAGGTCTTGGACATAGGCTGAAGGTCACAGAGGCGGGGTGCAAGCGGATATCTGGCATTCGAGACACTGCTTTAACAGTACAGGTACGGGGACGGTAATCAGTGGAGAACAGCTGAAACTCTGGACACCGCCGTAAGGTCATAGGCCGTAGGTCATCCATCATGGGTCAACTCGAGCTTCTCTCAGCAAAATGAGGGGTCACAGGGTCAGATCAGCGGTGGACGATAGTTGATGTTCACTACATCGCAGTTACAAGACAAGCCACAGGGTTAGGTTGTGGTTGAAATACAACTGCGAATTCGGCCTCTACTGTGACAGATGAAGGTCATACGCTGTCGGCGGTGGCGGAGAGCAGGTATTCAGGAAAACGTGTGATGGGCCAGGTCAAGGGTCAGACCGCTATTAGCTGACAGCTCGAGCTCCGAACACCAGTGATAGCAGGTCACGGCACGACGTCAGTAGTGGATGACTGGAGGAGAAGTGGAGCTTCGGTCGCTGTTGCAAGATAATGGGCCACGCAGGGGCGTTTGGTGGAGGGCAGCTAGAGCTCCGGACACCACTGCGACAAGACGGGCCATGTCGTTCGGTCAGTTGTGGACGTCTGGAGCTTCCGACAACGCAAATGCCATTGTACAAAGGGTCACCTGGTCGGGTCAACGGTGGAAGACAGGAGAAGCTCCGAACACCAGTGTAACTGAATCAGGTAATTGGTCAGGTCATTGGCGGAGGTCAGATGGAGCTCCAGACACCGCACGGGCCTTGCGACGAGATTACCAGTAGAAGGGACATTAGACATGACAAGACAGACAGTATGGAAACTCCTGCAGCTCTGACTCTTGTGTGTCTGGAAAACAAAACAACTTCGCATAGCGGCAGGCAAACGCAATAGCATCCATGAAATATGCACGAGCATGCCATGGAATGTATAATGCAGGACAAACCTGGCATTATACGAGTTTGTCGAAGTTAGAGATAACCAAGGAACCGCCTACCTAGGAGAATCGTGGAAAACCAGTGAGGCCATCCCGCATGGAACGCCGAATCTCAAACATGGAGTCTGAAGGTCAACATTAAAGGACATGTAGTTAAAGTTTTTTTTCTCAACGACCTTGACATCTACAGGGCTATGGCTTTTCCGATACAGTGTGCCGGTCTTGGATTGCGTCTGGTATAGCTAAATGCAAAAAGTCAGACAGCTCAATTAAGAAGCTGGAAGAGATCTTCAGAAATTAAAAACTGGGGAGCACTGAACCCAACCAGGCCATATATGTTCCGTTGAAAGGACACCACGCGGCCTGATTGGTGCCTCCGACTGGCGCAGCCACCACCAAAGCTATAGAGACAATAAAATAGAAAGCTTCGGTCTCCGCAAATGTAGAGCGTATGACTCTGGGGAAGCCGCGAATTCGGACGTCATACTCGCCCATTGGTTGGTCAGAGGATTTCATGTCGTCACAGAGATAAACTCCGGTTACCATGGCAATAAACCCCAGATTCTGCAATGTTTTGGTGTGCTCAAGGGCTGGATCTGGTCTGCATTGCGCAATACCCTGGGATCCTTAAGTGAAAAACAGGCGATTGTAAGCGTGTATACACCTGTAACGTAAGATATTATACTGCCCAGTACCAATTAGGCGCATAGGCTGCTGCTCAGGACGGATGGTTTTCATATAAGGGCTCATAATTTTTTAACGGCCAATCCGGCGGGGCAAGATAAATCACCATGGTGTCAATAAGATTTGCATATGATACAAGGCGCATGGAGCGAGAAGCGGTCTGGAAACAAGAGTGACCAAGAAAATGAGTGAAAACTTGTGCTTCCAGCATCGCTAGCCCGCGCTGATACATGCTGCAGTGAATCACTGAGGCGAATAAAAATTATTATTCGCAATATCGACAGCAGGTGTGTGAGTTCAGTGCGGGAGTGTCGGTGTGCTAACTGAGCGATATGCAAGCACGCCAATGCAACTGAAGTTCAGGCGCTTTTTAGAAAGTTGCTGGTGCACGCAAAGCGCAATTTACTGTAGCTGTTGCCTTCGCCATGCAATGTTCTGTTGAAATTAAACGAAGGTCAGAACATTCAGTATCTGAAAAAATTGCATCGCATGTAGGTCAAATAAAGCACGGTTTTCTTATCCCCCACGTGGTATCCATCTCATGCTAGCAGTGTACCAATCTTGTCGTCCAAATGTTGAGAAGTTCTGGCCCATGCCACACTATTATGAAACTAAATCCAACGAATGCTGCACCACTATTACAATGTTTGCATGGTACTACAGCACAAGACAAGTTATAAAAGTAGTGATGTTGGAAAAAGTTACGAATGCTTTGTTTTGGTTGATCTATTTTTTATTTGGAATAAGAGCCCACGAGCAAGGATTATTCAATCTGATGTTGGCTAAAAATAAATCCGTTTAACATGCTGACAAACATGATGGCATGTGGCAACTAAAAATACAATTTTTGATATTTCAACTGAATTTGTACTCAAACCTACCCTAAGAGATCCGTTACCAACAGGCATGTGCGTGGCTTTCAATGTTGGTTTCTGGTACCCACTTCCGCTCATCAAAACGAGGAATTATCACTAGCTCCTGGTTATGGGATCACATGGGTGATTTTACAAACGCCAGGCCTTGGCTCCTGGTCCTTACTGATTGCTCCCAAACTCAACATACGATTACGAGTTCTTGTTAGTTCGTCGCAAACACTACACCTTCGTTCTGGACTTGATTAATTCACCCCCAAACCGTTTGATCCCGACTCCCGTTCGTTACTGGCTCATTCGTCAACATCAGCACGGGTTGCCATTTGACAACATTCTGCTATTGAGATGATGTCTGAGATTAAAGATATCTTACATGTGTGCTTTAATGATTGCATGTGCTCACAGCATAACGTAAGTTCATCAAGTGAATAAGTATTGGTGTCTGACAATGTTTCCACGTGAGATCCTGGTTCTTGTTGGTGTCTTTGGCTTCATACTGCATCTTGGTTGTTGCTGGATCCCAGTTATATTCTTTGGCTGGCTCTGGGTTCTTGCGGGATCTCTGACCATGGCTATAGCCATTGGCTGTAGATTTGTGATTAATGAATCTAGCGACAAAATGCAAGCTGGTTCTTGGTTCTTGTCAGGACACCTCTGCACACTTCAGCCCGTGTTTTGAATTCTTGTTAGATCTGTTGAATCGCACCAACAGCTGTGTGATCAGCGAGAATACAGCAATACGACCAGAGGGTTGGCGAGCAGACCTGTCGGCAGGTCGGTCGATGGTCACTCTCGCTAGCGCCGATGCCAGGAGGACATCACTTCGGAATCGAAGAGCAGCTCCTGCAGGACACCGGCAGTGATCAGCGACAGGCGCGGGGCCGCGTCCAGAGCTAGGATGTCCCGCCGCGTAGGGTGAGCTGGACTGTCACGTCGTCCGGCGCCGTGACCAGCGCCAGAAACATGAAGCCGGCTGGACGATCTTGTGTGACCTTTGGACACCCGTAGCTCGGTCCGTGGCCGCCGACAGAGCCGCCGACGCGGCTCTGGGGTTGTAACGCCTTTGAAGAGAGCAGATGGACGGCGTACATCCGCGGCACAAATCCAGGCAGGTCCGCGGCCAGCAGTATGCCACTCAGTGCCACACGGGTTGTTACTCGCGCTCAGTGAGCAGCTCTGTCGATTTATGATATTCAATATACTGAAAAATGAAATCACATTACCAAGATAGCGTAACTGGCGTTCAGTCATTTTTCATATTCTACCACATGCTTTGACATCTTAAACCCAACTCAAATGATGCTTGACACCAGGCAGCACACAGATCACTGACACAATATTATATCCAGGCTAGGTCCACTAAGGGACCTCCCTCGCGCCACCCACCACCAGGAGGCCGGTTGCCAGCCCGCGGCCGCCCGCCTGGCGATGCAGCGACAAAATGCCCCCGAACAGGTGTCGAAACGGCTGGCGGCCGGTCGGTGGATAATTGTCAAGTCCAACAACGGACGTCCCGGGAACTTGGACTCCTCAATCTTGTTTAAACGTGGTACGTGAGAATGTGCGGTAAAAAGGAAAGTTGTATCGATCGTCTCATCGCTTTCCGGGACCCTTTTCAGCATTTTAGAGACACCATTTCGGGTGGATTGCTCCAAATCCAGTAAGAGACCTTCCTTCTGTTGAGGTCTCAGACCGGCCAAAACGGCACAGACATGGTACGTGTGCACACACGTAACACAGAGACATGTTTCGTTTATCCTATTGCATTGGGGATTAAAGATACTTAACCTAATACCGAAAACACGGCATTGGCAAGAGGGCATCAAGAATATAAGAGCCTAACCTAACTCCCGACCCCGATCTCGACTCCCGTTATAAACTGGCTCATTCGTCAACGCCAGCTCGAGCTGCTATTTGACAACATTCTGCCTTTGAGATGATGTCCAGAACCAGAACCAGAACCAGAATCAGAACCAGAATCAGAACCAGAACGTCAACCTAAGCCTGAACCTGAACCTGAACCTGAGCCTGAGCCTGACCTAACCTAACCTAACCTAACCTAACCTAACCTAACCTAACCTAACCTAACCTAACCTAACCTAACCTAACCTAACCTTACCTAACCTAGCCTGACCTATTGATATTATTCATATTATATTATGCTGCGTGATACCATCAATAGCCTAACCTAGCCTGCCATTGCCTCAGAATGTCTTAAGATGTCTAACAGTCGACCGTGATGGCTGATAAAAGTGGATTGCCTTCTTGTTCAAATCTTGTGACTGCCCATTACACCCAAAAAGGATTTCAAATGGTCTGTGATGGAACATGGAGAGAAATTTGGTGTCTTTATTCGCACCATGTTTAGGTTTTGACATGGATGGCACGATCATGAGAATACATTTAAAAAGTCTTTCCAAGCATGTGACAAACGTCTTTACAAATCCTGGGATGTCATACAACAAAATTTGATAAGAAAGTATGTCGTTACTGTTTCATCATCCACCAACGATAATCCGTTACCATGGTTGTCACGCGCTCCACCGGAACATTGTCAATAACAGAGGCGTTTTAAAGTTGTGCTTTGCTCGCCGAAATCCAGGAAATACGAAACTCAAAAAATTTCGGTTACCTTGGCCAAAATTGTAGGAATGTTTCCAGCACTCGTTTCATTAAATACTTACTGATAATCGAAGTTAATGTTTGCGGCCCTGATGACAAGTGTTTTTGTCCATAATAAAGCTGCATTTTATGATCACATGCAAAAATTCGAATTACTGGGGAGTGATATCAGTCTTGTATTTCCAACAAAAAGCAGGTTTCCACAGAACGTATAAACACGTCGGTGTGTATGAACGAAAAGTTCCGAACCGCATCAAGCCCGAACCACTTCAGGGATAAATTCCATCGCCCAGCATGTATTTACCCAGCAACGCGGAGCCATCACCGACGTGACAGGGTCCTCTACAGCCGCGCGCAATCCAATATTTGTCATAAGGACTCCAGTTCGGCAAAATGGACGCTCAGCTGAGATGTGATGGTGTGCTTCCGGTTCGGCACTGAGGGTCCTGACTGGCACAGCACCACTTCATTCCCCTATCGCGGGTTCTCATCACAAGTTTTCACATCTCTTTCCGTCGTCAAAAGACGCCGGCCAAAGCAAGAGGCCATCCGGCATTCTGGGTCCCTCCCTGTTCCAGTTCAGCATATTCCAAAAATCATTCGGGTTCCTAGCTCTGTCCCTGTTTTTCGATATTTGAGGTCTCTGACCGTAATAGGGGTACGCATTGACCGGGGGTTCCCAAATCAGAGTGGGCAACACTCTGACTAACATTTCAGGCCACAGCTCCACGGGCAGAGGTCTTTATTGTAGCATACAGCCAACTATCCGGGGGTTACAGATTCTTTAGACTACAAGTTGGGCCCTAGATCTTTGGCCCCAGTCGGGTCGAGGGAGCTCACCTTTCTCTTAGCCCTTTCGGGCCCCCTCGAACACAGCCCCCGGCTGACTTAGGGCTACTTGCCAACACAGGACACCTGTTAGGTACTGTGGACCCCTAGCCGAAACAGGGAGCTCGTCATTGACTTAGGGGCTCCACCAATGAAAATCGCAGACCAGTGACTTGCCCATGCTAGGAAAATGGGACCTCAGGCCCAGACCGACACAGAGCTGACTGTTCGGCACTGGTGGTGTCTGACCGATATTGCGGCCCCCATGGACTCATGGGCACCCAATCGGCGCAAAGGGTCCTCTGACTGGCATTTGAGGGCTCGGCCTGCGTGCCGGGCCCTTTAATGCGGCCTCCGGTCAGCCCTGGGGCGCTCAAATTGGCCCCCTCATCGCTGATCCAGAAGGGCCCTTCGGCATCTGGGGACCTAGCGGAGAGGGGGCACATGCGCTCTGCATCCCTTGCCCGCACCACTGCGTCCTCATCGGTGACCTGCGTGAATTCCCAAGCCCCTGGTGTGCACCCGCCAAGAAAAAAAAAACTTCTGATATGTTAGTGGATCCGCAACTCGGTGGACTATTCACGAGTCGTTTGACATAACCTTCATGACGTTAAGTTGGTGCATGACAAAAAATATCACGTAGTTTAATATGTCATTTGGAAGTACGTAAAAACATGGTTTCCCCTTAAATGAAATAGTGCAATTTCCATTTGTACGATCTGTGCAAACCGCTGCCTCTGCCGTTGCTCGCTCGTCCCATGGTCTTCTTTGGAAACAGCGATCAGCTGGTATGTAGTAACGCACTGGTTCAAACTTCAACCAACGCCCTTCCCGGTAAATGTTGTTTGCCACCTGCTGTGCCAATCACAAACATTCACTTGTACTGGCGTCATTCATACCAGAAGATGCGTCATTTTTAAGCCCACAGGCCGCAACGTGCGAGTAAAACAGCTCAAATGTGGTGCCTCTGGTTCGCAACAACCTCTGACGGCTTAAACAGATTCTGTCGTCGTCATGACGACGGCAGCCAGGACACCCGTAGCTGTCACAGATTAGAGGTACACTCTGTGGTAATCAAGAGGGAAAGAAGTGTAATGCTGTGACTTCCTTCGTGACTGACTTTGACAGCGTAACTTGGATTTGAAAATTATCAAGTTATCTCCCCATTATATGTTATATTGATGGGCTTATGGGGAGTGTCACTGGGTAAGTGCAGCGGCACTACGCGGTAATATCATTAGACGTAACTGATCCTGAGGCTTCGCTTGAGTATACTTTTGAAAGAGGTCCCAAAGGTGGGGCACTCCCCATAGATTTTGTTTCTGAAGAAGTGGCATGAGTAGCCATCAAACCCTGGGTTTCTATCGACCACGGCGGTAGCACACAATAAGAAAGGAAGTGTTCACACGTGCACGTTAAGATGTGTCAATTCTGTCTCTTTTTAGATATCATATATTCAAGAGGAAATGTGTGAACCACGCGCACCAAGGTAAAACTTCGTACGATCCAAACGCGATCATTCGAATATGTTTGCTACCCCCAAATGTTGCACCCCGGCGCCCCGCTGAACACCTTCTATCCAGGGCGCCCAGCATACTGAGCGCCATCTACAAGCGCTATGCCAAAAGACTAGTTACAGCGCTAGTTACAAAAGGTCGTGAATCAAAAGTGCTAAACTAACATGATACGCGAGGTAACGGATCATCAAGGATGGCGCAGCAGCGACCAACGTTATGGGGCCAGCAATATGCATCTTGTTTCCGCCATGGTAGTGTATCAATAGTGCGCCGCGATTCCTGATGCGAAAACCGCCCGCGCTACGCCCGCACTAACTGCACAAGCATAGCTGCACTGCTCGACGTCCAGTGCATGCACCCTTGCACGCATCAGCCCGTCCCGTCATCATCACCCCGTCATCAAAGGCGGGAAAAACGGGGTGGAGGCTGACGCCATCGTCACGATACTCGGTGCCTTGCCGCTGAATGATCAGCTCGTAATCATTCGCCCGTATGCACACAGCCCCACTGAGCCCACTACCAACGCAGATATAATAGAACCGGAACGTGGGGTGATTAATGGCAAATTGCCGTCATGTTTGTCAATATTACGTATATAAAGAATGGGGATGGAACATGCTGTGGTCCAACCGCCGGTGAAATTATCATGTTTCGGCCCGCAATTTCTAGACTAAGTGACCGGCAGATTGACCCAGCAGGGGAATATAAAATAATAAATCATCGTGGCCATGCGTATAGAACAAGGGCTGCGCGTTGGCATTTATGGCGTGCTGACAAGTGCTTGGTAATTCGAAACCTTTTCCAATAAAGCAGCCTAGCATTGTTGCATCACAAAAGATGCCACCGGGCACTTGACTCTCAGTCAGCCAGGTGATCGTATATTTAACGCGCTGGTGACCGGAATGAATTTTCAAGTACTGGAAAGACGCTTATTGACATGCGACATCCCCTGGCCCCTGTCCTCCAGATCTGTGTACGTCCCGGCCTCTGGGGGACAAGCCGTGGGGCGGTGCCTCGCGAAGCCCGCTCCGGGAGGCCGGGCGCAGAAACGCCGGAGGCGACGCCTCCGCACAGGATGGCGCGTCGCCGCATGCGGGTGCACAACAGTGCGAAACTGCGAGCGGTGGACGCGGCCGAATGAGCGGTGGACGCGGCCGAATGAGCGGTGGGCGTGGCCGAAAGAGCGGTGTGCCCTCTCGTGGTGCACGAGGCGCGGGGATCGCGATCCGAATATGGAGCCGTTAATCTGGAAGTCAGACGAGGGAACGAGTCGCTGTCTAGCACCTGTACACCTGAGGCCGCCCCTGTAGCCTCGTCAGTGCCAGGCTGACAACGAATCGGCCTCATGCGCTTTGCATTTGGCATAAGCGTGGCTTCGCTGGTGGGTTGAAATGAGGCTTAATGTAGCTCGAAGACAGCTCGCGCAGACGCGACACTTATCATGCCCAGGCGCTGCAAAGGGCAGGGGATGCGAAAGGGGAGTGGGTCCTACTCATGTACGAGCTAAGAATGAGTGGGGCGATGTGGGCGCCAGCGGATGCATACGCTTGAAGTGGACGTGGTGGGGCGCCAAATGCATGAAGTCTGTGTGTATTAGTTAAGGACGAAGGGGTTCCCAGAGGTGATATCCAGCAAGCCCTTGTCAATGAAATTCACCGTTTGCGTGGAATCTCCGCCAATTTCGGCGTGTGTCCGTGGCTTCAGGACGGTTGATTTTGCTCACTGCGTCTGGTTCCGTTTTGGCCCCGTTTAGATACTATCACCAGTTAAGTCGTGGAGGTGAGACCTAAGTTAAACGTTAAAGGCGGGACCTCTGTTAAGCCTAAGCCTTAGTTAAAGGCACACAACCGTATGCGGGGAGATTGCCGTTCATGGTGCCTGACCGGACCTACCATCTTGTCAATACCCCGGTCACCCGCTTCGTCCCAGCCCCACCATGTTAATGCTGACGTCGGGTGTACCGGAGTCTATACGTGCCGAGTCGTGCACTTAACATTATCCGGCTTGTATGCTGACCAACGTGCTCATCAAAAAATTTATTTTTGTGAGGAGGCGGCTGCCGGCGACATAGAGCACCAGCGGCAGCCTGGCGACCTCCCACGCAGGCACCGACAACGAGCCTTAGCGTCTGTCGGTGGTTTACCTGTAAAACAATCTCATCTGGTCGAGCATTTTAGGCACATTTCAGAGCATGGTCTGATCAGGCCAAGCGACTGCACAGGTAATGGCAAGAGCACCACCAGTAAGGGCTATGCATGCTTATGACGAATCGGCTGGGTTCGGTTCCCATTGGTAAATTTCATGAACTGCAGCAATCGCAAACGGGTTCAACCTCTGCATAAAGTACGTAAAATCCGCCTGACGGGCTCAATGTACTAACATTGAATTATGACCGTCAATGACGGTTCTTGAAATGAACACCTCTAAATGACTCCGATTTAGACATAGGCATCAATCACGAATGCGAATTCTGAGTTCCGAGCTTCCGTGCCGGCCGGGTTCGGCACCACGTTTGGTGCTGGCACCATGCGACAGGTTTTCAATGGAGTACTAAACTCAGCCTGGAAAACACCGTATTAACATATCAAAATGCCGCTTGAAGCAGCTCGCTTTTTTCACGACGGGGAAGAAGAGGGGAAGATTCAGACAACACTCTCACAGGCCAATCGTTATGGAGGGAGTGTGTCGCAACCATAGTACCTCACAATCACACTGGCACAGACGCGTTCTTGGGGACTTTCATTTGATTGGTTGTGCCGGAAATGGCAAAGGCTTGCGTCATGAATGGGACCCTCTTTACCTCGGAATACCTGCTACGCCTGAGGCCTATGTATTTTGACAGTCAAAAAGGCACGCTTGGCATGCGTCCCGTGGACCGTTACGACTAATATTTGCGTCCACTTTTAATGATATTGCACCACTTTGTGCGTTGTAGGGGATCAAATATGCTCAACATTCGATAATCAATGTTTTCAATGGCGGACACTGCGCTGGTACCCACTAGCATTCATTTCCATAAAATGCTGACGTTCCTGCGGAGACGCACCACTCCGTGGGGGCACGTGTGCTGGCGGTGTCACCTCGGCGATTCTGCAGGCGTCATGGAGAGATCACTGTTCTTTCTGCTGCTCCCCAAGGTAATCGAACTACTTTGCTAAGCCGAGTCGAAACTTCAACTTGCGCTCCATTGAGCGACCTTGGCCAACTGGTGTTTTTTCGAATATAATTTTTTAGAATGGCTTAGCTACAAAAATTGCACTCGTCTGAGAAAGCTAAATTTTCACAGTAAATACATACAGAATGAATTACGGCCATTTACCTCAAGAATTCTGGATTCGGAAATTGTGGAAACCCTATTAGTTAGCTGTCAGCTCATGTTTTGTTCATTTTTGCTAGCGGCCAGATGCTTTTTTTAACAACGTTGGAAATACCTAGCATACAGAAGAAACCATATATTTGAGATCGTTCTAATAACTAAAAAAGTATCTGCAGAAATCTTATGGTGAGCCGTAAGAACATGACTTTAACATAGTGACCGCTAGGTCAGGTGACCTTAACAATTGGCGTTTTGTTTCCATTTGCTCCACGGCTGCTTCGTGGGCTTCCGCGGAATGGAAGGCCAAACATCAACTGACCCGTAGTTATTTGGATTCAGGCTGGTGGCACTACCCTGCTGCTCCCATTGCTGCTGATCTTGCCGACGATCACCGCGGCCATCGAGTCCGAACAGGAATGCATAGCCGAATACGCCGCGCACCAGCGATGGAGATCAGCGCACCTTATCGGCACGGTACCCACAGCAGGTGATATGCAAACGTGCTGAAAGCATATCAGACATGCGTTGATCACAAGGAAATAGATCATAACCGAAGTACTCGGGTCGCCTTTAAATGGTGAAAGTATTTTAAGGGCTTACGCACAAAGTTCCCCGAATCAAGAAATGTCACAATGTCGAGCCATGATCCAGTAACGTGACTTGTGACCACGGCAGGATTACCGGGACATCAGGATGTCTCATGGGCCCGTGAATTTCTGAACGATTCTTGAAAGTCTTTACATCGTAGATTTCCCTAATTCTTGGGATCCCCCATCGCGCCTTTGGACCACTTTTGGCTAGCGGTTGTATGGTTACATCCTGCAAACTATCTCACTGACCGTAATTTTCATTTACGTTGGCATTTTGGTTATTCCGGAGCTGGTTAGGGCGGGGCCTCCAGTCGTGCAAAATCAACGGACTCGGCGTGGGCCCAAGTTCTAGATGATACAAGATACAACTGCTCAAGCTGCCGACAAACCAAATCAACAGTTGGTCCACATTCACTTGTGGTTATGGCTAGTCACGTCAACTATTAAGTTGGATAATTTTTTCAGCAGAAACGTCAAGTACAAACAGTGACAGCGATACCGCTAGGAGTTTTGAAGGTCGTTTTAATGTAGTTAAAAGGACACGGGACAAATATTAACATAGCAGTCTTTTTCACGACGGTTAATGCAATAAAACGTTTATAGAAAATTTGCCGAATGTTTCCTTGTAGTTCTGTTATATGCTAAACACTCAAACCAGAAAGATTTTTTGTCATGGAATTCCATTGGCATGCAGTAGTCAAGCCACTTGTATCCAACGAGAAATAAGTAAATTATATTTAATGAAACACTTAAGAGATATTTTCAGCCTATACTTCCAGCTAAACCAAATTCTGGGAAATAATAGGCCTAATAATCAGCGATGTGAACCGGTCGAGGGCGTTGGATGCTGGTTGCGCCATTATTGCTTACATCGGGGCCAAGGGCTGACCCGGGGGGGGGGGGGGGGGGGGCGGGCGCAAACCGCCATATCCCCCATAGTTTGTGGGTTATGTACATACTACCCCATATTTCCATTAATTATTGCGTAGACCTATCGTTTTGCTACTGTTGGGGCAGTCAACTCTATGAACTGTCAACGAAAGCCTCCACTATGTGTTTTAACTGACATTCTACAAGAACAGTTCCCCCCCCCCCTCCCCCCAAAAAAAACAGCCTAGATCCGCTCTGGATCGGTGCTGTGTGGAGAATGGTGGGCTTCAAAAATCATTTAATTTAGGAATCATTCATCTTGGACCATCTGTAAGCACTGTAAACAAGCCCTGTAAGCATTGTAAGCAAGCTCTGTAAGTACTGCAAACCAATGAGCAGGGACACTACAAGGATATAGGAGTTTGTTGCGTGTGCGTCAGAGATGCCGACGAATGCTTTTAATAAGTTTTGAGAGGCTTCGATAGACCGGTATCTGGGAACAGACCTGTCCATAAGAGCATGACCTTGCTAATGGCGTACTAACCTCAATTGTAACAAATTATGCGCATTTGCGAAGCATTTCTAGCCGACAGTCGCTGACATAAAGTGTGTGACTACAAAATCAACGCTGCGAAGCTTTTTAAGAGTTTTGAAAAGTTTTACACCGCAATCCTTCTTCAAAAAGCCAATGGCATAGATCACACTAAAATTACACTTCGCATTAGGTAAAATGATTGCAGCTTGAAAACAGTGGATGGTAGGCCAAAACAATTTGTTTGATGGTGCTATAGTTGAGAAGACAGATGTGAATGTCTAAGCGAGTATAACTGAAGATATGCAGCGTCGAAGTTATCTTTATATATACATACACACACACACACACACACACACACACACACACACACATACACACACACACACACACACACACACACATATATATATATATATATATATATATATATATATATATATATATATATATATATGCGGCGTCAAAAGAAAGGCACGAACTGAAGCGAGCAGTGCATTCAAAAACATTTGAAGTTTTATAAATGAATTCTGGAATAAATCACACCCTTCCAGGAGCAGATCCAGAGTTTCGTCAGAGGTGGGGGGAGGGGGGAGGGAGGGGACTCAACCTGGTGGGCCCCATAGAGTTTGGAGCCTCTCCAGAAAAATGATCCCATGACAGCCAGTAAACTTCAAGATCCCTGGGGTGTTATTTATATACCGGAGCCCATATTACTGTGCACAGCTGTAGGAAGCTAAGCGTGCTACGTATGCATATGCGTGGAGCTTATTTATTTTCTCGACATCATGGTGAATCATTTCATTTTTAGGTAAAGTTTTTTCCGAAAAGATGGCAAAATTAAGTGTAGCTGGCTGCTAAATGCCATTAAAATCGAACATAAACTTGATTTTCAGCTTTTTTACGGCTAGCCGGTCGAAGGCATGCCGGCAGCTGGTCGATGTCGATGTTGTTGATGGTCGATGAGTTGCAACAGTCGTGAGCTGCGAGTGACGAGTTGTGCAGAGTTTTTGCTTTGTCTGTTATGAAGCAGTACAAAGTATTCTAGCATTTACAATATAATAAGAACGTGATGCAGGGTCATGTGAAGTGTTACAACTTCAACACCCAACGGAAATGACACAATACGAAACCCGCGGCGCATAAAAATATGTTTGACAATTGTGCGCAAAATTCATCGGCGCATATCCAGTAGCTGCTCTAAGGCTAAGGCACCAAAGCCAACATGGTGGGCCCCTGGACGATCGGGGGTGCCCCCACAGGCTGAGATGTGGGACCCGAGCCAGAGCACAGGACCCTTTGAACGAAGGGAGAGTACCTAAAGCCAGTGTACAACAATACATAACTTAATGCGCCTGTGCGGTCAAGAGTGCCTTGGCAGGTTAAAGGGAATCTTCCACATTTATATGAGATTTTGAACTGAAAGAGCCATCTTGAAAATCATTCGGTGTAGTTTACAGCCCCGCCCTTTTTAAACCCCAGTAGTTTCTTTCCAAGTTTTGTAGTTTCTGGGCTGCACGTCCGCGAAGAAGTACAGTCTATCTCGGGGAGACCATTTCAGTTTCACTCAGGCATTAGATCAAAGGGAAAAACCTCTCGATCAATGTGGGATGGGATCAAAGGGGCAAAGAATCCGTCTCGACGAAGTACGAAGAACCTCGATCATGTAGGCCCCCGCAAGGTGATTAATGACCAATGTGATCAGTCAAGGGCCCCTGATCATCGAGTGGCTCGGTGCCTCACCCTATATGCGCCCCGAAAACAGCAGGAGGCTTTCCGAGCGAGTGGAAAGAGCTCGAGACCAACATGGACGGCCACTGAACAACTGGGCGTGTCCCAGCCTATGAGGGCCCAGCAAAAGCGTACAGAGCCTGTCGGGCGAATGGTAAGAATCTATAGAGGCTCCATGATCGATCAAAAGTGCCCAGGCGTGCTAGCAGATAGTGCCCCAACAGTAGCGTGGGGCCCTACGAGAAAGTGCAAAGGTCTCAAGGTAACGTGAAAGACTTCTTAGCGTTCAGATGACCTGGCAAGTGGACATATTAGACCCGGCAACAACGAGACATCTCTACAAAAAGTTAAGTTTTCGGCTCACGGGCTGTTCGCTTTGGTTTGTGATTGTTCTTGGTCCTCTGGAGGCCCAAAACGTCCAATTTTGTTGTGTTTTGTGTTAAAAAAACTGCGTCTGTCCGGCCGGTTATGGGCTCCCTCGGAGCCTATGGGTCAACTCGCGGCATAGCGGCAGGGGGGTTGAGGTCCTGTGTCCCCTCTCCCTTTTACTAGAGCGAAGGACCATTATCCACTGAAGAAATACACACGACACAATGTAGAGGGCCTGCGAACGATCGAGTGCATTGCGACTAGGTTAACAGTTAGGGCCCCGACAAGGGCGTAAGCCCTCCATTCAATTGGGAAATACCCAAGACCCTGCGTAGAGGGTCCCGAAAGATCGAGTGTGCCCGAGCAGGCTATCAGATGGCCTCCGACATGAGTGCTGGGCACCGCATTAGAATACTTAAGCCCAACGTGCAGGGCCTCCAAAAAATTTAGTGTGCCCGTAAAGGTTAGTAGATGATGGCCCTCGACAAGCGTATGGGTACCTCCATTCAAGCAGGAAGTACCTAAGACTCAATTTGGAGGGCCCCGAAAGACGAGCGTGCCCAAGCAGGTTAACATTTGGGCCCTCGACAACAGTGCAAGACCTTAAGCCAGTGACAGAGAATTGGAAGCGCCCTAGATCAATGCCAAGGGCCCATGAGCATATCGCGAGTGTGTTGGTAGGTAAACCTAGGCCAACGTGGAGGGCCCTCAGCAACCGAAAATACCCCAGCAGGTCAACATATGGGGCCCCTGGCTATGACGTATAGAGCTTTTCGGGCGAAAGAAAAGAGTCCGTGGAAGGCCCTGATTGACAGGAGTGCTCCGGCACGCTGGCAGGATGAGCCCCAGCAACAGCGCAGGACCCCCTGAGCAAATGCAAAGATATCGAGGGCAACATAAAAGGCTCCTTAAAGATCGAATTGGTTCTGCAAATGGACATATACGACCCCGGAAACAGTGTAGGGCCTCCGGAAAACGTCATAAGCCTTAAAATATTTTAATCACCGCCTTCTCAACCAGCAAAGACTTGTTCTCTGTCCATGGCTGCTTCATTTTTGCTTGAGATTGTTTTTAGTTGCTTGGAGGCCCAAAAATGCCGAATTTTGTTTCGTGTCTTGTTTAAAGACTGCTTCTGTTCGGTCGGTTACGGCCACTTCAGAGCCCATGGGCCACTTCGTGACCTAAGGAGGCATGAACCCGTGCCTCACCCCACCGCACCTCCCACCCCGTCAGTATGACCTCATTCTGCTGACCTCCCAATGTCAACAATCGCTGTCATATTGTGGAGGTACAATGACATTGGAGGCCCATCAGAATAAGCCAAACAATAGTTAAGAGCATGGAAACAACCGACAAACGAGCTCAGGTAAACGCGCAGGGATGTAGTTTCTCATTCACTTGGTAATTTCACTCCCCCCTCCCCCAACTTAGGCCTGGCCCCCGCCCCAACATGTAAGGTTTGAAAATGCTGTGGCAGGTTTCATATTATTTTCACGGTTCAGTCCCCTCTTAATCACCACTATACAAAACTACGCCCCTCAAAATGAATCTGTACTTTATCATGTAGCAGGAGAGCAAATATTTGGGCCACTGTCATTTCACGAAGCTTTCTCGGCAAGAAGTACCGAGTCAACAATAATGAGATCAGACGATTCACGCGCCAGCTATAGAAACAAAAGGGGCAAGCCAGCCAAGGATGTTGCTTTAAGTGCATTGTGATGCAAAGGGTCCGCACTAGAGACTAGATTCAAACGAAATGTCACCAATTTTAAAACGAATTTGGAAACAGCTGTAACAATGTGAGGTGAACATCAAAAGCACCGATTGCGGTCGACTTAACTTGGGCCATAAAAAAGGCCACAGCTTTTGTATCATACTTAATTATTCAAATCAGCTTAGAGAAGGCAATTTAAGTGCGTCACATGCATTTACGCGGAATGTACAACTCGACAGCAATCCTCATCTTCTCTTTCAAAGAAATATGGCACTAGCTATGGGTTTTAACGCCAATGCCTAAGGTTCGCATCTCTGTGAGTGACCGACGCTTTTTCAGAACAGGTGAAATTGAGCAAAAAAATTAATGTAGTTTAATGTCGTCCAAAAAAGGTGCGAGGTGTACGTTGCCGGTGTGGCTCTCATATCTGGCATTCGAGAGGAAGAAAGCCATCTGTATACCTATTTCCACATAAATTACGACGAAAAAATGCATGCCTTTCTATTGTGTTTTATCCCATTCGCAATGTACGCCAGACATGTACCAATAAGCCACATCGCACCACTGCTTGTTTCAGGAGAGGGACTTTCGTGGCTGCAGGCGTTCTCCCACCGCGGTATTTTTCTTCAGCTGACAGCAACGCCGAACGAACCACGTGTCACGTGTCCCCTCACGAGCACGGCAGACGCCACGATCGTGCTAGCCACTGACGGCGGTGGCGTGCTGTGCTCACATGGCTCGTTCTTCGGCTGGACTGAAGTGCGCCGACGAGCGGACGGCGGCGTCACGTTCGCCGCAGTCAACTGGGATGCCGCCCAGAGCAAGATGGCTGACGTTGATGACATCGGCTGTCTCGGCGGTCAGCTGATTCCGCGGCCAGACCGTGGCGTGGCGCCAGTTGACTTCCGCGGCTTTCTGCGCGGGGTGCAAGTGAATGTCAGCATAGTCGGCTGGATGAGCGGCAACGCTGCAGTGAGCGTGGGCGCAGGTCAACTGGCGCTGAGCGACGGGCCGTACTCCGACACTGAGCACGGCGCCCTGCTCCGCTACCTCTCCGAACTCCTTGGCTTCTCGATATCCGTCCAACTTATAAGCCACAACGGCGTTACGGACTCGTTCCGTCATCAGGATCAGATGCTCGCTAATAACAGCACGGATTTGTCGATGAACATTATCTCGCAGTCTGTCAAACGTTGGTCAATCATGCGGCTGTCCCTATCGACCCTGGTGACGGTAGACCAAGTTGTCATCCGCACTCCCAGTGTTTATAAAAGGCCGTTCGAGTTACAGCGTCCCTTCAGCCGTCGCTCCTGGGCTGTGCTGGGTCTGCTTCTCGCCGTGTTGGCCTTTGTGATGTCGGCGTGCAGGGTCATACCTGTCTTTAGTGCATCGGAGGTGGACCGTGTCGGTAAGCAAAGGTCCACCTTCATCTCCAACTTCTTCGGCCTGGTCGGCATGGTGTGTAACCAGTACGGCGCCGGAGTGTCTGCACCCAAAGGCGTTTCGCGCACCGCGTTCAGCGTACTTTGCTTCGCATTTACCTTTCTCATCACCTGCTTCTACTGCAGCGTCATCCCCAGCTTCATGGCGTTGCAGGAGCCACAGCTGCCCTACTCTACCGTGCGCATGGGTTTGGAGGCAGATATGCTGCGGGTGGCCTTCTTTAGAGGAGCCTCTATCGGCAGCATCATCAGGAGCAGTCGTGACCCACTGCTGCGCCTGATCGGCAAACGCTATCCCGATAACCGCTACAGCGTCAACATCATGTCCCCGGAGGAGGTGCGCGGGTGGCTGCGCAACCCCAACCACGGCATCCTTCTTCGCGACCGCGAAGTCGAGATGGTATTTGGCCAGCGCAACGACTCGGTGTGCCGTCTGCCGACGGCGGTGCTGCGCCGTCACCACGGGATGGCCTACAGCCGCCGCTTCCGCTACGGCCGCCTGCTGGACCTATTCCTGCTGCGCATGACCGAGACTGGCATGGTGCGTCGCGTGCTGCACCACAAGCGCCCGCCGGAGCGGCCGCTCTGTCAGCTGGACACGCGCACGGCCAGCTGGCAGCCGCTGGACCTGACGGACGTGTTCACCGTGTTCGCCGTACTGCCGGCCGGCGCTGCCACCGCCCTGCTGCTGCTGGCCGTCGAGCGGCTGGTGTACTACAGGACCGGCCACGCGGTCCATGGTTGCCGACCGTGAAGGCAGAGCAGGGAGATACGGTAGATGTCTAACTGCATGCGTGATAGTTATACCAGTGACGACTTCGCTGGTGCCAGTTCTTCTCGCGAGTCAGCAAAATATAAATTCGGTCAGTCTTTAGCTTCTATTTGACAGTAACTTACACGTAACACTCACTCCACACCAGAGTGTCCAAGTGCACAAACCGCAGCAGCGCGTCTTTGAGTCTCTATAACAGATGGTTAGCCTTAGATGCTATCTCCGATGAGAGAGTCATGTTCACGTGCCAAGGAAGTGATGTGATTATTAGCCAACGACAAGTGAGTACAGCACCGCTCGATAGGCAGATAAGCCAATCATAGAGCGAGATCACTTTGCGATCCAAGAACTATCTCATGCAAAAGACGGTTGGTGGGGCGCCGAGGGTGACTTGGTAAAGAAAGCATTAACTCGTATTACGACATGCATGCGTAGTTTAATGGCATGCATAGTTTTAGTTTGATGGCATGCATAGTTTAAGTTCCGACGGCACAGATGACACGTGTTGAATGCTCTGTTCACTCAGTTGGTTGGGAGTATTACGAGAGTTATGTTAGTAGGAGAGAAGTACTCAGTAAGGGGAGATAAATGGTCATCGAAAAGACTTTCGGCTTCCGCTGGTAGCGCGCAGGCTGGTCAGTAGTGAGGTCGATGTCGAGAAAAAAAGGGTAGGCGTATATATTGAAACAAACGCTCACTGACTTTTGAAAGCATGGAGATGAAGAATGATGATGTTGAAGGATGGCCTGGCCTCGGGGCCGCACGACGGCAGCTCTTTCGGGGGTCAGGAACACGAAGGAATTTATGGCATCAAAGTTCAGAACACCATTTCTTCACATCTACCTTGGCATTTTGTGGACACTGCATTCTGCGCTGAAGACGTGTTAATGTCTTACAGTCAGCAAGGTGAGCCTGGGCGACTTTTTTACTAGGCGACTGAACGTCGTGCTGCTGCACAAGCTGAATGGGTCCGTTAATATCGCGCCCATTGATTCCATACTGCAGTAATCGATAGGTATGGGGCGCACCGTCTTCGGACCCACCAACCAGCTATGCCTTCGCTGCCTCTGAAATAAACTTGTCATGACTTTGGGTTATGTCCAAATTGGTAGTGGTGGTTGGAGAGTGACAAGACGTTTTCTTTGGAAGCACCAAAGAAACATGACAAACCGGACATAACAAATGCGGAGATGACAAACCTACACAAATATCTGGGCACAACATTGTACCCAGTTCAGACGTTATTTTGTCATCACATGCCTGAGCCCTCTTATCATGCAACTGCTTTCTTACTAAATTGTCCAATACCTAGTGAAGAACACTCGTTTCAGGGAGGGGCAATGAACCGTGCCACTCCGTTCATTATGTCCTTGATGAGGAGCTTATAGAGTGAGTGTCACTCCGTTCAGTTCAGAGTGTCACGCCGTTCATTATGTCCTTGATGAGGAGCTTATATTTGTGATGGGTTAGCCATTTTCAAAAAAGAAACTCTGTCAGCTTTAGTTTCATTGGAGTAGACGGGTGCATGATTCTGGAAAGGACATTGCCAATCAGAGCTATGCACATTAGTGGCGATTCTGCTGGGTTACGTTCCGATTGGTAAATTCCATGAACTGTTGCAATCGCAAACGAGTTCAAACACCACATAAAGAATGTAAAATCCGCCTGACGGCCTCAATGTGCCAGTCCCGAAATACGACAGTCAACAAACTTACCTTAAGAGAATATATCTAGCTGACTCCGATTTCGGAAAACTCATCACTCCCGAATAGAGTCGAACTCCGAATTCCGAAATTTCCGAGCCGGCCGGGTTTGGCATCTCGCCTGGTGCCAGCGCGGCGTGACGGGTTTTCAACGGGGTTTCGAGGCTGGAAGACACCGCAGTAACTTATCAGAATATCGCTTGAAGCAACCACCTTTTTCGCAATGCAGACGAAAAGCCGAAGGGTCGGACAAGTTTCTCACTGACCAATTGTTATGGAGGGAATGTGTGGCAACCACAGTAAAGCCACAAGCACAATGTGACATAAGCGCGCTCTTGGAGGCTTTCGTCCCCATTTGATTGGATATGCACGGTGGACAACAGCATGTATTGGCATCAATGGACCCTGTTTGACTGGTCATGGCTACTACGCCTGGGGCCTTCGCTTTTCGATAGCTGAAAAGGACGTCTGTTTGCCATGACGTCGGAGGACGTCTGTCTTCAATGAGTCGTCGTGACCAATATTTGCGTCCGCAATGCGTGACCTCGCACCACTATGTACGTTTCCAGGAGTCCAAATATGTCTAACATTCGATGGCGGATGTGTTTAATAAAGCACATTTCACCGACACACACTAACACGTACTTTCATAAATGGTTACGCTCCTGTGGAGACGCACCACTCTATGGGAGTGCGTGTGCTGGCGGTGTCGGGACGTTCTCAAACCATGTCCACACGTCCATACGCCGGCGCATAATATTCCGGGCGAGGCTGCAGACGCCATGGAGAGATCGCTATCGTTCCGGCTGCTCCCCAAGGTAGGCGAAACACTTGGCTTAAGCCGAGCCGAGGCTTCAACATGCAACAATCTTTGGACGACCTTGCCCGGCTGGTGCTTTAAGGAAAACCGTTTTGAGAAAAGCTAGCCTACAGAGAATTGTGGCAGTTTGATAAATGTATGATTCTCTGAGTGAACATCTATAGCATAAAGTGCGGTCATATGTCTCAGAAAATTCTTCGGAAATTGTGGCAGCTCTGTCAGTTGGCTCTGTCAGTTCACGTTCTGTTCATATTTGCCCATGGCCGGTCGGTTTTTTGGGATAATTAGTTTGGTAATATCTATCCTATAGATAATGCCATTAATATGAGGAAGTTCTGATTACCAGAATCATATTTGCGGAATAGTGTATCATAGCCTGCACAAGAAATGAATCTGAATAGTGGCAGCTAAGTTAGGTGAGCTTGTCAGCTGACGCTCGCATTTGTTCCGCAGCTGCTTCGTGGACTTCTGCCAAATGGCGGACCAAGCATCAGCTGACTTGTCGATGCTTTTATTCAGGCTGGTGACACTACCCTGCTGCTCCCAATGCTGCTGATCTTGTCGACGATCACCGCGGCCGTCGAGTCCGAACAGGAATGCATAGCCGAATACGCAGCGCACCAGCGATGGAGATCAGCGCACCTTATCGGCACGATGTCCACAGCAGGTAATTTACGCACATGCTGAAGGCGTACAAGAAATGCTTTGATCGCAAGGAATGGAATAATAACCGAAACACTCGGAATATTTGAGTACAAAGTTTTACGTTAAAAGAAGTGTTGCAAACGTATGTCAACCCATATCATGATAGCGTTGGTTATTACCACGTCATGCTTGCCTGGGCATAGAAATGCCTCACGTGTTTGTGCATTTTTAAGATAATTTTTGCTCTCTTCACATTGTAGGTATACGCCATGTTCCGGCATCTTTCACCCCCAATTCGGACCGCCAGTGATAAAAGGTTTTACGAGTGCATACTGGAAACTATCTTATTACCTTTCATTTGCATGTACTGTGGTATTCGCCACCAGTCCGACTTGTCACATAGGCCAGGCCATGAGCTGGTAAGGGCGGGGCCTTCAGTCGCGGAAAATCGATGGACTCGGCATTTAGGACCAGGTTCTAGCTGATTCAACAAGTGCTCAAGCTGCAGTCAAGCTTGATCAGCAATTAAATCACGTTTTCTAGTGGTTGCTGACTAGGCACGTAAACTACGAGGTTCAGTGATCTTTTTCAGCTTTCGAGGGCAAAATGTGGCAGCGATATACACAGCTTTCAATGCCTTTTAATTGCAGTTAAAAGCGCACCTGGCCAAAGCTTGCACAAGGCATAGCTCACATTCCGCAAACTGGAAACTGAGTGCCAAAACTAGAAGTCCCATAGTGCCCTACACATAGCCGAGATATATGTGATATATATATATATATACATATATATATATATATATATATATGTGTGTGTGTGCATATATATATATATAAATATATATATATACATACATATATATATATATATATATATATATATATATATATATATATAACCAAATCTCGTTACAGTAAATAGGAACGAAATGTCTTCAGCGGTTTATGCACAGTTGACAGGTTCTTATAAAGATCAAGGAATAAATTATGTCATTAGATTGTTTTCTTTCTAAAATCCGGTGTTTATAGTCAAACACCTCACTGGCATAACCTCGACCTAGATGCATGATGACAACATTGCCGTGCTTGCAATCTGTCCATCCATTGCAGTCTTCTGCTGTTAAGTAATTTTCTTGCAATGCGCATTTGGTTAGCTCCCTCACTATCATGAGCATTTCATTATACTATCTGAAAAATCCTCTGCTTGAAACTGTTGTTCTGATTCCCAAGGTGCCAAAACACAGATACCCTTTTGGAGCCACAAATTGTGGAGGCTCCCTGACATCTGGAAGCATATGGGATGGGACAAACAATGGCCAAACAAGAGAACAAACGACAAACCTGAGCAGTCAACGAACAGGAGTGTAGTTTAATGTACGTTGGGGGCAGTTCAGCCCCCCCCCCCCCACTTCAACCTTGAGGGAACGTGGGCCAAATCCGGGAAACACTTTTGTTGCCAAATTTTGGGTCAGGCTTCATATTGTTTCATGGTTTAGACCCCGCCCCCCCCCCTCCATCACTGCGCGGAGCCACGCCCCTGAAAACGCATCTATACTTTATCTTTGATCTACCTAGAATTGAACCCAGGAAAGCGTTAAAATCTGACCTAATGCATCGTAAGATTTCATCAGCATGCAGGTTTAAACAGGTTTAGAAAAAGCAATTACGACGATCCCCTTGTGTACCTGTATATAAGACTCTGATATATATATATATATATGGACGTATTATATGTAGGTTTATATATATATATATATATATATATATATATATATATATATATATATATATATATATATATACATGTATTTGATATTCTCTTTTAAAGGAACGCTCGGCCCTTCTTTTTGTCATATTTGCATTGCGCTGATATAAGGCCAAATGGCCATGCTAAGGGTTTGCATTTCTGTGAGTGACCGATGCGGGCGAGGTTAAATTTTCTACTTGAGTCTCGTGCAAAAAAAGACGCCGAGTGCACGTTGCACATGTAAATCCGATATCTGGCATTCGTGAATAAGCAAACTATCTTAATACCTACTTCTTACTCTTACTATTATGGTAATACACTTCTCACGTAAATTACCATGAAATACCACTTAAACGGTCTTGTGTACCTCATCCCATTTGCAAGAGTAACCACCTAATATCTGATCTGCCAATCATCCACAACGTGCCATTGCTGATTTCAGGAGAGGGGCTTTCGTGGCTGCAGGCGTTCTCCCGCCGCGGTGTTTTCCTGCAGCTGACGACGGCGCTGACCGAACCACATGTCACGTGTCCCATCACACACAAGGCAGACGTCACGATCGTGCTAGCCACTGGCGGCGGCGGCGTGCTGTGCCCACGTGAAGCGGTCTTCGGCTGGACTGAAATGCGTCGGCGAGCAGACGGCGGCGTTACGTTCGCCGCAGTTAGCTGGAACTCCGCTCAGGGCAAGATGGCTGCCGTGGATGACACTGACTGTCTCAGCGGTCAGCTGACGCAGCGGCTCGGCCGCAGCGTGGCGCCAGTTGACTTCCGCGGCTTTCTGCGCGGGGTGCAATTAAATGTTAGCATAGTCGGCTGGATGAACGGCAACGCTGTCGTGGGCAAGAACGGAGTCCAGCTAGCGCTGCGCGACGGGCCGCGCTCTGACACCGAGCACGGCGCCCTGCTTCGCTACCTCTCCGATTTCCTTGGCTTCTCGATCTCCGTCCATCTCCTCCCGTACGGGAAAGGCGCCAACGGTGCCTTCAATCGTCAGGATCAGATGCTCGCTAATAGCAGTACGGATTTGTCGATGAACTTCCTGTCGCAGTCCGTCGAACGCTGGTCAATCATGCGGCTATCCCTATCGACCCTGGTGACGGTAGACCAAGTGGTCATCCGCACTCCCAGTGTTTATAGGAGGCCGTTCGAGTTACAGCGTCCCTTCAGCCGCCGTTCTTGGGTTGTGTTGGGTCTGCTTTTAGCTGTGTTGGCCTTTGTGATCTCGGTGTACAGAGCCATACCTGTCTTAAATGCATCGGAGGAAGCCTATGTCTGCAAGCAGACGTCTAACTTCATCTCCAACTTCTACGGCATAGTCGGTATGGTGTGTAACCAGTACGGCGCCGGAGTGCCAGCGCCCGAAAGTGTTTCACGTACCGCGCTCAGCGTGCTCTGCTTCGCTTTTACCTTCCTCGTCACCTGCTTCTACTGCAGCGTCATACCCAGCTTCATGGCGTTGCAGGAGTCACAGCTGCCCTTTTCCACCGTGCGCCAAGGTTTGGAGGCGGACACCCTGCGGGTAGCCTTCTTCAGGAACATTACTATCGGAAACATGATCAGAAGCAGTCATGACCCACTGCTGCGCCTGATCGGCAAACGCTATCCCGATAACCGCTACAGCGTCAACATCATGTCCCCGGAGGAGGTGCGCGGGTGGCTGCGCAGCTCCAGCCACGGCATCCTTCTTCGCGACCGCGAAGTCGAGATGGTATTTGGTCAGCACAACGACACGGTGTGCCGCCTGCCTACAGTGGTACTGCGCCGCCACCACGGGATGGCCTACAGCCCCCGCTTCCGCCATGCCCGCCTACTGGACCTGTTCCTGCTGCGCATGACCGAGACTGGCCTGGTGCGCCGCGCGCTGCACCACAACCGCCCACCGGAGCGGCCGCTCTGCCAGCTGGACACGCGCACGGCCAGCTGGCAGCCTCTGGACCTGACGGACGTGTACACCGTGTTCGCCGTACTGCCGGCCGGCGCTGCCGCCGCCCTGCTGCTGCTGGCCGTCGAGCGGTCGGTGTTCTACAGGACCGGGCACGAGGTCCAAGGTTTCCGACCGTGAGGGCAGAGTAGGGAAATGTAGCAGATGTCTAACTGTATGCGTGATAGCTATACCAGTGACGACTTTGCTCGTGCCAGTTCTTCTCGCGAGTCAGCAAAATACAGATTCTGCCAGTCTATAGCTTCTATTGATAGTAGCTCACACTTATCAACACTCACCCCACATCACAATGTCCGCGTGCACAAACCACAGCAGCGTGGCGTCTTCGAGTCTCTGGGCGTATGGGTATGCACGGTAACAGATGGTTACCCTCACATGCTAGCTCCGATGAGAGTCATTATCACGTGCCAAGGAAGTGAGGTGCTTTTTAACTAACGACAGGTGAGTACTGCACCGTGGATAGGTGCAATAGGTGCGATAGGTGCGATAGGTGCGATAGGTGCCAACCACGGAAGGCGAGATCACTTTGCGATCCTGAAACTATCCGAGGCAACATACGGCTGGTGGGACGCTGAGGGTTAATTTGCAATGGATGTATCGAATCGCATTACAAATGGCATGCACAATCAAGGCCCCGGCGGCACAGATGATATGTGATAAGTGGTCCGTTTCCCAGGAGAGTTAGATATATCTGAAAGCCTTTCAGGTCCTAGAGACTTCTGAGAGATCTAGAGATGATATATCTGAAGGCTTCTGGAGGTTTTAAGGAATCTGGAGATGCTACTGCTGTGTATACAATTTGTTACAGGAGACCAGGAAGACAGATGGTGGGATTAAATAGACTGAGGGTTTTCCTGTCTCTCTCCTTTCCCAGCTGAATGATCACACCAGCAATTCCTTGCGATTGTTACACAGCAACCGCTATTTTGGAAGCGTGAAAATGCTTCAGTACCTCATTTAGCATTCAGGTACTTCAGGTATCAAAATCATCCTCTTTTTCTGCTAGTAGTGCGTACGCGGGCCAGTAGCGAGGTCAAAGTCGAAAAACGTCACGTGGAGATGGGGACAAACGCTCGCCGACTTTCAAAGCATGGGTGCGAAGAATGCTGACGTTGAAGGATTGAATGGCCTGGTTTCGAGGGCCGACGACGACAGCCATTTTGGATGGCTGGGAGCATGGAGGAACAGCTAAACACTGTTGTGTCCGTCTACCCTTTTTGAGTTTTCTTCGACTTTCATGGATTTAAAGTTCTGACCGCGATCTCCGTACAGGTACCTCGACGTTTCGTGGACACGGCATTCTGGGCTCAAGACGCGCTGATGTGGTACAGTCAGCAAAACAAACTTAAGCGACCTTTCGGGTATTCGCTAGCTGTGTTTGGCCCATGCCGGCGCAGCACGGATGCGTGCGGTGCTGATCGCTGTCCTGCGGTGCAAGCTGAATGGGTTCGTCACGCCCACCATTGGCGTCTCCGGAAAAAAATGATTGGTAGTGGCGGGTTCAGAGCGACAGCACGTTTTTTCAGCGGAATGCGCTTGGTGCACTGTGCAAAAGCCGCACAAGCGCCTGGACACGACATTTTAGCCAGCTCAGACCTTGGTTTGTCATTACAGGCCTTAGTTCTCGCGTACTCCAACTGCTTTTTTGCCACGCTGCCCAATATCTTATGTAGAACACCCGTTTCAGGGAGGGGCAATGACCCTGTGGCACTCCGTTGGTCACGTTCTTTGGTGATCGGTCATATCTAATTTGATTGGAGTAGACGAGTGCATGTTTATGGCGCGGACACCACCAATAAGCGTTATGCGCGCTGGTGACGAATCTGCTGGGTTCCGTTCCCACTGGTAAATTCCATGAAATGCTACAATCGCAAACTCAGCATCACATAAAGTACGTAAGATACGCCTGCGGCTTTGACGTGCTAGTCCCGAAAAATGACAGTCTTACCTAAGGTCAACATATTTAACTGACCCCGATTTCGAAAAAAAACATCAGTCTCGAATAGGGTCGAATTGCGAGTCAACGGTTCGAAACTGGAAAACACCGCAATAACTTATCAGAATACCGCTTGAAGCAAACACCCTCTCCACAATGAAGGCAAAAAGAGTCGGACAATATTCCCACGGACCAGTTGTTATGGAAGGAATGTGTGACAGCCATAGTAACATCACAAGCACACTGAGGCACACGCGCGCTCTTGGCGCTTTCCTTTGATTGGTCATGCCGGGTCAGAAATGTATGCATTGCCATCAGTAGGGTCCTGGTCATGTCATAAGTTTATCTGGTCATGGTTGCTATGCCTAAGGCCTACGCTTTCATTTAACTGAAAAGTACGCCCATGAAAAGTACGTCTGTCTTCTAAGAGTCGTCATGACCAATATTTGCGTCCGCAATTCGTGACCTCGCAACACTATGTACGTTTCCAGGAGTTCCACTATGCCCACCATTCGATGGCAGATATGTGAAAGGAAGACACTTAACGATATGTCCCAATACGTATTCCCATATTTGGCCACGCTCCTGTGGAGACACACCATTCTATGAGAACACGCGTGCTGGCGGTACCGTGACGTACTCACCTCATTTCCACATATCCAAATGCCGGCACATAACATTCCGGACTGCAGGCGCCATGGCACAAATAGATTGCAGGCGCCATGGAGAGACCACTGTCGTTCCTGCTACTCCCCAAGGTAGGCGAAACACTTGGCAAGTCAAGCCGATGCAACATGCAACGACCTTTGGGCGACCTTGCCCAGCTGATGCTTTTGGATAACCATTGTGGGAATAGCTAGCTTACGGAGAGTTGTCAGTTTGAGAAAGTTACGGTTCGCAGAGCAAATATCGAAACAATAGAGTATCACCTTATGTCTTAGGAAATGATTCGGAAATTGTGGAAACTCTGTCAATTGGCTCAGTTTGTCAGTTTGCCAGTTGTCAGTTCGTGTTTTGTTCATATTTCCTCACGACCAGCTGACGTTTTTGTAATAATGGCGTTGGTAATGCCTAGCCTCTAGTAGATGGTCTTAAGCTGAGAAGGCTCTGATTGCCAGAATTATATTGGCAGAATAGCGCATCACGACCTGTGCAAGAGATTAATGGGACAGCTAAGCCACAGCTAAGTCAGTTGACCCTGTTAGCTGACGGTTTGTTCCCATTTCCTCCACGGCTGCTGCGTGGACTTCTCCCGCATGGAAGACCAAACATCCACCGACCCGTATTTTTGTACTCAGGCTGGTGGCACCGCCCTGCTGCTCCCATTGCTGCTGATCTTGCCGACGATCACCGCGGCCATCGAGTCCGAACAGGAATGCGTAGCCGGATACGCCGCGCCAGCGATGAAGATCAGCGCACCTTATCGGCACGGTGCCCACAACAGGTGATATGCAAACGTGCTGGAAGCATATTAACATATTTTGACACCATTTTTTTCCGTTGGGTATACAACAACTGTTCCAATGTTGAGCATGCATCCGAAAAGACCAGGTACGGTTAAAATGACCTTTTCTTAAAACGGAAAAGCTAACTTGCAGCTATTGGTAAGCTTTCAAGGTTCAAAGACGACGCCAGGTAGAACAATTTCAAGTAAAAATGTGCCCCATTACGTCATTACTTGATGGCGTCATGGAATGGTTTTGTGACGACAGCACTACCTGGCAACATCTGGTAGCCAGACATTATGAACACCTCGAACCATACGAAAGCTGACACCACCCGGACATTCTCGTTGCGGGGGCTGTGTCAGGTGGCGGATAAGTGGGCGGTTTGTTTGTGGATTTTTGTCTTGGTTCTGGTCGTAAAAAACTTTGGCGGACTGTTTGACGTACACAATGTAGCGATCGACAACTTTTATGAAAGATTATTCGTACCAAAGTACGATATGCTGTGCTGCTGCTCTTGCTGCTATACTGTTGGTGATTATTTTGCCAGTACTTTATTGTCGACGCATCTTTGCATGCAGCGCTGTAGCCCAGACATTGATATCATGTGATGTGCACAGTAGTTACTCTCTTTATTGTTTGTATCTGGAAATGCGGTACCATGCGAAAATTACTAAATTTCTAACGTTGCTATGAATCGATTGCCAAAGCATTGCTATTGCTGTGATAAAGATAATAAGGTTGGGTTACCAAGAATGTTTTTTGCTTAGGAATACTTAGGCGATTAACAGCTAACCCTGATATAACCATTGTGGTGCAATGACATTATTGTTGTTGAAAGCTTTGGCGTTATTAAAACAGTTGTTACCAGTCATTCATAAATTTTAAGCTGCTGTCTGATAGGTTTGACACAGAGTAGTCAACCAATGTGGTGCGTTACGTCTGGCACGAGTCAACGGCTTCATTGTGACACTACCTCAGTGCTGTACTGTGACATGACATAATGAACAATGATATGTTTTTTTGCACTGCGATGCATGCTGCTTTCATAATAAATTTAGTCATGAAAAGATGGATCAAGTGTGCTGCCTTGTATTGACTCCCCATCTGACATATGATGGACCAAAAACACATGATACAATATACAAATCACTTTCAGCAAAGCAGACAACCAATAAGTGGCATCACTTGCTCAGCCTGCTTTGGGAATCCACAAAACGTAGGTGAGAAAGATGCAAACACACCTTCCATTTCCACAGTCGTGCAACATGCTGCAGCCATCAGGCTGCTTTACTAAAAAATAACAGGAAAATTTTACGTGTAATGAAATGACACTGCAAACATGCCGGCCTGGTGCAAGGCTGGAGACATGACAAGTGCATTTAGCTATGACTGGATGGGCAAAATGCATGGAGGTGATGAAGCTGCCAGTGCACACCAGGCTCATGATAAAAGTATTATTAAGTGCTATCCAAGACACCAGCAGCAACATTTTCCCACCTTTCTCAGCACCCAGCATCTCACGCAAGTTGCAGTGACTATGATATTGATGACTCACGAGCGATCCTCGCCTGCACCCAAAATTTGTGAAGGCAGTGCATTGCGCATGAGTCATAATACAACTCTATATTTTCAGAATTCTTTAGGGAAAGACAGTTTTGCAAAACCATATAATGTGAGCCTATACTGAGCATGTCCATTAATGAGCTGCATGCACCAGCCCCTACTGGCAAAATGAATTGGTGATATATTGGCATGCAATGGACTAATTACATGCTGTAATACCCCAATAGGCTCAGAATGTTGGCAAGATCATAATGAAGTACCAGCCTGCCTTTGTACATCCCGACAACATATGTGCTAATGTTTCTCTTAGTTTGCCAACATTGCTTTGCCGTGTTCAAACACAAACACAAAGGTAGAGGCAGGTATCAATCCATTACATTTTATTGGGAGTCAGTAGACTTAAAGAATACCAAAACAATGTTCTCTCTCAGAAGTACAAACCTCGCATACGCATTCCCCATCACATCAAGATCAATACAAGCTACTGCCACACACCACCAGTGATCAAACACATTTTAGACTCGCGATTCACACTCTTTTGTCAAATAGGTGTGACCTCACGCTTGAACAGCTCGCGAGACTATCAACTTAAAGTTTTCTCGCAATTTCCGCACAGATTTTCAGCCATAACACGGCATTTCACCGCGACCTTCCTTCAAAACAAAGTCCCAACGGAGTTTTATGGCAGTGCCGGTCAAGTGGTTGCACTTGTAAAACACAATTTTGTGTTCAAGATTTCAATTTGCGGTACGATATGTGTGAAATATTTAATGAAATATATATATATATATATATATATATATATAATTATTGTAATGCTTCCCTAATTTCACAATGCCTTGCTGACCCATAAACCCGCACAGGGTTCTGTGCTCCGGTACAGAAGGCGTCAACCAAGCTGTCTGTGAGAGATACGTTAGTACAGCAAAACAAAAACGCCAGCAAGGGGAAAAAGACAGATTTGCCGTCGCGTTCTCTTTTTTATAATTTTTGGGGAGAGTGACCGTTTTTGGAGTGCCGTGTTTTTTGTAGACAGTGGCGTTCTTTTTTATAACATTGACCTGTGGCCCAGAAATCAGGAAAAATATCCGCTCACGACGAGTGCCGCACAACCCGAAAGTGCTCACGCTTACGTTCGCGACACGCATTCAGCAGCGAAATCTTGCCAATAGCCAATCATCTTCCGCACATTGCATCATACGTGCCGCATCATCACTTTTGCGAATGTACCAGCGGCCATGCTGTTTTGACCGTAAGCAGAGAACGGCCTATACTATGATCGCGATCGCATGACGTTTCTATGGCATCATTAATGCCGAGGCAACTTTGAAATAGACTCCAAATAAGCCTTTTCACACTTTTGTCCGCGTGTTACTCAGGAACCATATCGTTTTGGGTCTTAAAAAAGACGCGACCGTGAACTGCATCAAAAGGTCCTCAAGATGGCTAGTTCAGTTCAAAACGCCACACAAATGTGGAACATTCCCTTTAATGAAGGTAATGCCGGCGATGTGCTTCAGGCCGGTACAAAAGGCGACAGGGCAACTTACCCCGTTTACATGAGTCAACCAAACGGATGATTTTGCGACGATTAGAAAACAATGCGCACTTTTTGCTCATGTCAACGGGTTTCAGCCACGCAACGCCAGCCACAAATCGTATCGTAAATTTACGATAGTGGGAGAGAAAATTTACGGTTCGCCTAGATCACCCACAAATAACGATGCGTTCCGCTGGTGTTTTTATGCATGTTTTGAGAAAAATTGCTTAAATCTGACACAATAGCGTACAAAATAATACGAAAAAGAGACAAAAGCTTGCTGATGTCAGATAAATCCAATAATCAAGCTATACCTTTAATCTGAGCTATTCTTAGACGAAAGAGCGTTTTGTAAATTACGCATGTCCCCATCGCGCCTTCCGGCCGCTTTGTCACGGATTTCGGGTTGGCGGGAGGAGCTAGAGGGGCGATTTGGGCTGCGATCGACGGCGTGTCATGCCTTTTCTGTCTTTGAATTAGTTTTTTGTCTTAACCCACTTGTGTAAAGGTGTTTTATCGAAGTTGCAAATCATGCGCCATTGGACGCTGCGAGAAGAGCGGGTGATGCTGGCCATTGTTCAGGAGAAGGGGCTTCTGTCGGCGATCGATGGGAGAAAAGTGCGCAACGTGCGGGTTAGTATGGTTATGTGGCATGCACATGCACTCACGATATACAGCATCTGTGCAAGCTATTAAGCTATTGCATATTTTAGCAAGAGTTTAATAGCTTGCACAGATGTTGATAGGTACAAAACTTAAGCAGGGTAATGGTCCCGGTTGTTCGATAACTGTGGTCATCTAGACTCATTGGTACCATTTGGAAGGGATGTGCTAACATCCTGGAGCAATATCATGATGTGGCATGTACATTGCTATGTGCTGCTCTCAACACAAGGTTACTTCATGCAGGGTAATTTTGGTATCCTGATGCACCTTTAAACAATGTGTGCATTGCTCCTATTGTGGTAGGCTCCTTATAGTCATAGAGTGTAGGTGTACTTTCCTACCAAACGTTAGAAAAAATCATTGCACACCATTTGTCGTGTTTAAGATGGCACATATCGTAAATAATCTCAAAACAGGTAGAATCATGCTCCTACCTTCGAATTTCAATAACTACGATGGCGAGCTCCGAGCGCCGCGCGCACCGCACCGCCTGGACTCCCCAGCGCCGTTTCTGCGTTGCCGTTGCGTAAATACAATATTTCTGCTTATCAAGAACTATATCAAATGCACGGGACCAAGGTAAGGCATTCGTCGTGTTTAAAGCGGAACATATCGTAAATAATCTCAAAACAGGTAGAATCATGCTCCTACCCTCGAATTTTAATAAATACGATAGCGAGCCCCGAGCGCCGCACGCACCGCACCGCCTCGACTGCCAACCGCCGTTTCTGCGTTGTTGCGTAAGTACAATATTTCTGCTTATCAAGACCCATAAAAAATGTACGGGACCAAGGAAACAATAATAAAGCAATCAAAATCGTTTCTTATCGCGTTTAGGTACGTTCATGAAACACACAGGCCAGCGTAGTCCAGAACATATCCTAAACTAGCCTAACCTAACCTAACCTAACATAACCTAACCTAACTGAGAATAGACCAGAACCTAAACAATGTGTGCATTGCTCCTATTGTGGTAGGCTCCTTATAGTCATAGTGATGTTGTGAAAATGATCAAGGACCACCTTCATTGATTGTATTCAAGACCGCGCGCAGTAATGGCGCCGGTGTCGCGGCTGCTGTGTGTGTGCGGCGCTCGGGAGCTGGCCATCGTAATTGTAAAAAATTCGAAGGTAAGAGCATGAATGTGCGACCGTCCAAGTTCATTTGCATCATGTGAGTTGGTTCCAGGATGGGGAAACAACTGTGTCATCGGTTTTGAAATGCATCCTGGAATGTTTCAACAATACCCTTGGTTGACAATAGTTATGTGTCATATAGGCAAAGCATGCCTGCACTGGGGGCAAGCCAATGTGTTGAAAAATTCATCAGAACTATCAATCATTTTTGTAAGCTGGTTGAAACTGGCTTATGTAAATCAAATGATAAGTAATATACATTGTGTTGTATCTTGCACCTCTTGTCCTGTATCTTGCACCTTTTGGCTTGGTCACTAGTGGTGCTTGTCAGAGACTGTTCCATTTCTTGATCACCTTGCTGGTAAAGCTGTGACGTCTTAAAACTTTCAATGCCTGTGTTTTAGCTACGTTTAGGGAATGGCTGCCCACTGGTCTTCCCTTGAGCTGTTCCACACAGGATTTGATTTGCTGTGATCATATCATCTCTCATTTTCTTGTAGTGCAGGATTGGTGCTTTAGCTTATTTAACTTTCCTTTGTAATGTAGATGACTGATATTTGGGATAAGTCAAGTAGTTTTGCTCTACACTCACCAGCTCCTGATCTTCTATCCACAAAGGCCCCCAAATTGTATCACCATACTCTGCTGTTGGTTTTATAACAGTTTTTGTATAGAAGTGCTGATTTTATTGGCCCAGTTTTTTAATGATTTGTTAAAGCTCACCACCTTGTTACCTCTGTTGATGACCACTGTTCATTGTTGCCAAAATGGGATGTCATGAAATAGAAGAAAACAAAACCAGTTGAAACAAGCAATTATCACTGTGACAAGTGAAATTAAGCACATCATTGGCAACTGTCCCTTGGGATTGCAGAGATATCTTACCATATACATGGCTTTCATGATATAGCATTGGGCCTACACGCCTAGTTTTGAATGCTGAGCTAAAGGAAGCTAACAGGAGTAATGCGCATGACCCATGCCATCTACCTGTGCCTGGCTACAGGCTGTGGCTTCACTCAAAAGGTCAAATGAAATTCATGGTTAGGAGAATAGCCATACAAGGAAAAATATTGTTTTGTGGAGTAAGACTATTCACATTGGCTCAGCATGCATCAAACCTCTAAATGTCAAATGAAGTGAGCAAAAATTTCAACTGACCCTTTGCTGATTGTCACTGAGCCTTTCACAGGCTGACAGGCAATTTTATAGGCCATGCCTTTCATGCAAGGTGTAAAATGTGCAAAGTGGAAGAGCATAGCCAAAAGTGCTGAAGTTGAATGATAACTCAATAGATAAGCAAAAGATTGAACACAGTTAGGCATATTTATGCTAAGCGCATTGGATGTACTGTCCTTTTTCAGGTATTCCAATGCATATCTGAGTCCCTGGCGGAAAATGGCTACGACTGTCCGCCTGGGGTGTGCAGAAACAAGCTTAAGGCCATAAGAAATAAGTACAACTTTAAGAAGGGGCAGGGTCGGTCCGGAGCTGGAGTACAAGACCTTGCCAACAGAGACGTCCTCCAGGAGCTCCCGGGAGGACGACCAGCGGCCAACGTGGCTGCAGCGGCAGTGAAATTGACGTTCGGGCAAGCGGAGGACGTATCGGACGGTGAGGGAATCAGAGCACGCGCGCCCTTATATTCGTGTGATGTTCTTACCCCGCAAGCTAACGTGTCACGCTGTTCGGGGCCATCCTTGAAGGTCTCAACATCAAGTGCCACCCGGGAGAGCGGGGCCTACGTCTAGGAGGTCATGATATTCAGCAACCCAATGACCCGCTTTCCGCGAACCGTGTTGAGCGCGCCTGATGGGTGAATCCCTTGGCGCATGCGCACTACCTGACTGCAATATCTTGGGCGTGTGGTGGCCACCGTGGCTGAGTTTCCATAAATTAGCCGTTTCTTGCGGTTAGTTTCGGACGGATACCATTTTACCAAACCAGACGGGCAGGAGATCTGGTGCTTTTTATCCGGTTTGTAGTATTTGCAATGAACTTCATCTTATGCCTTTTATATACCTTTTGTGTTCCACTGTGATTTCAGGGGATCCAGTCGTCATCTTCCGTGGCCAAGGGATCGCGCCCCTCCTCAACACCGACGACACGCCGACCATCGCCGAAGACGTGCCGTTTCTGGGGCAGGGTGACGCTGATGTCATCATCTCAGAAGTGATTAGCCGACCCGCGTCACTGGAGTCGCTCCCAGTTGCCTTCGTCTCGTCCCATCGTCGCCTCGGAGTTCATCCACTGCACCCAGTTCCCGCTCTTCCGTATCTCTGCCCCCATCACACCCCGGCATTTCCACATCCCAGGCTCCATCTCACCGCGGCCCGTCCACACCACGTCCCGGCTCGTCCACGGCCCACCCCGATCAACTAACATCTCAGCCCACGCCCCAGCCTGGCCCATCAGCGTCTCATCCCGGTCCATCCACACCTCGCCCCGGCCCATCCACGTCTCGTCCCAGCCCATCCACGTCTCGTCCCGGCCCATCCGCGCCTCATCCCGGTCCATACGCATCTCATCACAGTTCACCAACACCTCGTCCCAGCCCGTCCACGCCTCGTCCCGGCCCATCCGCATCTCATCTCAGTCCATCCGCACCTCATCCCGGCCCATCCGCACCTCGTCCCGGCCCATCCGCGCCTCGTCCCAGCTCTCAGCCCGTGCCTCATGATCCGGCTCCTTCATTATCCTCATCCTCTGGCTCTGGCCGCTCCTCTGAGCCAACGGACACCCAGCCCCGCCAGCGCCACCCGACAAGACTTCAAACGCTTGTCAGCCCCTCCAGCCTGTTGGGCGGTGACGATGGTCTGAGTGGCACCCCCCGGGCCGCTCAACAGCGTCAGGCCCGTCGCCGAGCCGCATACTCCCACCGCGACAGGATAATGGCCTCCTTGGAAGCAGTAGAACGGGGCGAAGAGCAAGCCGCAAGGAGGGAGGAGGCACGTGACGTCAGGGGGGACACTTTCAGGGAGGCCCTGCTTGAGGAGATGCGGGCAGGCCGGACATTGCTGAGGGAGGCCGTATGTGCCATGCAGGCTATCGCCGCCAATTTTCGCCGGCCAGAGCACGAGCGCCGCCGTGGCCGGTCGCGCTCCCATTCGCCACGCTGAGGTGTCATTTTGGAACAACCGCCATGTATCGGGCGAAGAGTAGGACGGCTACGGGCGTCCTTGCTTCCGAAAATGTCATGCAGGAATATACTGTTTTTAATTACATTTTTACAGGCTGGTTAACATGAAACGTCGAGCTAACAGTGTCGTGTTGGGGGCTGCCATCGCGGGCGCGCCAGAACGGCCAACAACCAGCAGAGTTCTTCGAAGCCACGAGAAACGTTGCCAGCATAAGCCGCTCTGGTACAAAAAAGGCAGGTCAGGACAGCCTAGCGCAAATCGCCCCTAAAGCGTCATTTTACACTTATCGACTGACAAGGCGCAAGCTTGGCTGTCTCAATGGGTGGTTCCTCGCCAGGTATGACCTGATAGCATCCCTCGCATCCTTTGCCCTGGTCTCGTAGTACGCCGTATGCGATCGCCCGCTGGGCTGGGGATACTGGCGGACTATTTCAATCGTGGGATGCCAAGCTTCGTGGAAAGCCTCCCGCTGCGGCTCGCAAAATTGTGCAGGATGCAACATGCTGTCACAACTATCGGCACGTGCAAAATGTCTATCAATTCGTTTCTGCAGCTTGCGCCACCTCTCCTTCAGTCCCCCGAAAGCGCACTCGATTACCCTGCGACCAGCACTATGGTACACATTAAAAGATTCCTCCTCAGCTTCCCAACGCTGCTGATTGGCCGTTAACCCTCGGAACCTGGCAGATGCGAAGGCCTGAGCATAAGGCTTCATCAGCCATGGCTGCAGCGGGTATGCCGGATCGCCGAGAAGACTAAGCTGTACCGGCACGCCTTCAATCAGTCTCGGTTCCCGAAAATGATACGATTGTATTTGTTGATAAGTTTGGACTGGCGTGCACGCAACTGGTCGCTCAAGCCTTGAAAAGTACGCTGGCAACTCTCAAAATACAAAGACCTGAAAGTTGTTTCGCTTCCGGTGGGAGCATACATGTACACCAAAAGGAAAACTCGCAGTGCATTATAATTGCAACGAAGGAAGTGGGTTGGCGACACAACACGTTTTCCTCACTACCTTTGATTCAAAGACAGATAGTTGCTGAAATTTGCAGAACCGTGTTGAGACGTTCTGACCTTTGGCAGCCGCTCGCACTGCGGGTACTGGGCGGTTGTAGCCAGCACACCTGCGTCGTGCCAGCTGCCGCAAGACCCACAGTTCACGCTACGGAACCTGGAAGTGTTTTAAATTAGGTATTTCCCTGCATGGCTTCACAAAACAGGCGGCACGCTATGTGCGTGAAGCACGGCTATTTTTGCGCACCATTCTGGTGAAAATATATAACGGGGGCGAATATCGCCGCAATAAAACGATGGCGCCGTAGCTATAGAACCTTTCGTATCTATTGTTCATTTCGCGTTCGCCAGCGCTGGATCTACGCGATCTGCGCACTCATCAGGTCCGTATACTACAGGATAGCAATATGCCTTCCAGGGAACGAATGAATGACTGGTTGTTAGCGGGCAATTTATGCCAGGCTGCTGAGCACGGCCATTACAGCGACTTATACTCACAGGTACCGGTCATCGCACACGGCTTGCAACTGCACAGAAAGCCAGCCCTTGCGATTAACGTAATCCCGGTAACCGTCGCTGGGAGCGGTAACAGGGATATGTGTGCCGTCTATTGCCCCAAATGCTTGCGGAAAGCACCACTTCTCCTCCCAGCGTTGGGCCATGTCAATGGCTTCAGCGGCGGACGGCATCTGGATGTAATCCCGCATGCCTTCTACCACCGCATTGCAAAATCCTAAGAGATATTTGCGCACCTGACAGAATGAGGATTAACTAATCTACGGTTTTCTACAGCAATGGCAAGAAAACAACGGATACGAGCACAGGATAATACCGAAACACAAAAACAATGCATCTTGCTTTGCCCATGACATCTTGTTGCACCAGATATTCTGGAAAAGGGTTTGTAATAGCACGGAAACAAAGCAAAAAGAGAGCGAGAGGAGAGGTTTTCATAGCGAAGCGTTGCACCCAGATACGGTTGTAAATCATACGTAACCACTTCAGTGAACAATCGAGCATTGCAGGTATGTGGAGGATGCTCCTATCAATGCTCGGTAAGAATGCTGGTAAATTATCATAAAGAGATAATTAGTCTGCCTGTATACCATGAATGCCTCACCGTTGACTTACGTGAGCCGAACTGATTCGCAGTTACCCGGTACTCCATGCTGCTCGCTGGGCTATACAGAGCCATTGCTACCCTTTCTTCCAAGATATGGGCTCCCGCACTGCGGTTGGCTGAGGTTCCATCTTATGGCGCACGAGCTCGACCAGCTTCATAAAGGAGGCTTTGGTCATGCGAAAGTTCTGGAGCCACCGATCATGATCCCATGCCTGCAAGCCATGTAAAATATGGTTATGCATTAGACTAGTGTATGGGTTTTACATCAAAGCTTGTCGAGGGTTCGACAAGCACTCAACCAATGCTAGCAAGCTATGTGTCGAGGACTTTGGCTACTGAAAAAGGTGGAGTGATCTCCAGCATGGTTTGCATTGGACAAATGCATATCATGAATGCTTCTTGCTCACAGCCAGGTTTTACATAGGAGAAGGCAAAGGCTCTGTAAAGCATCATACGGAAAGTATAGAATGACACCATGCTTGCAAAAACTTTGAGTTGGTTTTATGGTAAGAAAGCCATCTATTTATCATAATAAGAGGGACAATGGTTTCCAAGTAGAATGCAGAGCACTTCAGAGAACACCCCTGGAACAAAGGTATGACACTACAGCACAACTCAAATCTGGGGGAAACATTCAAATATTTTATTCATAACAACACAAATACCTATCCAGCATCATAATGCCTTTGATCCAAAAATGTTGCCTAGCAAAATACATTTTCTAAACTCCATATTTTTCATGCTCAGGCTAGACAACAATCATTTTGGCAATTTGGGGTTGACGATAGTTATCATGACACATAAGTGTCAACAAAATACACAACTGAACTCGCTGGGCTTCAGACACATCACATAAACAGTATTTACATGAATTTTTTGTTTCATAGGCATGTAACTTTTGTTAGGTCCTCCTATAATCCACATTGTCCATGCTCATGGCAAACAGCGATCACCCTGGTAATTTGGAGTTGACCATAGTGATTATGACACACAAGTGTCAACAAAATACACAACTGACCTCACTTTACTTCAAACACATCCAATAAGCAGAGCAATTAACTTAATATTTTGTTTGATAGGCATACAATTTTGACTGGACTTCTCATGAGTATGAAGCATCCTTTTTTTTGAGCATGGGATTGCAGCTCTGGGTCACAACATTATGTCGCCTAATAAAATTATCTGCCTCCACAATGCTGTTTATAGCTTTATGTGTAGCTTAACTGTTAATATGGGGTGCAATCACAGTGCAGAAGGTGAGAAAGTTGCCACTGGTCCACAATGCAGAAGTATGTGTATAAATGAAACAGCATGCATGATCACAAAGTCACAAAGAAGGAGACATTCCATCACTCAGACAATAACAACTTAACTACAGACAGCACTCAGAAAAAACACACCACCCTGCATCACTTCTTGATAGAACCACAGCTTGCGGACTCTTGACAGTCTCCATCTTCTTCCTCCATGCAGCAGCTGTCTCTGAACTCGGTGCAGATCCAGAACGCAGTTAACGATGTGGCGTCTTCTTCTCCGTAACTGAGTTATGGTGCGAAACCCTCTGCCACCCCCGCTCATCCCATTAATGGCATGAACACCCTTTTGGCACAGCAACGGATGTTTGGCACACAACCATACCAAAAGTACGGCTTGAGCCAAGTACAATTCCACCATTCTATCCATCTTCGTTCAATTACCCGTCACCACTTGCAGTCTGGGCGCGAAATGCTTGCTTTCAGTTATGGTCCAGTACGCCATTTTCGTCGCACTTGCGCCAGAAACGCAAAAATAACGCTAAAAGATCGCAAATTGCCACGGTAACGCGCTAAGCGCTAATCGGAAATTTACGATAAATCTTTTGATTTGCTCATGTAAACGTGTTGAATTGTCGTCACTTTCGCAAACGATTCGAATCGTAAATTTACGGTTATGGTTCGCCGACTCATGTAAACTGGGTGGGTATTTTTGATATTTGCTTTCAAAACAATGCTTGACTATTCTTTTCGCCACATTTTCATGGCACTGATATCAGTTCAAATGTCAATGCTTAGGGTTCATATTTCTGTGAGTGGCCGATGCCTCTTTCAGGTGCGGTCAAATTTTGTTATTGATTCTCGTGAAATTAGTTACCAAGCGTACCCCGCACGATTAACTCTAATATCTGACATTCGTGATGAGACACCCTAACTCCTCACGTAAATTACGATAAAATAGTACATAAACAATGTTATGTACCTTATCCAATTCCCAACGCACACCGTCTACTAGTTTTTGTCACCGATCATGATCGGTAAATCAGAAGTTTTTTTCCCCACTGCCAATGCGTACGGGGAATGTGTAAAATGTCGCACGGCTTCTAGGCCAGGCATCTTGCCAGTCCATCTTGAAATGTTCCAAACCGGGTCCGAGGATCGGATAAAAAGTCTGGAAAACAGGCATACCCTCAGCAAAGCCCTGGATGAATCAGACCGACGATTTAGACGGTCTAGTCCTGTTGCCGGCACGGCGCCAGCAGCTGGCAATATGTAAGCAAGCTGATGGCTCATGAGAGGAAAAGCAGGACGAAAACCCTGTCTCACCGGCCAAACTGTAGCAAGTCGTGTCCTCTTAGAGTCGCCGCAGCCACGTCGTGTTGTACGGGCACGCGCATGGCGGTAATTCCTGTAACGGGCACCGTCGGGTCCGGCCTAACGACGCGTTGTCATTTATGTACCGTTTGCTTCGTCACAGCCGGAGCACCTGCGGCTCACATATTTCGAAAAGTGAAAAGTCAGCACCCAGCTCCGTTTCCTTGCCCTCCGTAATGGTTGGTGCTTCCGTCCGTTGTTGATGGTGCTTCACGGCTGTGTTAGTTGACACCAGAGCAAACGTCATCGAATTTCGGTAGCGGACCCTAGTGATGCACGCTTTCCAACCCCCACCTCAGTAGCAACCAGGGCTGGCCGGACCTACTGCTGGGACTCTGGCAGGCTTCAGTGAACTCTGCAGTTCCCCGTTGTTGATTTCTTGCGAAGCGGTTCAGTAAAACAGCCGTGCTCGGTGGAGACGCCCCACTCGGCTCGAGCACGTCTGCTGGCTGCGCAGTGACGTGCTCACTTCTGCTGACTGTGTTGTAACGTGTTCACTTGATGTGCACACGTCCACACGTTGGCGCATAGAATCCCGGGCAAGACTGGTGACGTCATGGATAGATCACTGCCGTTCCTGCTGCTGCTGCTGCTGCTGCTGCTGCTGATCCTGCCGGAGGTCGCCACGGCCGTCTAGTCTGAACAGGAATGCGTAGCAGAATACGCCGCGCACCAGCGATGGAGATCAGCGCACCTTATCGGCACGGTACCCACAGCAGGTGATATGCTAACATGCTGAAGTCTTATGAGAAATGCGTTGATCGAATGGTATGAGATCGCATCCGAAGGACACGGTTCTTATTTGCACGGTGACACGCTGCACGGCTAGGGGTGCTGGCAAGGGGACGCAATTAGGCGCAGAATGATGTATTGGCGAGGCAAAGCCCAGTTCGGCAATGTGGCCCGGAACTCAAGTGTCCTCCCAGAGTAGAATGGCCACACAACCCGACTAGAGACGGGGGCGAACAATTAGGATGGGGGCAAACCATTCTTGTAGAATGCCTTTTAAAACACCTGATGGCTTTTGCACTCACAGACATGTTATATACACATGATCCAGTTATATATATACTAACCATATATATATATATATGTATATATATATATATATATATATATATATATATATATATAAGACGTAACCAAGTGGTGGTCGCTTGGGCCCCGGGCTCCGGTGGCTGTCTCGCGCGTGGAAGGGCTGTGTGCGGGAAGTACAATCTGTGATCGGTAGGATGGGTGTGACTAAGTTAACGGGTCACTGGGGGGTCCAGCCAACAAAAAAGCGGGTTAAGTTACTTCTCGAAGTGTCAATGTGATAACAGGTTAACCATCCACCAGCAGCGAACTAGTCATGAAAGACCTGCGTCCATCGTAAGATACGGCATAGGTGGACTGTTGACAGTCAACAGTCCCAGCATCACCAAAACGAGTAACCTACGCAATCAACTGTTGCAAACATAACGTAGCATGCACGTTACAGCATACGTACGGCCGTTTTGGGAGCTAATTTATGGTTTTACGACCTGTGGGGCATGACCCCATTTAGACCCCCTGAATAAACACTTGGCTAGAGGTCAGAACGCTGTACAGAGGCCTGAGCGATGGCCAGGACGTCTTATTGTCGTTTTTCATCTGAACGCAAGGATCAAGTGGCCTAAAACAGAGAATAAATCGGAATTTAAGAAAAGTTGGGCAATTTCGTGTCTGGGATCGACGATATCAATGTTATACCACGATACCACTTCCCTTCCACTCAAAACGTATTAAAAAGGCTCTTCTCTGATTTCTCGCGGCGTTCTCCGCAACAATTTAGAACATGTCATTGAAGCATTTTGAAATCTTTATTTTTTCTACGCATTGTGACAAAAATTTGGGTACATAGTACTTTCAAAGGCGGTTTCAGGGTGCAGTAGTGATGCGTGTCTCCATCGAATTCAGTGATGATGTCAAGGTGGTGATCTCCCTGAGCCAGGCGCTCTGGATTGATATTTCTTGCGAATAAGACAGCTGCCAAATAAGCATGTTCATTGCAATGCGGCGAGAACAGCATGGCAGAGGCGGTTACAGGGCTCGAAAACGGTGTGTCGCCACACAGTGCTAGACAAGGGATACTTTTCGGTATTTACATAAAAACCCTTGCGGTTCAGAACGTTATACAAGCATTAGAGAGCTACGGTGGGCAAGACATTTTTAAGTTTTGCGAAGGGAGTTTGTAGGAGCATAGTCCCCAACTATGCCGGTCCCCTGGTGCTATGAATGGATAGGGTAGGAAAATGATTTCGCATGTAAAGCTGCAAATTTGCACCATTGAAACACAAATAAATATGCACTACTAGCAATTGCACTGCATGATCCGTAAGAGCCACTGTTTTCCCGCTTGGCTCTTGGCTCACTTGACTCACTTGGCTCTTGCTATACCAACCAAAATGTGATCATTAATAGCTGTGTTGTGTTTGCCAGGACACTCGGGTTTTTGGAAGGTTTCGCAGCTTCATGAATAGCAATAAATCTTGGAGTTAACCCCAAGATTCTACTATTTTAGCTAGTTGGAAGTTTTGATGTGGCATAAGTTACATCGCATTGCATGATGCATCTAATTAAGGACAGTGAACACAAGATAAGAGCATGTGTTTGGTTCTTAAATGCAGGTTGTGACATTGCGCCGGTTGTGACACATTCGTGTAGTGTTTGTACCCGTGTGCAGTGTAGTGAAACGAACTTTAACTGAGGGACCTTCAGCTTATTTGAAATATCCGGTATTCTCTACTCGGTCAGCGCGAAATCATTAGTCGATGCATACAATTTAAAGACATAGCCCGTGAGCTACTGAATGAGGTGCAAGCATGATATCTCTCTTATATTTTGGTGATAAGAAATTTTGAATTTCACTTTCTTCCTCATCATTTGTAGCTGGAATCTGAGGGCATATGACATATAATAATATTATTGAGGGCATATTTCGTTCAAGTAGAAATTCCAAGGACCAGGTACTTTGATCACTGCCAACTAAGCCATATGACTGATGTTAGCCAAACAATGTCATACATTAGATAGCAATGACATTACAATATATGCACATTTTAAGAAGAGTGGGTTTAAAATTGAGAAGAAATGTCAAGTGCAGACTGATGTTGACTTAAGCTGAGCATTGTAGCTCAGCAGGCTGTTCGCAGGGTGTTTTCCTAGCTGGCCTGGCCACGCGGGGCTGCGGGTTCGCATTTTCGAAAACGATGCATCTTTTGGTCTCTCCGTGCCTAAATATTCAACAACCAGTGCACTGGTGAGCCTTCATCAAGGACTATCACCATGAGCGACAGAAGAATGGAGTCTTCGTGGGTTTCTGAACTAGGGATGCAGCTAAACACTGATGTACGCCGCGTCATTTTGAAGGCGGGGATGCGATGGCGATCATGTGAGAGACATTTACGATGTTCTCCTCAAAATAGTGATGACAATCCTTCCTTTTCCGAGCTTTGGTTTCACTCATATCAACTCAAGCTAACGTCAAGAGCTTGAGTTCGGTGTAGGAGACCGATATTTGTCCCTGATTGAAGTCAGGCTGCGAGTAAATCTTCTGCAAAATATATATTCAGTGTATGTTGCCGCCCAACTCACAGACCGAACCTTCCTCCCATTCCACATTTCAATGTACCCTTGCCACTGTTCGCTGTGCCAATGAGCGACGATGTGCCACTGCTTGTTTCAGGAGAGGGGCTTTCGTGGCTGCAGGCGTTCTCCCGCCGCGGTGTTTTCCTGCAGCTGACGACAGCGCCGACCGAACCACATGTCACGTGTCGCATCACACACAAGGCAGACGTCACGATCGTGCTAGCCACTGGCGGCGGCGGCGTGCTGTGCCCACGTGAAGCGGTCTTCGGCTGGACTGAAATGCGTCGGCGAGCGGACGGCGGCGTTACGTTCGCCGCAGTTAGCTGGAACTCCGCTCAGGGCAAGATGGCTGCCGTGGATGACACTGAATGTCTCAGCGGTCAGCTGACGCAGCGGCTCGGCCGCAGCGTGGCGCCAGTTGACTTCCGCGGCTTTCTGCGCGGGTTGCAAGTGAATGTCAGCATGGTCGGCCGGATGAACGGCAACGCTGCAGTGGGAAGGGACGGAGGTCAACTGGCGCTGCGCGACGGACCGCACTCCGACACTGAGCACGGCGCCCTGCTTCGCTACCTCTCCGAGCTCCTCGGGTCCTCGATCTCGGTCCGAATCGTCCACCACAACAGCATCATGGGCTCGTTCCACCGTCAGGACAATATGCTTGCCAGCAACGGCTCTGACTTGTCGATGAACCTTCTGTCGCACACGGTCAAGCGCTGGTCGATGATGCGGTTGGCCTTTCCCACCGCAATGGCGATAGACCGAGTGACCATCAACAGTCCCAGCGCTCAGAAGAGGCCGTTCGAACTGGAGCGCCCCTTCAGCCGCCCTTCATGGATCGTTCTGGGCGTGCTTCTGACCGTCCTTGGCCTTACGATGGTAGCATGCAGGACCATAGCTGTCTTCAGGGCCTCGGAGGTAGACTGCTTCTGCGAACAGAAGTCTGTCTTCATCTCCAACTTATACGGCCTAGTCGGCATGGTGTGTAACCAGTATGGCTCCGGAGTGTCAGCGCCCAAAGATGCTTCGCGCACCGTGCTCAGCGTGCTCTGCTTCGCCTTCACCTTCCTCGTCACCTGCTTCTACTGCAGCGTCACCCCCAGCTTTATGGCGCTGCAAGAGCCCCAGCTGCCCTACTCTGCCGTGTGCCAGGGACTGGAGGCGGATACGCTGCAGGTGGCCATCCCTATGGGTGGCACTATAAACCGCATCCTCACCAGCAGTCACGACCCAGTGCTGCGCCTTATCGCCGAACGTAACCACAGTAACCGCTACAATGTCGACGTCATATCTCCGGAGCAGGCGCGCGAGTGGCTGCGCAGCCCCAACCACGGCATCCTCATGCGCAACATCGAACTCGCGGACGTATTCCGCGAGCGCAACGACTCGGTGTGTCTAATGCCGACGGTGATGCTGCGCCGCCACCACGGGATGGCCTACAGCCGCCGCTTCCGCTACGGCCGCCTGCTGGACCTGTTTCTGTTGCGCGTGGCCGAGACTGGCCTGGTGCGCCGCGTGCTGCGCCACAACCGCCCACCGGAGCGGCCGCTCTGTCAGCTGGACACGCGCACGGCCAGCTGGCAGCCGCTGGACCTGACGGATGTGTACACCGTGTTCGCCGTGCTGCCGGCTGGCGCCGCCGCCGCCCTGCTGCTGCTGGCCGTCGAGCTGATGGTGTTCTACAGGGCCGGCCACGCGGTCCATGGTTGCCGACCGTGAAGGCAGCTTGGGGAAAAATGAGGAGCACCAAATCGGGAGTCTTTAAACTGGGAACTCCTATCACCTACAGAGACGTTTCAGAGATAGAGTGGATTGAGTTGCTGAACGGCCTGCCTGTCTTCGTCTCAACTGCGCGGGGTTTAAGCGGTGAGACGGGGATGGAGAAAGAGCGACAGAAGGGAATCTGAAAGCGGGTATGAATGCAGGGATTGGAATAGATGGGTACACAGATGAAGTAGGGTCCTCCTTGTAGAGGTTAAGAGGTGCGTGCTGCATTTTCAAGGTTTTCTGCTTTCTAATAGCCCGAAAGTTTGAAGAAAGCTTTTTCATCAATACTCTGGAGTTTCGCAGTCCAGACATTCTGAATCCCTCGACACTTTTGTATAGCACCATCAGTGGTATGAAATTAGCGAGCTTTCACATGCTGGCAGGCTCTGTTTGACCCATGCTGACGCGACTAGGCAGCGTGCGGCGCTGAACGCGGTCTGCGGCGCAAGCTGAATGGATTCGTGAATGCACCGCCCATCGATCCGGTACTGTCACGGTCGATGGGCTTCGGGCAGATTATGTTTGGGCTCACCCAGCACTTAGGTCATTGGTGTCTGTAAAGCCACCCTTCTAACGACTTCTCCTCATGTATGTATTTTTTAGTAAAGTGTCCTGGGTACAGCTGGATAACTGGTGTATCGAAGACACATCGTGGAACGTCGCAGACTGTGCCAATTCTATCTGGCTTAAGGCATTTCAGTCACTTGAATGACTTTCAAATAGCGGTTTTCTCACGTCTCGTTCTCCAGAATCACGTTCTGAAACGGCAGCATATGAAAATTCAAACTACCGTTGCACACATATCCCAGTATAAGATAAACCCCGGCCTCCATGAATGCCAGCAAATTTTCGTGTTTTATTGATCTCAACAGACGTTTGATTAAACCGTGCTCAACAGAGCACATGTTTCATTCAACGTTCCCTGTAAGATTTTTGAAGAAAAAACGAGCAGTCAATCTATACAAAGTGACATAAGCAGTACCCAACGTTCCGCATCAAGGCGGAACGTTGGGATATAAGATATTAAGATAGTTTCTGCGCGTCAACGCGATAGCCCCCTGAGCTTGTCAGTCTCATCCTATAACAATGCTAGCGCTACGGAGGTGCTCGCTGTTTAGTTTTATTTGCAGTGCTCGCCAATAGCGTGTGCCGACAACAGCGCGCTACCGGCGGGTTTGTGCGCGTGCGGTACGTCGATGACGCCAGGTTTGTGATCACTCCAAAACAACACCGAATGCAGTCATTGGATCTCAGATCTCAGGCAAACCGAAGGAATGCATAATTCCCATCTGGCGATTTCAGCGTATGTGAGACAGTGGTTGAGCTCCATTGCCATGGTACATGCCCTTTGTAGTAGTTACGCGGAAGGATTGAGGCGAGATTTTGGTACCACGGATGGTGACGGATGGAATAGTCGCTCAGACTGTCGTTCCGGACCGGTGTGCTAGTATGTACAAAAACCTTCGGGCAGATAAAGCGGCTGTTCCCCACTTGTTTTGGTTTTAAGCCGAGACAGCCATTCTGAAGACTATTCAGTGCAGCTCACAGTCATGGCCTTTTACCGGGAGTGTTTCACATTTGAAGGTATTAAGACAAGGATCAGATATCATGAAATGAGCTCAATTTTAACTATGGCATACTTTTAAGTGCTTGAGACTTTTCTAGACAGCGCAACTTCTCTTTTGAAAAGATAAGCTCCTCAATAGGTCAGTCTGATCGCGTCATTGTACATTCTACAACATTGATTGAGACCCAGTTGACGGCCGTTATACCTGGGCATCGTGCCCACGAACGCTAGCTTTGAACGTATAGACAATTGCATTTGTAATGACGTTGATCGCCGCATGACCAATGCAATAACAGAATTTGATCGGCATTGTTATGGTGTCATCGGGGCCTATGCAACCTTGAAATAGTCTGCAAAAATAGTCCGCACATGAATAGTTCGCGGGTGTGTAGGTCAGAAACTGGGGGATTTAGGACTTAAGAAGGCCTGCGAACTGTACTGAATGCTCTTCAAGATGGCTGTATCTGTTTATAACACCATACAAACGTGGAACACCCCCCTTTAACGGGGAATGTTACACTATTGAAGATCTTGGGGCAGTTATTAGATATGATGGGAAAAGTTCATATGCACCTATTGGTATGCTCGTAAGTGTAACATACCGTTCTAGATAACACAGTCACAATCGCTATTTCGCATATACGCTCCTCAGTGCATCATCATTTGATAACGTCATGATTTTCATGACGTTTGAGTTGTCGCCAGACTCGCCGTTGCAGAACTGTCACTGTAGCGAACGGGCTGGCTCATTGATAGTATTTTACTTGTCGCGAGGTGGCTCATTACTTTAGATGCCAGCGAAGAACCTGACAACTATTGTGTGCAAGCGTTTTGGCTCTTTCGCGTAGTGTCCTGGTATATGTGTCCGTGATTTTGCACTGTTTTAGTTGCATTCGCATTCTCAGATATGGTACTATTCTTAATTTTTCGGCTCCTAGTATCATATTCGTCATAATTAGTAGCAAGCCCAAATGCCTGCATTGTTTCACAAAACGCGGTTCGTGATTGATGCTTGCATTTGATGCCTTAAGCTGGTTTAAAGTTAATTGTGGTCCACTTACCCGGTGGTTCGTGTTGATGTACTCCAGACACAAGTGAGTCAATGGCCATATTTGTCGTAATCTAGAGCACAGTGCCATAATTATCCCATTTGGCTTTGATAATTGTGACATGTTACATTCGATTTTTATCTTTTGACTTTTTGCATTTAACTTTCAGGTTTTGACTTTCTAGCATCTGATCTTTTGCCACGTGGCTTGTCTGACTTCTATACCCTTTCACTCATGCCTATTTCATTTTTGGGAGTTTGGCTTTTATCTTTTTGGCTTTTGTCTGTTGACATTTTGTCCTTTTTAATTTTTGGATTTTTGCCCTCTTCGCCGTTGGACTTTTATTCTGTTGGACTTTTTGCCATTTGACTTCATCTCATTCGACTTTTTGTCCTATAACTTTTTGTCCGGCTAACGAGTTGTGCACCCGTAATGACCACGCAGTCACTTCGTCAGTTGGACTACGGTGGGCTGGTGGCTGCCGTGCTGTGCACCTGCCATGAGAACGCAGTCACATCGTCAGCTGGACCGCAACCAGCTGGACCGACGCGCTGATGGCCGCCATGCTGTGCATCCCCCATGAGAACGCAGTCACTTCGTCAGCTGGACCGCGGCGGGATGACGGCTGCCGTGCTGTGTAACCGACACGAGAACGCAGTCACTTCGTCAGCTGGACCGCGGCGGGATGACGGCTGCCGTGTTGTGTAACCGACATGAGAACGCAGTCACTTCGTCAGCTGGACCGCGGTGGGATGATGGCCGCCGTGCTGTGTAACCGACATGAGAACGCAATCACTTCGTCAGCTGGACCGCGGTGGGATGACGGCTGCCGTGCTGTGCACCCCCCATGAGAACGCAGTCACTTCGTCAGCTGGACCGCAGCGGGCGGATGGCTGCCGCGGTCCAGGCGACGAGGAGACTGGCGCTCTCGCCATGGGAACGCAGTCACACGGTCAACTGGACCGCGACGGGCTGATGGCCGCCGTTTCTGTGGCATACCTTGTCGCGGACCAATCGCTGCTGGTTGGGGCGGCCCGGAGATGGATCGATGTGGTGTCGCTCTGGTGGAGTGCGTTCAGGAGCTGTGCAGGACGGGGAAGGGGGCTGCGGAGCTGACCCCTGTAATGCTCTTTTTTGGGGGGAAGGAAATGCTTCACATGTAAAGATTTGCAAGCAAGCATCAGACATAATGAAATAAATTCATTCATAACTATGAGTGTGCTTTCAAGTGGAAAGAACTGCTTCAGACAACGCAATTTTTTATCAAGTAAATATGCTCTTAAACACGCCGTTATTTGATAACGTCATGGAACGCCTGTATGACGTTCACGCATTGCCAACCTAGCCGTGCGAAATTGCCACTCACTTGTAGTACTTTATACTCGTTGAGAGATGGTAGCACGGGCCGGAAGTGTTCGCTGAGCCAGATATCGTTATGCGCCCGTGTGATAGCCTTTCTCGTGGGGCTCTTGCATATTTATCCGGGACTTTGAGATGCTTGCCTGTATTCACATGCTCGTTACTCTTAAGTTGTTTTCTTACACATCTTATTTCCGTAAGAACTAGCAAGTGACGAAACCGTGCCGAGCCTTGCATATTGCGTAGCGAAAAAAATGTGATAGACGTGAAAACGTTGTGGAGGTATCACAGGGAATGAACGTACCGGCCAATTGGCCAAGGAAGCCATGACGGCCCTTCACACTGCACCCATCCCTGCTGACCACGCCGGTATGGAGACATCCATCCGTAAGTTAATAAACGACTTTGGCAACAACAATGGACATAAAACAGTAGATTCAAACTTCATGGCATCCAGCCAGTCATTGCACCTTGGACATCAACAAAACGCACGGACTGTTTCGAGGCGAAGTTGTTACCCGTCTTCGACTTGGACGCCCAAAGCTCACTCACAGTTGTTTGTGTTGGCAACAGCCTCATCCTCTTTGTCATCCATGTTGTCATCTTCTTGCATTCAGGCACATTCTTTCTGAATGTGGCAAATACCAAGAAGAATGGAATATTCTGCAAACCTATTGCCGTCAACGCTAAAAACCTATAAGATGATGATCATCCACATTGGCTTGATGTTTTGTTCGACTTCCTATAACGTACAAATGCGCTTTAAATCCTATGAATAATCGTGAGTAACGACTTTTGTAGTTTTTGTCTTCAAGGCGTGAAATGCTTTTTTAGGCTAAAGTCATCTGCCACCTGTCATCTGCCACCTGGCCACGTTGTTACTAGGTGCGAACCTGAAATACATTTTCGTCTTGCAGTTTTCTTTAACAGCTGCGCTGGAAACGGACTAGATACACGCTAAGACAACTTCGTTCGGTGCAAAACATTTTTTCGTAGTGCCTCGGCGACATTTTGCTGGTTTACTGGCTTGAAGACTGCTCTCTGGCGTGTTGCGTCTCGGTTGGTTTGACTGGTGCCTCCATTCGCGTCGTGCTCTCACATGACCCGACGAGTAGCAAAAACCGACTTGCAGGTTTCCGGGATCTTGAGAGTGATGAAATGGTCACCCCGTGATATGAAGCACTTTAAAAGTGACTAACAGCTACTGCACGCTCCGGCTGCTCGCACGGAGCAGCGAACACTAGCGTGAGCGGACAGATCAGATGGCCGCGTTATGGTGCAGGTGGCACCACCTGATAAGGAACGTGGCGCCATCTGCTACGAGCTCGGTGCGCGCCGGATGCAGGCGCTCGAGTGGTGTATCAAATCCGCAGTAGCTGTCGGAATGGAAATAGCAACGTTCATAAGGCAGAGTTTGTCTATTCATAGCTGAAAAACATAGAATTTACAACAGGGATAATAACAATGCCTACATATGATACGTTTCATCTTAAACGCAATTGCCATTGGCCTTCAACATATATGCATTATTTAGATTTGCTTTGTTCACAGCAGCAAGCTATACAAAATGCATCCCGAGGTCTTGAGAATGTTTTTCACGTTGCCTTACAAAATTGTTCCTGCAGCATCAAACAATACCCTATGGCTGTAAGTGGTAGCGCTGAATCCCAACGATGTCGCTCGAGTGGCAACGAGTCTGTGACACAATGTTATTGCTATCCTTACTGTACGCGGCATCACACAAACGGCGGCGAGGTTGTGGGGTGAAAAATGGATCGTAGAAAGAGGGAAATGTGGATGATTTCAAAGCTTTCTTGTGGTGTAAATTCCGTCTTACTGCAAGATGCATCCACTTATGGACAGCAGACACCCGACAAGTCTTCGTATGGTACTAGAATACGGGCTGTGACGTTGCGGCGATTGTGACGCATTCGAGTGGTGTTTGTACCCATGTACGGTGCAATGAAATGAACTTGAAGTGAGGAAGCTTTGATGACTTGAAATATCCAGCATTTTTTGCTCGGTCAGTGTAAGCAAGTAATTAATGCATGCAATTTTAAAAGACATGGTCTGTGGGCTACTTGAGCGCCGGCTGTAGACGCATGGCAAATTTCAGGCCGTCTCTCTGCCAGACGCAAGCCACCAACCGCACGCGTTCTCCGCCAATTAACAGTCAGAACTCGCACTGAGCCCGATACAACTCGCATAAGCCAATAACCAGCGGCCTCCCCAAGTTCTCCGCAAATCACATTCCGCAAATTTGAACCGCCAGCCAGCCGGCACCTCCAATCTCAAGCGGGCATCGCTGGCGTAGTTTTTTTGTGCGGTTATCTCGGCATCGCGGTTCGTGAGGATGCGTTGCTCCGTGTGATGGTCCTAACCTTGTGGCGGGTAGGTGGCGGGTTCGACTCCTGGGGCGGTGGTTGATTTTCGATTGGTCCTCTTTTGCACGCTTACATCGGCTCTTCTGTAGCAGTTCATAGGCATGTAAATAACACCACTTTTTCTAACACCCCTTTCCGCCCACTCCCCCTAATCATTGAGTTCTCCCTGCCGAACTGCCGAATGCGCACCAGCCTTTTATGCACAGCAAGGACACTGAAGGTGGTTTTAGACCGCTTTCTCGGTTTGTTAACCGGTATACTGCCCTTGCAACACGTTGCAAGCTGTTTAGCATTTTTTAAAATTTCCTTGAAAGAGCTCTGGTACTTTGCAGCCCTGCTGAATGTGGTGTTAGAGCGCTGTGTTGCTTTGTTTGGTCGACAAAACTCTTGCAAGGTCTACATGCTTTTTGGCAATGATTTCGTAGTTCTTTCTTGACTTTAACCATTTGTAAGGTCCTCGAGGACGCGGATTCGCTTCTTCATATAATCATGTGATCTTGTCGTCTTGGAAACTGTGCTCATTACTGTGCTGCACCCTGTGCTCCTCCCAGAACTAGATACCACTGTGAGACTGATCAATTCCTGGTGAGACACATAGGCACTTCACTGCTCGGGGTTGAGTTTTGGAGTTGAGATTTGGACAGAATGATCTCGACAGGAGTCCGTGGAGTGGTTCTTCCACTGCTACACGCGCCGAACACGACTTGGGCTTCTACCGCCCTGCCGGGCCTCTCGCCTTCTCCCCTCAGTCCGTCTTCGATTTCAACAATAGCTGAATTTAAGTGTAATTTTGACCCGTCCATCCCCCCCCCCCCCTTATGCCGAGTTGCCATTCCATTGTGGGGGAGTCAACTTGACCCCTCGAGATCTCAGGAACTAAGCAAGCTAGATACATCGAATTCACAAGGTGTATTGGCTTGCACATGAATTCACTTAGGTCAAAGTTTGAAGTTCCTAGGCTATGATCCTCGTGTCAAATAAGGTCAAACGATGTCAAACTCTAAGTAATTCTCCGAAGTGTCCCCAGAGCCTAGATAACTGTTCTAAGCAAAAGGCCACATGCTCATCTAAGATTGTTGGTGAGGTTGACCTTGTTGGCCTTTGAAGGTCATGGTGACCAAGATCGTATAATACTGCTCTGAGTTTTGCATTTGAATAAGCGGCAAAGATTACGCTAAGCAGTATGTTCCTAAAAACGAAACATCGATCTGTATCATTTCAGGTCAGTGGCCTATTCTGACCTTTAAGAAGTCCATGGAAGATGTCTAATACGGGTCCTGTTATCAATAAATTGGGAATGAGCACCAGAATCTACCCCATACATGAAGCCCTAGAGTAGTAGAGCAGGTTGGTTTTGACCTTGGCCTGACCCTCACATCTGACCCTAGGTCAATGGAATTTGTCCATTCAATTGTTTTGTTGCCTAAACTCCGTTGTTCCACCAGATTGAATGATTCCCTAGAAACTGACTTCGCTGAAACCATGGCCTAACTTTGACCTGCCGTAGGTCAGCGACCTTACAAGTTATATCTGAATGTGTAATACCATACGATTAACTATTCAATTTTCTACAGCTATGTACCGTTCGGAAACCATTTTTGAAAACCCTCAGGAGGGTCAATTTGACCCCACCTGAGCGCGGGTTAACGACAGCTAAGCATTCTCATCAATTATTGTGCCTAGTTGTGATGGTATACCTGTATGCCATCACAATGAGGCACAATAATTTGCATGCGGTGTGCGGCAGTCAGAAATTCAACATTTTGTCTTCTCTGTTCCAAAATATTTAACGTCAAAAAGGAAAGTTTCATCCGTCTCTTAGGAAAATGAACACGCTCCATGTACCTACGTACCACGTCTAGCCGGCACGGATCCACCCAGGCAGACTTCGTGCCGTGTAAGGAGTCAAGAAAAATCGAAATCTTAAGCTCGCACACCCAGGACCAAAGCTTTTAGCGCCACCAGATCCCGGGGGCACCAGCATGTTAGTTCGTTCGGCAAGCTGTTAACAGATTCAGGTCAATATAGTGATGGATATTCGTCCGACCGCGGACTTTCTACTGGCCCGAATATCATGGCATAGACGCCGAGTGCCTTTGTGATCGCGTTGTGTATTAAAAAGATGGCACCGTCATCTTATCGTAGGTCTTGCTTGTATTATCAACCAACAGACCTCAAACGGGTATGCAGTCACATGATTTAATACGGGCTCCTCTGACTTTTGCGGACGTTTGTGTAAAGATACATTGGAATATTCAACACTGCAAGCAAAAAAGCTTAGATCGGTGAGACCTCATACGGGACCCATAGTAGGTCAAAGCTGCGAATATTGATCTGAATATGGATCTAAGGTCTTTGCTGACTTGATCATACGTTGAGTATTCTCATTGACCAGGTCATAGGTCCTCTCCTGGGTCAGTGTCGGTTGTAGGCCCTTTCCATGCTCGTCCCTCCCCTGGGTCAGTGTTAGTTGCAGACATTTAGCATGCTCGTTCCTCTCATGCGGTTGCGTGTTGTGCATGGCGATGGAGAAAAGTAGGCTAAAATATAAACCAAACAGAGCGCGGGAAACCGTCTCCGACCCTGTGTCACTTGGCTGAGGGTCTGCAAAGCAGCTAACTTATGCCAAACTTAAGCTTCGTTCCCACTAAAAAAATGTCCTTTACGTTTAGTTGAAAATGAACAGAAACAACTGCGAAAACTTGTTCTGAATCTTTTCCAACACTTTCAGTGAGAAAAGGGACGATTTTCAACATTAAATCGCAAAGATTTGCTTCGTCAGAGTTAGGAGAGGAGATCCCCGTAGAAAAGTTGAGAAGGTGACTTCCCTCCCCCCTTGCGCTCCTCACCCTTGTTTCCGCGCCTATGCGGGACAGGGGCTCAGTTAATGGCCACCATTCCCATCCTCAGGCCTGTTTGGTGCGGGATCGTAAATCTTTATAATGCGAGGTGTTATAAAACACGCATGTGCTTGCCAGTGAATGTTTGCTTAGTTTGGCGAGCGCCGCTGCGAGGCACTCGCGTTCCCCTTCTCCTGCCCCAGTGCGAGGGACGCAGGCCACGGGGGCCGGGAGAGGAGGAGGTAACAAAGAGAAGACTGAGAGCTGCCGGCGTGAGGACGGACGTGCCGACGGGACGGACTGTGACGAGTGCCTGTGACGAGTGCCAAATACACAAGTGACTGGACGTACCGGGTGTACCAGTGAGCCGGAGGCGAGACATCGGAACAGCAAAACTTACAGTAACAAGTCATACGAAAGAGCTGTTTGCCAGTCCCGTTGTTTGTCATATTCTGGGGCTTTTTCGACGAGACATACAAGCACGCACAGAACCGTGCAGTGACATGTCAAGCATCCGTGCAAAAATGTATTAGGTAATTCCAGTAACACACATCGCATTTTACGCGTTTAGATTGCGTCGGGGCGTGCCGTCTGGATATCCGAGTTCAAGGCTTTCGGCCATGTTTCTAGGGCGTTTAGACTTCCAAAAAGGCCCCATGACCAGTCTCTGTGGTTATCTCCCTCATGCGGCAGAGTGCATGGATAATTATTCACCGCGCATAATGCAGCAATCGTCGCCGCCGCCCCCGCCGCCGCCGCCACCGCCGCCGCCACCGCCACCGCCACCGCCACCGCCACCGCCGCCTCCTCCGCCGCCGCCTCCGCCACCTCCCCCCCCTCCCCCACCGCCACCGCGCTGCATCTTGATGCCTTCCTCTTTTCCGGTAAAACGATTCAGAGTTGGTGTTCCGCTGATGCCCCTAAAATCAAGGCCATTGCAGAGTTAAGCCTGATATTGAAACTCACCGAAACATGACCAAACGTCGCGTGACGGCTCGAACCGATCTCAGTTTCCAGGGAACGCAACATGCATAAAGCACAACTAGTGGAACGGTCGGTTTGCTGGTCAGTTCGAAGGCAATTCATTCATATACCGCAATGATGTAGTGATGCTGAACTTAGGCGACACGATTGACGAAAAGAATGGGGCTATGACGAAATACAAAGATGGCATTACGCAGACGAATTAGCCAGATCCATTTTGCACGTTAATAGAAAGTTCCGATTTCTAAGCCCACCTTCCGTACAGTTAACTAAGCGCTATCAACATCCCGAGCGTAACTAACACCAGAACGGACAGCAGATCGTTGAAAATCAGACGTGATGCTACTACCTTCAGGAAGAGCGAAGTGCGCTGTCACCTCCGACGTCCACGAATCTTTGTCTGCAAGTGCGCTTGGCGCGTCGCCGCCCGCCGGCTATATACAGCACTGTTCCCCGCCGGCCGGTCGACTCGTGACTCACTGCGTTCAAGCATACCCCATCCCACCCGCACCGCCACACTCGATCCGTCACGAGAGGGCGGTGTCAGCTTGCCTGTGAGCTGCACCATACCCCGGGCTTGATCTCTTGTGTGCTGACTCTAAAGTCGACTGTTGGTGCTTGCGGACGCGGGCTCCTCTCCCGATGTTTGCACTTGATAAGATGGACTTGGCTGTCCGGTTTCCTATTGCGTCGAGTGCTTGGTGCGGGGAGGAAAAGCTCAACGTGCAGCAGTCGGAGTTTATCACTAGATTCGGTGGCACTGCCTGATAATCAGCACTTTACGGCTATCTATCTCGGAGTGAGAGATGGCGGGTAGGGGACTTCGGCGCATGCAATTCAACACCGGCAATCTTGGACGTGAAAAAGACGTTTTGCATGTCACAAAGATGGCTGGTGCGGTGTATGCTGTATCCCCGAGCATTTCTCATCCCATGCATGCTTCAGTGCTATTATGATACAGTGATTTTACCACTCGCATTTTACTTCAACACGCACTCGGATGGGGTCAGTTTAACCAACCAACGATTTTTTTTCTTCAAAACTTTCTAATTTCAGAATAGAACAGAACAGAATTTCAGAACAAAACTTCCAGAACTTCCGATCGGCGCGGCGCACCACGCTAGATTTTCCATAGCTGTAGGAACTTGAATAGCGGACCTTTTGGTACAAAAATGGTAAGTAGCTTGTGAGGTTGATGACCTTTGACGTCAAGGTCAGGCCGTGACTGTGAGGGCAATTTCTAGGGGATCGTTCAATATAATGCGACAACGGAGTGTTAGACAAAACCATGCATTTCTGGGAAAGTGTCTTAGGCGATACAACAATTTAATTGAGAAAAAATAATAAATTGTGTTGGCCCAGTCAGGTGTGTAGGTCAGATTAAGGTCAAAACTGACTTGCTTTTTACTCGAGGGTTTACTGCAGTGGATAGTTTCTGGCTACCATGTTGAATTAATTTATTATAGATACCGCAACAGACATGTTCGCTGGATCGCTTTAAGGTCAGAGTAGGTCACTGACGTAAAATGAGTTGCGTTAATATTTTCTTTTAGGAACATGCCGTATGGCATAATCCCGGACACTTTTCAAATGCCAAGATATAAGCAATATCGCAGATGTTTGGTCACCTTGACCTTCTAAAGGTCAAAAAGGTCACATGCACCACCAAAAAGCACCAGCTACGTTTGGTTATAACAAGTATCTAGGTTTAAGGCGATTGCATGACGAAGTCTGAGACACTTAAAACACCAATTTGTAGTGTGACCATGTTTGACCTTATTTGACCTGAAGGGACCTGGGAATATCAAACTCTGACAAAAGTGATTTCACAAAAAGGCCAACTCGCCCTGTAAATTTTGTGTCTCTAACTCTCTTTTTTGAGATATCACGAGGGTCAAGTTGACCCGTACCGGGCAAAGGGTATTGAACTGGCCACCCGAGCGTGTGTCAATGAATTTGATAAAAAGCTTACGACAAGAAATCTTCGGTCCGCCATCCTAATAGTAGAAGGGATGTGCAGTGAATCAGACTGCCACAATGTCCGAGGTAAGAACGGACGACCGATTTTCGTTCGTATCAGTTGAGCGGTTTACTTTGATGTCATTGCAATTGTAGCAAACTGTGGATTGCACCAGCCAGTCCCTGGAAATCAGGTGTGATGTCAATATCTTTAGGAAGAGCGATGCGGGCTTAGCACCCAACGTCAACGACTCTCCGTTTTCAGGTATGTAATGTGACTACATGATTAGAATAGTAATTAAGCCGCTCTTACATTCTTGACATGACGTACAGACAACATTCGCTGTAAGTTGTAAACGTATGTATGTCATGCTTTTCATCGTTCTTCCTCTGGCATGTTATAATTAATGCGTGTCATATTTGTTTTTGTACCACTTACTGACTTAAAACAAATATTGACGTTGTTCGAGTGGAAAACCAATGGCTGTGCAGTTAATGCTGCACGTCAATACACAATTAGATCCCAAGTGTATGAAGTATGTGGTGAAACAAATCACATGTTTATGATTCTTCGGGAAAACTATCATTACAGGTGGCAAACAGACACCTGACCTTTCATTATGCCTGATCATTTAGATACTGCGCTACGATATGCCATGATGAAATGGTGCACTACTTCTTGTTTCTAATGAAAACCCGAAAGGTTGCTGAAACATTTCATGTGGTGCATCGCCTTTTGAAATAAGTTATACTTATATGGTACCATGTTAACGTGGATGGCTCGCAGAGAACGCCCATTTTCGCCACGCAAGAATTCCCTAGACCTTTTCAAGTTAGCGACAGAGCCAAAATGTGATGTGAAATCTGAAATGTACAAGAGCAAGGAAAAACGGGAGCGTAACGCATGCCATATCGTCTGGACTTTCAAATTACCCGAAATTTGAGAAAAAAAAACAAATCGCGTTTGACTACATAGCTGAATGCTTCGCCTGGAACAATCTGACATCAAACGTATGGTTAACTTAATGAGTCGGCGAAATGCAAATCGAAGAGGTCTCAGCCCTCGCGGAATTTACTTGTAGCATTACGCCTCCCTTTAAGTCCTCTGTTTTGTCTTTAAGAGCAACGTTTGATTCATGTGTTATCTGGAGCATTCACAACGTCATTGCTACGGCTATATATATATATATATATATATATATATATATATATATATATATATATAAGGCTCCCCAGATGGTCGGTTGAATGCGACGCGCTCGGATGTCGGGGGGGGGGGGGGGAATTCGGCCCCGCGAGATGTCAAAAACCAAGAGGGCATGAGACGCCAAATTCTACCCTGTCTAAGCAAAAAGTCATCGTTGTCTGCATCAAATCGATGGCCTCATGTGACCTTCAGAAAGTTAAGATCATCAAAAACCACGGGATTGCTTTGACATTCAACTTCAAAGTCGGCGTTAAGAGCTACGTCATGTGACATGTCACTCAGACCAAAGAGTTGATCGGAGTTATTTTAGGTTATTAACCTCCTCTGACCTTTATTAAATCGAAATTATGTGTTTCTGTACATTCCTGTGATCAAGTGATTGAAAATAAGCGTCAAAATCTATAACACAAGGCGAATTTCACAGTAATATAGTGTTTCGGTTTTGCATTGTAACGGTCTTTACATCTGACCCAAATTTAATTGAATTGATCGTGCTCCTAAATTCGTTAACGTAATTGTCTTTGAAACCAGCTCAGCGGTGCATGACTTTGTTATAAACTCCATTGTCGCATCAACGTGAACTTCTCGTTGGGATTAGTCTTCGCTGACAGCCATGGCCTGGCGTTGACCTGCTGTCGATCGAGGTAACTTGCCGACTTAAAAGTATATTTTGGTTGTAACTTACGAGGTAAACTTCATTTTGACACCAAAAGCTCCGCTTTTCAGTTTCCTGCAGCTATAGAAAGTTTGGTGTACTTACGCCTCATCACTTGGATGTTTTCATTTATTTTGGGAAACCCTCTATTGGGGGTTAAAAAGACCCTGCCCAAGCGCGTGGCAGCCAAAACGACTGCCGCAGTTAACCTCTTGGTCGCCAGTTGCCAGTGGTAGGAACATGAATAAAATAATCTACTTTATCCGTTCAAAGCAGCATGGTAACAAGAATCTGTGCATCCACCGCATCACAGTACATGTGGGTTGGTGCACCAGAAATTATGCTCACATGACATTTTGTTGTCCATCAATTAACAACTGGCAAAAAAGGTCATACGGGGTTGCGGCGGCCTGATACCGCGCTCAGAGTCACAGAGGTCATAGTGTTCCACGAGGTGGTTTAATTTGCCGGCAGCAGCCGTCCGTCGATTTGAAATCACCCAATAAACGTTTTGACAGTATGTTTTTAGCAATCAGCAAGGATCCCGGAGTCATCTCGGCAACTACTTGGTGTAACTGAAGCATATAAGCAAGAAAAATCTCGTGGTTTGCGCTCGGCTTATGCATTGAACGGAATGTTCCACATTTGAAGATGTTGAAGCAAAAACAAATATGATGAAGTAAGCTCACTTATGAGTATTGGTACACTTTGAAGTGAAAAAGGCTGCTTTAGGCAGCACAATTTCTTTGTTTAGTAGATATGTTCTTCAATATGTCATTGTTTATGTCATCGTACCTTGCACAACAATGATTGAGAGCCAGTTGACGACCGTTATATCTGGAGTGGTGCTCATGAATACAAGATGTGAACGATACAGCAATGATGTTTTTATTGGCCTTAATCGTCGCATGGTTAATGAAATAACGGGATTTCAATGACGGTATTATGCCATCATGAATGCCTTGGTGACCTTGAAATAGTATACCCGCAATAGCTTGCACATCTTCGCGGACGTGTGGCTAAGAAACTAGAGCGGCTTAGGTCTTAAGAAGGGTAGGGCTGTGAACTGCACCGAGTGAGGCCTATTTCAGGATGGCTATTTTTCGAGATATTTTAAGATGTTTTCAGCTGAAGATCGACCCCACGCCTTCAGTGGCTGGCTGCGCTGGCTTGCGTCAGCCCGCTAGTGTGCGGTGTCTCCTCCGGCCGGGAATGTACCAGTGAACCCCTGCCGTCGGCGAACGCTGCCTGACTGGTCGGCCCCCCGCATTGGGCGGGGGCATCCCGCATAGACCAGCGTGCCATCCCCCCCCCCCCCCCCGTCAGTGAGTCAGCCGCCGGGCGCGGCCACCCACTGAGCTGGTGCTGCTGACGATGACGCACGGGCTCGCCCGCGGTGTGCCCGGGCAGGAATTAAACGACCGATAGAACTTCCTGACAAGCTCGTGCTCCGTGACTCTGGGACCGGTTGTCACCAAGCCTTCCCCACTTGATACGCCATGCTCGATAACCTACCATATTCAGTGGAAAGTGACCTTGGGTCAGTTCAAAGGTCAGCAAAAGCTCACGAATCCGCAAAAATAGTTTGCAGACCAGGCAATATTCCAAGCCTATTTGATCGATCACCACAAAACCTTTACCATTAGATGCGCCATAGCTGATGCACTATCCTACCAGAAGATGTTAAAATTCACGTAGGTCAAAAATCGACAAATAATACCCGAAACCGCCAAAATTAGCCGCACACAACCTCATTTAGACATCGTTTTATACTGTTATCTTATTATTTCGAAAAGTTCGTCATTTTGAGTGATGCCAAAGCTATCACCACTGCACTATCATCTAAAATTGGGTGCAGGCATTCCATATTACGAGTCTTTGGGACCCATCACCGCGAATTATTCACCAACCGATGCGTCACGGTTGCGATCCTGCACTAGGTCAAAGGTGATCAAAAATTTAACATTCGATGCCATTTGGTCGACAGTATATTTTGTTCAAAAATTGACGACTTGAGATTGAGCTAAAAGTCGCCAAAAAACTGCAACCAGTTTTTGGTGATTTCGGGCATTTCTTGCAACCTTAAACCTTACTAAAGGCCACCATCCTCTGGAGGAGATAAGATTTCTACCACGACTCGCCGATTGGTGAAGATTCTGTGGCGATCGGTCCCGAAGTCTCGGGGCATGGCGTCGTCTGCAGACTGGTGTTTCGGGATTCGGAAATTTTAGTGGTCTTTGACCTGGTTAAAAATCACCATCGTCTGGGAAGGACACGCTATCGACCACGGCTCATCGACTGGTGAAAGCGGGGTGGCGATCGCTCCCCTCGGCTCAGAGCGCGGCGTTGTCGACAGATTTCGTCGGTCGTTTATCTCTGCCCTGCCGGAGTGCCGGACAGCTCACCGCCAGCGGACGCTTATAAACGGTCGTGACTGTGCGGGCATCGCCAGGCTGCAGGCAGCGCCCACGATCCTCGGTGCTCGGCAGGCAGGCAGTCTTCGGCTCTTTTCAACAAAGGTCAGTATTAGCCCAGAGAGACCAGCACGCGGACCCGTCACCAGACCATTTGGAGCGCTCCCTGACAGACGCTGGCCAGTACCAGCTATTGGAGCGTAGATCTCTCCAATCTTCTTCAACCATTGCAGAGCATAGCTCGCAAGATGACCTTCACTGTCATTGATTGAGTGTGGTTGATTGGCGGTTGCGTTTAAGCACAGTGTTGGTTATGCGCGAAAGGTGTGCTGCGGCTCAAGCATCAACACTTTGATTGAAGCGTAGTCGTCTGGTCTGGTCCCTGAGAATTACGTTTTTCAGCTTTACATGTCTGTGTGAGCGAGATCACGCCTTGTAGCAAGCTTAAACTATATATATATATATATATATATATATATATATATATGTATATATATATATATATATATATATATATGTATATATATCTGATGTATGACTGCGTTCATGAAAATCAATAGCCGTGTCTTTCCGCCAGTGTCGTAACATTGCCGACTTTGGGTGTGAAGTAACACCCTATGAGGAGGAACTTTTCACCCCTTTTCCCCAAATTTTATGTCATTTTGTCACTCCTGCCTAACATTGTCTAATTACACATTCCAAACCCATATTTCCCTTTCTGAAGTTTTCAGATGTCATCCAAAGCCGAGTTCACTTGAAACCACCAAGCATAAACGAGGCTCCACAGAGCCTGGACACCTATGGCTATATCCTGCCTCACCTACATCTGAATCATGTCTATATATACTAAGAACAAGGGCTCCAGATACCTTCAAGCTCAAGAACCCCAGCGACTCCAGCCACTTGCACGTATGAAGTTTAATTTGTTTATAAAATGCATCACAATCGGCAGTTGCGTGCCAAATACAAGATTTTAACGCATTGCTTTTTTGTCTCACCACACCACGAAAGCAGAGCCTGGTGCAAGCACGAGCAAGGCCTGGTAGAGAATTCTACGCCACGTATTTATTTTACCCAAAGAAATTTGACCATTAAATTACGTCACTCCCGAAATGCAAGAGTGAAAAATTCAAGAAGTGTCTTCTAAATTAGAAGTACGGAACTAGTGTCACCACGTGAGCACTTACGTTGGCAGATTTTAAGTCAAATCAGCTAGTTACAAAATTTTGCCAAAAATGTATCAGTATTTATATGTATTTGACTATTTTTGTTTTTCTTAGTATCATGCGGATATAATACCACTTTATTCTTCCTTCCTTTCCAATTTCCTTTAGAGGTACCATCTGTCGCTTAAAATGTTCATCAATTTCTCTGCAAGAAGCTCCAACTGCAAACTTACACGTATATTATACGTAAATTGGATTAATTCGCCGGCCGCCCAAACATGTTTGATATGCACCCAAGAATGAACAATTCACAGGGAATGGAGGAGACAGTTTGAAGCACGGAACCTGTCTTTAATGCCATTTTTGCCCTGCTAAACCCTCGACTAGCTTTTCTTGGTTCATAGCGGAGCTCGATAATGACAAATCTAAGCCTTTCGAGCGTCTAACTGAACAGCCTACCTGACAAGGCTATCGTAATGCTGTCATATAGCGCTTTGGGACAGACCTGACGCAGCTAATACACAAGTACTTGATGGCGAAGTTCTGCTCTTTGGAAATGTTTATCATGCACACCTCTTATTTGCTTCGCATTTTAATCTCGTAAGCCGGTGGACATGATGAAATTTTATATTTGGGGGTGGGGGCGGGGGGGGGGGGGGAGTGGGATGACTCTGTCAGCAAACTATGCGAAAGGTACTGACTTTTTGTTTTGGGGAACGGGTAGAAGTGTGCCCTGAAAGAGCCAGTATGTCTCCTGTGGACCAAGTAATTGCTTACCTTACCTGCTTTCAACACATGATTTGTAACCAGAGTTAGCCATTCCTGTTTTAATCCATCGAGTTTTGTCGTAAGACAAATTATGATGCCACAAGGATGCAATGGGTTTATTTTGGTCTATATTCTCAATTATTTGCCCCAAATTTCTTGAAGTGGTCCCTCATGGCTGCTTTAACCAGATGTTTTCCATAGTTGTCATGGTTTGCTGACTAGCAAATGACTGCACTGTGTAATATGGACTGTATTTTTAATGCGGCCATACTCTAAGCTGCCTAGCAATTATAATATGAGGCAAGTATCAGTACGTAGCAAATAGTCAGGCCATTCCATTTAAAATGTGAAACCAACATCTCAAACTTCGTCATTGAACATGAATAAACAAGCCTAAATAGATGCCTTTGCTGCTGCTGAAAAGGCAAGCAGTAAAACTGGCATGCCCATCCAAAAGTTGTTACTTTTGGAGAAGAGATGTTGTTCTGTGGAGCATACCCATTATTGCCCCTGACAGAGTTTAACCATGGCGATCAGAAGAAGTTGTTCAAAGTGATTTAAATTGTTTTGAACTGCATATTGCCAACTTTGTCTGATGTCAACAAGCATACACAACTGAGCTGAATAAAAATGCAGGTTGAAACCAGCCCAAAACGAGCATTATCATGTTTTTATCACAAGTACTGCTGTCAACAGATAGGTGAGTTGAGATAATGTTAACATATGGTCTACCCTAAGTTAGGTTAAGTTGGTTGAGTGCATGGCAAGCGGCAATAGGCATTGTGCAAGAATCAGTAACTCACAACTGCTGCTGTGATACAAACAGATTAGACAGGATGAGATGAAGTAAGGCCTCTTTAGGTAAGGCGTAGTTAGGCTACTTACATGGAAATAGGCATTGGTATTTTGCAAGAAACATTGACAAAATGTTGGTTTTCCCTGATCCCATTATAACAGAAGCCAGAGATATGTCTGTTGTGTTTCACTTGGTGATGGGCTGATGTACAGGAGTCTAAGGTTTTTTGTTCGGTTGAGTGCTTTATGCTTGTTGAGTTTTCTGCTGTTACCTTGTTGTTGAATTCCTTCGCTTTGTTTTGTATCAAAATTGCTGTGAAAGGAAAGTGCAAAGTGCAGCATCAAGATATCGGCGTTGTATAATTTGTTATGCTTGTTACACCGTCATGAAATGCTTTAATGCTTTTTGCTTCACTGTAATGGCCCAGGATGTTTAAAAACAAAACGGTTTTGTCAGGTTTATGATAAAACGTCCAGGCCAACTTGAAATAGATATCTTTGCTTGCTGAAGCATCAGTCACTAGCACATAAGCTTCATCTATTGTGAATATAATTTTTCCCTCCCGCACAGTCTTTTTCCGATGACATTTTCTACTTCCATCTTACTTCAAGAGCGATTCTAGCGCACTGGTCTTCTGCGATCAGGTTATTGCTCTCTAGCTCAGCTATGGGGGTCTCATTGACAATAATTTTGGCAATCTTCGGGCAACTACAAAGCATTTAGTTTGCAAACAAGGGCTCTCAAAAATATGGGGGGGGGGCAACAGCATGCTCTCGCCCCCACCCTGCGTGCCGGTGGGGGGGGGGGGGCAGCTGCCCCCTCTGTGTCTCCCTCTACTTGCCCCTCCCCTGCTGCATCCACCTAAGACATTTCATAGCATTCGATATGTTTGCTAGCTAAATGCATATATACAATGTATGTGGTGACTGCTCCTGGAAGATGTGGTCTGAAAGTTTGTGAGAAGGTGTCAAATTGATGTTCCGGGAACATTGCCAAACTTACGACTAGCTGAAAATGTGCAGAGCTCTGTCGAATGAGGTCGTTCATGACATGACTTCCAAAAGCAACTTACACGTGAGCAAATGCCGTTGAAACCCACGCTATGCCGTGCCCTTTCTTAAGAATCAGCAACTGCGCGCACCGCTCAGACCGTGCCGCTCGCTCCACTCAGACAGCGACGCTGGCTCCACTCAGACCGTCCCACCCGCTCCGCTCAGACCGTGGCGCCCGCTCCGCTCAGACCGTGCCGCTCGCTTCGCTCAGACTGTGACGCTCGCTCCGCTCAGACTGTGTCGCTTGCTCCCCTCAGACTGTGACGCTCGCTTTGCTCAGGCTGTGACGCTTGCTCCGCTCAGACTGACGTTCGCTCCGCTCAGACCGTGACGCTCGCTCCGCTCAGACCGTGTCGCTCGCTCCACTGAGACAGCGACGCCCGCTTCGCCCAGACCTTGACTGCTGCTGCCAGGCCACACCGCACTCCAACTGAGCTTTGGCCCCGGCGGGTGAGCTAAGCGAACACTTGAACAAACAATTCCAGCGCGGGGGTTCCCCGGACTCTCGGAGACCGGCGAGTCACCGCTGCTCTGTTATCCATCTGCACCGAAAGCGTGTCATTTGGGGATGGGGAGAGGGGGCGAACCGTCTCAGTTGCCTCTCTGCGCTAGAGCAAGAAAGGGGTGGGGTTCCCCGTGTTCACAGAAGCGCGCGAGTCACCGCTGCTCTGATAAACGTCAGCCTGGATAGCTGGGTTTATTTTGAGAGAGCGCATCGAACCGTTTCAGTCGGCCCCCGGCGTTGCACCGAGATAGGCGCATGGAAGGTAAACGCTGTGCGTTACTAGGCGCCGTGTCGCTGTTGTAGACATTCGGATAGATCGTGCCAATGTTTTATTCGAATGCCTTATCGTAAGCTAGTATCTGATCTTGTCGGTCAGCTCGGCTAAATAGCTAGAGCCTCTCACATCCAGGAGCATTTGTGTGCATTATTTTTGCCTTGGAAAATGTACTTAGCTCCTTACTTAGAACCTCCATTAGCAGCCTTGCCTCCATTACTTAGAAAATGTACTTTCCCAGCCGCTTTCAAACGCGTTTTGACTATGCTTGTGTCCTCTAGCCACTAACTATGACGATGGCTATGTCCACGAACTATGTCCACAAGCTCACGGGGCTTGTGGACATAGTCTGGAAATGACTCACCATGATCATGACGTGTTTCCCAACGATGCTCAAACTGGTCACGGCTGTCTGTGGGCTACATGTATTGAACACTTATGGAGGCACATGTCTTGATGTGAACGGCATTATATTTAGATCTGTCATGAAATTTAATGCTTACGAGAGATAAGGTGTGTCATTTTTTTTCTCAAAACCCTTGAAATTCGATGAGTTGGCCGCATGTACATGACAGTACCAAATTAACCTTCGAATTTTTTCCGCAGATATATTCCGAAGTAGTTAAGGTAGTCCTCTCAACTTAATATAAGTTAGCAATGCCTTAAGCTCTTGGTTCTCCGATACCATAGGATCTAAGCTAAACGTAATCGACCTTCATTACGTTCACAGGCACTTATGAATCTAAGGTATCAAACACTCATTCGAATATAATGTGATAATATTCGATGTGTCAAGGCGGTGCTTATGCTGATGACCATGGACACTGTCTTGTAACGTCGATTACTTCAAAAGAAATCCAAATGGCGGTGCGAAATCTTTGGTATAGCTTCAGTAGCCGATGGCTTCGTGACCCTCCTCCCCCACATGGCCTGCCAGCACTGAAATTCCCTGATGTTCCAAGGGAGCCAGTCTGGGGTAAATTACAACAAAATTTTTGAAACGTTATTTATTATGTTTAGATGACATGTGACATGCTTCCTGTCGGGAGGAGATCCATGAGCAATAAAGGGCCAGCTTGTTACTACACTGGCTGCCTTGTGACGTTGCAGTGTCAACTTATTCGGTGACTCAGCTGCACACGTTTGTAAGAACGGTGTTGTAACAACCGCTGTGCATTGAAAAGAAACGAGGCCTGTGCTATGAAATGCATTTGTTTTTACAGAAAACCTGTTCTGAAGTCGGTACTTATTCGGTCTCCGAATACATCGAGAAATGGATAGAAGAAGCGGCGGTGGAGGAGGGGGAGGAGGCGGTGGAGGAGGAGGGGGAGGCGGAGGAGGAAGTGGAGGTTACTACGGAGGAAGAGGCGGCGATGGAGGAGGAGCAGGAAGTACAGGAGGAGGCTGGAGAGGTGGAGAAGGCGGAGGAGGAGGAGGAGGAGGAGGTGGAGCAGGAGGACAGTACGGAGGAGGTCAGCCCGGAGCGCCCGGAGCTGGGCCTGGAGGGGGTCAAGGAGGTCAAGGTGGCCCAAGTGCCAACTGGCGAGAGGAGGGAGGCTGGCCGCCACCAAGCAGACGCTAAACAGGAGATAGCTGCCCGAACAGACCTGGATATCAAAACACTCATGCACTCACGTATTGCAAAGTAAGATACGTTATTTACGAATGCTGGAAAGCTGTCGTGACAGCTTGTGGAACTAAGTTAGTCGTGGACATGGCGATGTTGTAACTGTTGCGGCTGCCGATCCATGGCGCCGTGCGTACGTTTATAGGTGGATCGGCTGACGCTACCATGATTGGATTAGACATCACCGATGAACGATTTCAGGATACCGCAGACCCCACTGCCTTAATGTTTTACTTAAAAGGCCTTTTCTTCGGGCTCAAGCTAATGCGCAACTTCAGGTTGTTGGAGTCGACTCCTATCACAGTTCAGGACAATTTCATTCCAACAGTCGATCGCTCTTATGGTTGCACCGAAATATCCGCTGTAATAATGACGTGTGTGCTTATATCAGTGTCCTGGAAACCACAAATAGACGCAAGCTGATGAAATAAAAAAATGCTTTGAGTCGAAGGTTTCTGTCTCAGCGATGTGTAAGCCCCGACAAGAGAATCAGCGAGGACTCGAGGGAGTGAAAGCCTTTTTGATATTAAGTTGACATTCATGCATGCAAATGAAAAAACATATGCATGCATCACAACAAACGTTAGGAACTTAAATCAAATGTATCTGCTGGCGTTTGCATCAGTCTGCAATCTCACTCAACCCCACACGTCCCTGGCCTCAAACGTCTATTTCAGGGAACCGGTGCTTAGTTCAGGAACCGAGAAGAATACAGGGAATGGTCCGGCATGGTTTTTGATAGATCTGGCATGGACCATGGCCCAGCTCTGGATTATCCGAGGTGGTTAGTGGGGGCAGAGATCCAATCTGGATTAACGCAGAGATATCCAGCAAGGCACAAATTTTAGTTTGTTTTTTTACCGATGGAGCCATCTTACGCTGAAATGTAACCTGAATTAACTGCATGCATTCAGCACTAGCCTCTAAGGATGTCAAGGGACCACGTAGAAGCTAGAGCCCAGTTAGGCCACGCGATCCGGCGAGACCCAGCGTTCAAAGTTATTATGTTGGGTTAAAGACATTCCATATAATAAAAGGAACTGGCTAAAACTGGCTGGATGCCTTTTTTCTATCATCACGGAAAACCAGGTTCTTGGTAGCAACTATTTGCAAGCACTAGCTTGCCTGCCTTGATGTTCAACAGATGAAGTCGTGTATCTGTTACAAAAAGACCTAGATAACGCATTAACGAACCTTGAAAATGTCAACTTTGAGTGTTATGGTGGCAAAACTTCATATACAAAAACAAAATGATATTTAACAGGACGATTCTGATCACCAGAATACTGACTGATAAATTTACGAAAATGGACTAAGAAGGGAGAGGCACGTTTTTGTACTTGAATTTCGTGATGTTAACGACCGTGCGCATCTCTGCCAGTGCGATTTAAAGAATGTTTGTGATTGGCCCAGCGGACAATGGTCTGTAACCGAGAGGCTGGTTGGTTGGAGTTTGAACCCGTGCGTCACATGAATCATGTGATGCTCCCATTCCCAAAGTCAAACTGCACCTCGAGAGGAGCCACTGCGGCAATTGTGAAGGGGGATGATGTCTGGCACTAATGCGTGCGTCCGCTGCGCTGGCGGGCGGTTGTCGCTGGGTGGTTGCGGGCCGCCGGCCGTCGCTGGCACGTCTCCCCTCAAGAGCGAATTTATACTGATTTGCATTGGTCAGCAAAAGAGCCAGATAATGTCAGCGCACGACTCGGCACGGCATGACTTCCGTACAACCGAAATCAGCACACCCTCATGTGTGCCACAGGGTTACTTTGACGCGGGTGACCTGGGTATTGGCGGGATGGTAGGTCCGGTCAGGCACCACGAACGGCTGTCTCCCCGTACATGGTTATGCACACTTAACCACGGTACCTCACCTCCACCGTTTAGCTGATGCTAATATTTCAACGGGATAAAATCGGAACCGGGTATAATTGAGTAAAATTAGTCCTTCCCAATCCTGTGCTGCGCCAAACTAGTGAGGATTCCCACGCGACCGACGAATTGCATTGGCAAGGGCCGCTGGACACCAACTTTGGGAGCCCACTCGCCCTGAAAGGGAGTGTTCTATATTTCTATGGAACTCTGAAATGAAATGGTCATGATGAAGATTATTCGGCGCAGGTCACAGCCCTACGCTCCTTAAGACCTAAATTTATCTAGTTTCTGAGATATAGGCCCGCAAAGATGTGCAGACTATTTCGGGAAGACTATTTGAAGGCCACGCAGGCATCCATGACGCCATAGTTATGTCATTCAAATCCTGCCTTCCACTATCTATACAATGACCAAGGCCAAAAATAAGATTGTTGAGTCGTTACATGACGTCTGTGGGGTAGGTATCCAGATATAACGGCCTCTAATTGGCTTAATCAACGTTGTGCAAGGTACAATGACGTGACAAAACAATGACGTATCGAGTAGCATGTTTACTTGGCAGAGAAATTGCATAGTCTTGAACAGTCTTTTCTTCTGAAAGTATACCGATAGTTAGGGATGATCTTATTTCATCACATTTGATGCTTGCTTCAATGTCTTCGAATTTGAAACATTCCCTCTAATTAATCCACTCAGACCTCATGCATGCAGCGCCCAATCACGTTCATTCCAGGCATACACGTCCACTGTCCCCATGTCGCCCTACTCATTGCTAGCTCACACACGGGTAGGAAATCACACCCTTTGTCCTCCCCCCCCCCCCCCCTCCCTTATCCAGAGCCATGACATCAAAATAAGCCCGTGTGTGCGAGCCCCGTTGAGCTAGATAAATTTATTCAACGCATTTTAAAGAGCCAATGAAACCACGTGCATGCCGTATTGAAAGCATATCAGGCAAATTTGTCGTCAGCTTGGCACCGACGCGACTACTGGGCCGGCATCCGGTGCAGCAAAGCTGGACGACGACGCATTCCCTCACTTGGCCCCTAGGGTGACGGCTCCCTATTCGGACGACACTCCCTCGCGTCTCGTCTACGGTGGGGCGGCCACCACTCCTTTTGCTATGCCCACCGTTAGCAGCTTTCCACTGCCACGCACAAGCCTCAGGCAGCGCCTCGTACAACAAGGAGACGTCGTCTCCGGTGCTTCTGCGCCCTGACCCCCCGCCTGCCGGGGTGAGCTTTGCAAGGCATTGCCCAGCGGCGCGTCCCTCAGATGCCTGGAGGAAGGCAGCGCGCCCGATGGGACGGTGGAGCCCCTCGGCAGACAGCGAGCTCCCGGCCTGATCTGCGCTCAAGCCTTGCGGTCTCCATGGCTGGTGCGCTCTGGAGACTCGGCCTGAACGGCCTGTTCGCCGGCTCGGTCTCTTGTCGCCCTCCCTATGAGCGTCCATGGCGGGATCTCTATCCGTCCCGAACATCTCGCCACAAAAGAGCTCATAAGTGCTGCCGTACATCACGTCGGGGTAAAACAGACTGTGGCTCGCTCTCTCCCAATGCATTGTACACCAAGGGATAAGCCAGCTACCGGCGTGCATAATCCTGCATGCTGGGCGGTCCAACGGGGTCCTTGGTCATACAATGACCTATGCCTCTTGATGCCGTGACGCCTAAGGTCAAAAGGACAGCGAAACGATTTCACCGTCTCCTGGTTATAAAAGAAGAGCGAAGCCTCGTCTTCGGGTCGCGCTACCCACAAACATTCAACTGCATAAGACCAGGATCGCGGTTGTCTGACACCTCAATCCCGACCATAGCCGAGCCGTACTACTCGGGCGCGTTCCGCGCCTGTTACGCTTCGGCTGCGATCTCTATACGATTCGATCTTCGGGAAAGGACGACATGCTGCGTATCGGACGAAAATCTGGCAGTCCGGCGAGGGTTGACCCGTCTATTCCAAAAGAAATAATCCGCGCAGTTTCTCGTTCTGTCAGCCTTTGAGACCGGCTCGGAGCCATACTACGCAAGTAATGCTACGCAGCGCACCTTATGGGTGCGCCCTGCGGAAGACTAGCTGCGTTCACCCTTTGCCGTCACAAGTCCTGGCAACCGACCGGCCGACCATGGTCTGTTGTAACTGAGGGGTTCGGCCCCGGCCATGGACTCAAACGCCAGTCCCGCGGATTGGAGGGACTGTTTGTATACTTCTTCGTGCTGCCACTGGACCAACAAACATCGCCCCAGCTAGCTATGCCGCGCATGTGGTGTCAATCGCGCTGCAGGCATGCCCGGATCCGCCGGCAGGAGGACGGACTAGACGTGAGGAGGACTGCTGGGCTGGCACAGACAACTCAACGTCATGTCTCCGGAACAGGTGCGCGAGTGGCTACGCAGCCCCAACCACGGCATCCTCTCGCGTGACATCGAACTCGCGGACGTATTCCGCGAGCGCAACGACTCGGTGAGTCTAATGCCGCAACGACTCGGTGTGTCTAATGCCGCAACGACTCGGTGTGTCTAATGCCGCAACGACTCGGTGTGTCTAATGCCGCAACGACTCGGTGAGTCTAATGCCAACGGTGATGCTGCGCCGCCACCACGGGATGGCCTACAACCGCTGCTTCCGCTACGGCCGCCTGCTGGACCTGTTTCTGTTGCGCATGGTCGAGACTGGCCTGGTGCGTCGCGCGCTGCGCCACAACCGCCCACCGGAGCGGCCGCGCTGTCAGATTGATACTTGGAGCGGAAATCATGGAGTATTCCCAGTAAGCCAAGAAGCTTCAAAGAGTTGGGCAAAATTAAGTGCTCCTCTAGCAACCACAACATTTGCCACCAAAGTGAACGTTACGCGCTTCTCCCTACGCTGGCGCGGGCATGCAAGTTATTGATGTTTTTCAGAGACCTTGCTCATTCCTATATGCTTTTGGTGCTCATGTGACAACTCACGCCTGTTTTCAACGTCAGAGTCAAAGGAGCAGACTTCGCGCTGGGTCAATCATAGTTCCTTGTGCGACGAACGCGTCAACGTTCCAATTTACGCTTTATGCTGAAGATCAATTTACGCTTTATGCTGAAGATCAATTTCGCAGCCAGGTTTTCACCCCGCCTATAAGTGTTTCGAGCGTGCAAATAAATCGCCGCCGTAGAAATGCTATCAGTTTGAGACGATTAGTGGTTTTCATTGCGTGCTGGGGTTGCCTCTGAGCTGGTAATTGGGGTGCATGATTACAGCATTATGTCGCGGTGGAGAAAATGTTCGAAAATCCCTTGATCTCATTTTTCATTTAGCAGGAGCCTTAGCCTAGTTGACATAAGAATGACAAAATCATGATATACTTTTCGTTAGTTTGCATTTAGACGCGTGTGAAGGTGTGGTAACGAACATCCGTTGCACACGCATCATCCCGACAGCACGTAAGCAGCGCTTTTCACGGCTTCTTTGCAAGCCTTGGTGCAAAGCCAACGTCCATTTTCGTAAAAAAGCGTTTAAAGGCGACCATGAGTGTGTCAACCAATAGCTGTTAATTTTTCTAGCGTGGTACGTTGATGTTTACGCCAAAACCATATCATAATTATCCATTAGCGGTTTGGAAATATAGCCGATTCATTAGTGTGACGGTTAGGATGCTGGGCCGCCACCCCAGTAATCCGGTTAAAATCCCGGAGGACGGTCTCGAAATTTTTGACACCATCCGGCGAAGAAAATTATCTAGCTGCGAAAGCGACCAGAGAACTCTGACCCACCAAAGCTGGAGCAGCTTAAAAAACGCAAACGTCTATCGTCTGGTCATTGACATTTGCGTCCACCTTAAGCATTTTCCTAGATACGTTCGATGCAGCATTACTTTTCTCCAAATATGAAAAAGAGGAAATGTCTCTGACTCCAAAACGACAGATACGGCCGATCTAATTTTTCACAATCGTGCTCAGAACTGAAAAATCTTACCTATAGAATCTTGGCAAAATTCTAGCGTGTCAGATGACATGTATTGCTCAGTTAGCACGGATAACTCCTCCGTTGGCATTCCATACCACTGCTAGACAAGGTCTTTTTGAAGTGGCCCAGATTCCACCCATTGTCTCTCAAATATCTTCCATGGTTGTGTCCCTTTCACTAGGATTATCCGGCTGTAGGGTTTGTGTGATCGGCGTGGACCACATGTACGGTTTGTGCGACCGGCGTGGAGCACATCGCCAAGAAACGGCAAACGGTTAGGAACATGCACTGATTTCAGCGTCAAAATCATGCAGATGCATGACGGAATCACCCATCTTCTGCATCGGTCCAGGGCGGCGCCAAGGACTTCGAGTAGGGGAGGGGCCATGATTTTCCAGGTCTCCTGGACAAATTGTGGCCTCCTCACAGGGGCCTACGTGGTAGTGTTGTATTCAAGGTGCTACGGGGGTATGTCCCGCTTGTTGTTACACGTATCATATCCACTTAAATCAATGTCGACAATGATTATCCAACGACGATGGCAACGACAGCAATTTCCATGATTATTGAACAACGAGCCTCGCTATCCCAAAGATCATTGGGCCTCCTGTTCCAGGAAAGCGTCTCCTGATGCATAGAGGGGCCTTCTCATCCATAACAGGATTCATCCGATTCACAAAGGGTCCTCCAAATCAAGCAATGGATCTCGTTGGCCATAAATAGGGCATCATGATCCGAAACCGCAACATCGGATTCCATGGAACCGGACTTTGACGCATGAAGAGGGCCTCTTGTTCCAGAAGGGAGCCTTCTAAATATAGAAAGGTCCCCTAACCCAAAACAGAGGCCTCCAAAGCCAGCAGAGGGCCCCCTACACAGATTAGGCCTCCTGGTCCAGAGCATTGACCACCTGATCCTTAAGGGTGGTCGCACGATCTAAAAAAGCCTCTCGATGCAGAATAGGGTCTTCTGAGATCAGGCTTTTACTCTCTAGCTCAGTTATGGGGGTGTCATGGACAATAATGTTGGCAATCTTCGGGCAGCTACAAAGCAACTAGTTTAGGAACAGGGGCTCTCAAAAATATGAGGGGGCAACAGCATACTCTTGCCCCCGCCCTGCGTGCCGGCAGGGTGGCAGCTGCCCCCTGCGTGTCCCTCTACTTGCCCCACCCCTGCTGCATCCACGTAAGATATTTCATAGTATTTGATATGCTTGATAGCTAAATGCATATATACAATGCATTTGGTGATTGCTCCTGGAAGATGTGGTCTAAAAGTTTGTGAGAAGGTGTTAAATTAATATTCCGGGAGCATCGCTAAACTTTGGCGCTAGTTGAAAATGTGCAGAGCCCTGTTGAATGAGGTCGTTCATGACATGAATTCCAAAGGAAACTTACATGTGAGCAAATGTGGTTGAAACCCATGACATGCCGCGCCCATTCTTAAGAATCAGCAACTGTGCGCACCGCTCAGACCGTGCCGCTCGCTCCACTCGGACTGTGCCGCTCGCTCCGCGCAGACCGTGACGCTCGCTCCGCTCAGACCGTGACGCTCGCTCCGCTCATACCGTGACGCTTGCTCCGCTCAGACCGTGCCGCTCGCTCCGCTCAGACTGTGACGCTCGCTCCTCTCAGACCGTGCCGCTTGCTCCGCTCAGACTGTGACGCTCGCTCCGCTCAGACCGTGACGCTCGCTCCGCTCACACCGTGTCGCTTGCTCTACTCAGACTGTGATGTTCGCTCCGCTCAGACCGTGACGCTCGCTCCGCTCAGACCGTGACGCTCGCTCCGCCCAGACTGTGACGTTTGCTCCGCTCAGACCGTGACGCTCGCTCCGCTCAAACTGTGACGCTCGCTCTTCTCAGGCCGTGCCGCTTGCTCCACTCAGAGTGTGACGTTCGCTCCGCTCAGACTGTGACACTCGCTCCGCTCAGACCATGACGCCCGCTCCGCTCACACCGTGACGCTCGCTCCGCTCAGACCGTGATGCTCGCTCCGCCCAGACTGTGACGTTCGCTCCGCTCAGACCGTGACGCTCGCTCCGCTCAGGCCGTCACGCTCGCTCCGCCCAGAACATGACTGCTCCTACCAGGCCACGCCGCATTCCAGCTGAGCTTTGGCCCTGGCGGGTGAGCTATGTCAACACTTGAACAAACAGTTCAAGCGCGCGGTTCCCTGCACTCTCGGAGACCGGCGAGTCACCGCTGCTCTGTTGTTGATTGGAGTTTTAGGGCGCGCCAACTACTGTGGTCATTCTGCGCCCGCACCAGCTAAATGGCGGTAAATGGCTAAAAAATATGCATTAGTCAGAGATGAATACGGCTGAGTTGTGACAGGAACGCGTCACCAATGATGTCCGAATACGTGAACCCATAATAACATATTGGTACGAAATTTTCGGCAACCTAAAAACTTCCTACACGCGGTTTGAACTATTCAGGCAGGTGTATATAAAGTGCAGAAGTTATCCTGCGCTACGAACCTCAGGGTATGTTCGATAAATGGTGAGATGTCACATAGTATATCGGAGAACGTCAGGGACGGCGCCGCTGGGCCAAAGTACCTTAGACGCTCGATGCGTAGTATGGGACAGCATACGAGCACATGTTCCACTGTGAGCGTGGTGTTGCAGTGGCGGCATCGTGGTAGTTCGTCGTGACATAGTAAGTATCGATGTGTAGCATAAGTATAGCCAATCCGCAAGCGACACAGGATTACTTCCTCCCGTCTAGCCATTCCCCACACAAGAAGGCAGAGATGGCCGAGTATAGGTCTGTACGTCTGTATTGCAAATGCTCTGAGACAGAGACGACGAGTAGCACGCTTTGCGACAGAGTCAGCCAGCTCCTTTCCCGCAATGCCAACGTGGCTTGGAAGCCAGCAAAGCACTACGGTCTTGCCAGCCCGGTACAGAGAGTCGAGACGCAGTAAAATATCCTGTATCAGGGGATTTACCGGATTAAAACGTCTTAATGCCGCAAGAGCACTTAGGGAATCCGGCAAAATCAAGTGCGGACTGTCTTCGCCCACCTCTATAAGGCAAAACACCTTAATGATGGCCACGAGCTCTGCAGTATACACAGACGCATGTGCTGGCAGTGTAATTGATCGCGTATCGGTAGCACACACAAAAGCGGAACCAACACCCGTATCCGTTTTGGAGCCGTCTGTATACGTACTTGTGAACCCCGATATGTTTCGATATGCTTCAGAGCTGTCGATCTGGCAACATACGGAATCATATTTTGCTTCCAAACCTCCAACAATGAGACGTCGCCAGTTGGCAATACCATTACCCACGGAGCGGTCGGCAGGCTGCGTGGGCGTGCCACACCCCGAAAACGTAAGCCACTCTCACGGAGAACATTACAAACACGCTAACAGAACGGCGCCACACGTGTTGCTTGTTCGCACTGAAAAACATTAAATGTGTGGCGTGAGAACACAGCGGCACGGGTTGGGTGGTTCCGGAATTGCGCGAGATTACAAGCGTACCGCATCCCCAACAACTGCCTTCGGGTAGCCAGCGAGGGTTCGTTGGCTTCCACAAGCAAGCTGGCTGTCGGAGACGTACGAAAAGCACCAGTAATGATTCCCAACGCGGCACGATGGACCGCATTCATTGTACGTTTTGCGGACACCGAGGCGCCATCATATACAAAACACGCATAGTCCAGTTTGGAGCGTATCAGTGAACGGTGTAACAATAAAATTGTTTTCCGATCTGCTCCGTAGAATGTTCGTGCCACACATTTCAATATGTTCAGTGTCTTAAAACAATTGTTACGCAGAATGATAAGATGCTCCTTGCAGGTCAAGCGCTTATCAAAATGTAATCCCAAAACCGTGCCGCCGTATTGCAAGGGGTCGACTGTCCATAAAGCTTAGGCACCATGTCGGGACACTGACGCCGGCGTCCACAAAAGTGGACGGAGACTGTCTTTGAGGTCGAAAACCTTCACCCGTTGAGCATGCTCCATCTTTCTAAGCGAGCCACAGCCAACAGCAACTGGCGCGACATGGACGCTGCCGTGGCAGAGCTGCATCAGATGGCGAGGTCATCAACAAAAAGCGAGCGACCAATCGCCTGGGGAAGACTGTCCCCAACATCACTTATCATGACAGCAAACAGCGCAACACTTAGAACACTCCCCTGGGGTATGCCGGTCTCTTGGGTGTATCTTTTCAAGCATATGGAACCACCACTGACGTGGAGGAAACGGTCAGCAAGACAGTTCGCAAGAAATGTATCCATAGTTCCGCGTATGCCATACTGGAACAGCTTGCGTAAAATGTCATATCGCCAGGTGGTGTCATAAGCACTTTCGACATCGAAGAGCACAGCTCCTACGTGTCGCTTTTCCCTAAAAGAAATGCGCACAGTTGAGTCCAAGGCTAAAAGATGATCAATGGTGCTACGGTTTTTCCTGAAACCACACTGCGTGTTCGAGAAGATATTGTTGCTTTCTAAAAACCAAGATAGTCGTGTCTGAACCATCCGCTCCAGAAGTTTGCACATAGAGGTCAGCGAAATCGAACGGTATTCCAGTGGATCCTTCCCATTCTTACCAGGCTTCAGTAGCTGAACTATTAGCGACTCCCACCAAGACGTGGGGAGCTCTCCTGTCTCCCACAACTGGTTGAACGCCACCAACATAGCTTGTGTTGCTGTTGGTAGAAGTCGCCGGAGCATTTCATTATGAATGCAATCTGGGCCTTCCGCCACGCTAGGCAGAAAGTTAATGGCAGACACCAGTTCAAGCATCGTGAAAGGTTTGTTATATGAAAACTCTTCGGATGTATGAAAGATTATCTGGACTGCTTCGCAACGAGCACGATGGCGTATGAAATCAGGAGCGGCAGTTGTTCGCCCACAACGCTCCGCGAACGCACGAGCCATTTCATTCACCACCTTACATGGGTCCAGTAAGTCCTGGCCATTCAAACGGGGCACGGGGTGAGGCACTGAGGAGTGTTGGCCTGCTATGCGCTTTACCCACGCCCAAATCACCGAAGCCGGCGTTTGGCAATTGAGCTGGCCCACATATAAACGTCAAGACGTGCGCTTGGCCTCCAAGATAGTACGTCGGGCTGCCGCCCGACCTCGTCGAAAAGCGATTAAGTTGTCCGTTGTGCTGTGTCGATCAAAGTCTCGCAGGGCTTTTTTACGCGCACGTATAGCGTTGCGGCACTGGTCCGTCCACCACGGAACAGGGGGACGACGTGGAGCACCAGATGGACATGGTATGCTTTCTTCTGCCGATCGTAAGATTGTGGAGGTGAGTTCCTCTATCGATGCAAGCACATCCACCGAAACGGAGGCCAACCTGGCCTCCACCCGTGCCTAAAATTCATCCCAGTCAGCCTTTCTAAGATTCCACCGTTATGGCCTTGAACCGAGAGCTCCTCCGTTCTTGTAATGCAACCAGATGGGGTAGTGATCACTACCAAAGGAGTCGTTGTCGAGCGACCATGTCAGGTGTACTGCCATTTGCGGGCTTGCAAAACTTAAGTCCAGCGCCGATGTCTGATCTGACAGCAGCGTCATCTGAGTTCGGGTCCCGGTGTTTAAAATACAGGGAGATTCATCATGTAAAAAAGTTTCGCAATGTCTGCCGCAAGTGTTTGCCTGGACACAACCCCATGCTGAGTGGTGAACGTTAAAATCACCTAATATGATGACAGGCGGCGGAAGCTGAGCCACCAGGTGTCTCAGATAAGAGGACAGAAACCCGGTCCCCGGAGACAAGTAGATTGAGCATATGGTGATCGTATGGCAGTTTAACAACACTTTGATTGCGATAGCTTGAAGCTCCGTGTTTATAGTCAGCCTTTGTGCAGACACACCGTGGTGCACGGCCAGGAGAACGCCACCATGCGCAACAGGATCAGCTGGTAAGTCCCGCCTCCAAACATAGCCCGAAAGACTAAAAACGTTGTCAGGTGCCAGTTTTGTCTCCTGGAGACATATCACTGCCGGACGCCGCTCGTTAACGCATAGTTGGAAATCCTGGTAGCTTGTTCGGACGCCCCTGCAGTTCCACTGTAAAATATTCGCCGTGGAGCTAAGAGGTAAGGACGGTCATTAGCTTCTTATCACTCCGCGGTTTCGACGCCTTCTGGAGTGGGGGGGGGAGGGGGGGCATGTGTTTGGGTTGTAAGTGTAAAACAGACCTACTTTTGAAAGTACTCGGCTGTGCCGGCCTTAGCACACCCAGATGGTCCAGCTACGGGGTGCAAGGACCCATCGGGGCCTGATCCCACCGACGCCGGCCGGGTTTTGTGCCGAATACGTGGGCTGCCGTCTGTGGGCGAGAAGTGCCAGGGAGAGCCACGCTTTTCCGGGCGCCCCACTCTAGGCGGGGACGGTGCCGACAAAGCCGTGACCCTAGATGGCGGCGGAGGAGGGCCCCACCGGTTGCCTTCGAACCTCGGATGATCCACCAGGGGACTCTACGCGTCGTATGGGCGGTGGAACGGCTTCCCCCCGCGGGAGCACGCCCCGGGTCCGCCTCCGGCAGCCGGTTAATTGCTTTCGTCCTCTCTTGCTCAACCAGACGTGCTCGCATGACTTCGCGGGTGCGCCTGTCAGCTTCTTGACGCTCTTCGTCTCTGCTACACGTTCACAGGCACTGGCGAGGGGTGTCTGTGATGAGGAGACCGGTGGTGTCCCAGACGGAGGAATACCCGACGGCGCGCGAGGGCTGCAGCCACGCCGAACCGTCGTCCAGCCGTCATTTTTTTGGCGATCCAACCGGTACCAAGGAGGCCGACAGCACGGCGGCCACCGACTGCTCGGTTGGTGGGGATGGATCGTGGGGTGCTGGCTGCGAGTCCAGCGCGCGTGCTGAGGGTACAACTGATAGGCCAAATGATCTCAAAAGTTCCAGAAGTTGAACAGCCATCATTCCCTCGATCACACTAGTGTGCGGCAACGAAGTTTTCACTTTCGATGCGTACGATGTTTTTGGGTGGGCCTCGTTATAAAGTTCTCGAGCCTCACGGAAGGATACGTTTTTAGAAGTTTCGATTGACATGATTTCTTTCTCCTTGGCGTGGGCTGGGCATTCACGGTCGTGCGACATGTGCGGAACTTGGTCCTTGCCGCAGTTGACACAGTGGGGTTTTCAGAAGTACAGTCTTGGCTCATGTGCCCGGGGGACGTACATTTGCCACACGCTGTGCGGTTCCGACAGCCGGGTTTCGTGTGACCAAATCGCTGGCACTGATAGCACCGCATGGGGTTAGGCAAAAACTGACGAACTTTCACGCGGACGTATCCCACACGTATCTCGGACGGTAAGTCAGGGCGACTGAACGTGAGTATGAGGTTGTTGGTGGGCACCAACTCTCCTCCCCTTCTGACAAGGATCCGTCGAGCGGCGGTCACTCCAAACTCTGAGAGCTCCTCCACGATCTCTTCCTCGTCAATGTCACGCAGGTCAAAACAGTTCACCACGCCTTTAGACGAATTTTTGGTGTTGTGTGGTGTCGCTGCCATTGGCACTGTTTTTTCCCATTCACCAGCCCAATCCCGAACACTGAACGAAAATTCAGTTTCTTCCAGAGCCCGACTCGCCTCCAAGTCACTAGCAAATTAAACGTCTATTTTTCCATCCCGTAGCTTGTCACATCTTATAATTTTTCCAAATTTGTCGCAGCTATTTCGTCTCTGAAACGGTAACAGGGACGCCAGCCTAATCTCGTCACTTTCGAAGACGAGGATCCGTGGTCCGGGGATAGCAGTCTTTTCTGCACCCTCGGTTTATCGTGATCCGACCCTCTTTCGGGGGACGGGTGTTTTTAGAGCCATGCAAAAAGGGATTTTCTTTCGGCACCGGGGCTCTTCACTCACCACGGAGCCCAACTGGGGGACGGCCCAACACTCCCTCGGGAGGTGGTCACCACCAGGGCTACCACGGTGCTATACGGGGCGAACGACGCCTCCCACACAGCCAGGTGTAACCGGGGAGACCCCTCCCCGTCCTGACCGTGGTTCAGCGCCGCCGCCCCTTGACCCCTTAAGCCGCTGCACACGGCCAGGCGCCAAAAGCGGAGACCCACACGGAGCACCCAGCCCCAGCGCGAGCGACAAGCCGCTAGACCAGTGTGGGGCCCCACGGGCCCCCCGCGCCACCGAATATCCTGGCCGAAGTGGAGTGTTGGGACGCGCCGCAACTGACCCGCAAGACACGCCTCTCAGCCACCAGGATCCGATCAACCCGGGGACGCGGGAGAGGGGGCACGGCGACCCCGATAAAACGAGGATTAGGAGTGATGAGCGGGTCGGATGCGGGAAAGCGGGTAGTGGGAAGGGAGCGGGCGGGACAAGGAGCGGGAGCTCACGTACCGGCAGAGTCGCTACGCCCTGAGAGGAACAGCTTGCGCTGTCCACCCGTTACCGGAGCTGGGACACGACGGGGCGCTAGTCCCCTACACCGGCCGAAGCCGGTTCCCCCTGCGGGGTCACTGCTGCTCTGATAAACGTCAGCCTGGATAGCTGGGTTTATTTGAGGGCGCACCACGAATCGTCTCAGTCGGCTCCCGGTGTCGGACCGAGATGGGCGCATGGAAGGTAAACGCTGTGCAGTGCTGGGCGCCGTGTCACTGTTGTAGACATTTGGATAGATCGTGCCAATGTTTTATTCGAATGCCCTGTAATAAGCTAGCATCTGATCTAGTTGGTCAGCTTGGCTAAGCACCTAGAGCCTCTCACATCCAGGAGCATTTGTGTGCATTATTTTTGCCTTAGGAAGTGTACTTAGCTCCTTTCCCAGCCGCTTTCAAACGCGTTTTGACCATGCTTGTGTCCTCTAGCCACTAACTATGACGATGGCTATGTCCACAGACTATGTCCACAAGCACCACGGGGCTTGTGGACATAGTCCGGAAATGACTCACCATGATCATGAAGTGTTTCCCAACGATGCTCAAACTGATCACGGCTGCCTGTGGGCTACATGTATTGAACACTTATGGAGGCATATGTCTTGATGTGAACGGCATTATATTTAGATCTGTCATAAAATTTAATGATGACGAGAGACAAGGTGTGTCATTCCGTTTCTCAAAACCCTTGAAATTCATTGAGTTGGCCGTATGTGCATGCCAGTACCAAATTAACCTTCGAATTTTTTTCCGAACTATTTGAGGTAGTCCTCTCAACTTAATATAAGCTAGCAATGCTTTAAGCCCTTGGTTCTCCGATATCATAGGATCTAAGCTAAACGTAGTCAACCTTCATTACGTTCACAGGCACTTATTCATCTAATGTACCAAACACTCATTTGAATATAGCGTGATGATATTCAGTGTTTCAAGACGGTACTTACGCTGATGACCATGGACACTGTCTTCTAGCCTCGATGTTTTCAAAAGAAGTCCAAATGGCGGTGCGAAATCTTTGGTATAGTCTCACTAGCCGATGGCTTCGTAACCCTCCTCCCCCACATGGCCCGCCAGCGCTGAAGTTTCCTGATGTTCCAAAGGCGCCAGTCTGGAGACAACTATAACACGATTTTTGAAACGTAATTTATTATATTTAAATGGCATGTGAGTCGCATGCCATCCCGCCTGTATAATACCTGGCTTCATACCTGGCCTGTACAACACAGGCCAGGTATGAAGCCATGCAACAGACCTCAAATCAGTATCAAGGGGCAGATCACATCAGGTAAGCAAGTATATCAGGAGGAGGCAGATCATCAGGAATGTGAATATAAGGACATTGGAGTGCTAAGAGTGTAAATATGTAAGGTAATTGGTGCGTACGTCTGGTAAGTTTATCAGCCGGCACGTACCAAGTGATGAGTGCTTCTAATAGAAGATGGGATTTCGTGGATTTTTCAGTGTTTGCATGTGATAGAAGTTTGGAATATTGGTTAGTTGATGATATGGGCGATCACTGCTGTTTTCTTCCAGATTACTTGGCACATCTCCAGCGCCTCCTGATTATCGCCACCGACCAGCTTTGGCCCGTTTCTTCGGCTGCTCCCCACATCAGCGGCCATGGTGGGTGCCGTGATCGAGAACGTAAGCGGCCGCAAGCTGGCGACGCTGTGCTTGGCGCTGCTGCTGCCGCTGCTGCTCTGTTTCCTGCTGGGCGGCCTGCTGGCGCCAGCGCCGTCCACCTCGCAGAGCGTGCTGGGTACCAAGTGCATCGACCGCGACCAGCACCCGCACCACTGGTTCTAAGTCTGGGGCATCCCATCCCAGCATAAGCGCTGCGAGATGGTCGACCTCATTGAGGAGCTGATGGGCACAGGCATCACGTCCGAACAGGTGGTGTTCGCCTTCCAGATGCCACTGCGCAGGGGCCAGATGCTGGACTTCACGCGTTGGCAGCAGAACCTCATAGGCGTGCTGCAGCTGGACATAGCTTACGACGTCAGGTGCGAGCCGGCCCCCAACGCCACGCTCACGCTGCACGTGCGCCTCGGCTATAAGAACAAGGGCGACAAGACGGAGGACTGGAGCGAGCTGGCCGCTTCGGTGGAGGAGCGCCACCTGGACTGCGAGCTGGAGCCGGAGCACAAGTACCAGTACAGCTGCCAGCTGGTGCCACTCTTCGAGCTGGGCTCGCTGCACCACGACTACTACCCTGCTCAATCTGCGCATGCCCATCGACGTGTATACCGGCCTTAACGCCGACATTGGCAAGCTGGTCGACGTCCACTTGGTGGCCATCTTCCAGAACGGCGGCTTCACCAAGGCGTGGGTAGCCATGAAGACGACCTTCTTACCGCTGGTGGTGCTGCTGCTGATCTGGTTCTGGCGGCGCGTGCAGGCGGTGCCGCGCGAGCCGGCGCTCATTCAATGCCTCTTGCTGACGCTGGGCGTGGCGCTGTGCGTACTCAACCTACCGCTGGAGTTCCTGACGCTGCGGTTCGACATGCCGTACATGCTGCTCATCACCGACATCCGGCAGAGCGTGTTCTACGTGGTGCTGCTCTCGTTCTGGCTGGTGTTCGCCGGCGAACACCAGCTGGTATCGGACGACTGCGAACGCAACCGGCTGGCCGCCTACTGGAAGCACCTGTCGGCCGTCGCCTGCGGCTGCCTCTCCCTCTTCATCTTCGACATGTGGGAGCGCGGCGTGCAGCTGACCAACCCGTTCTACTCGATCTGGGGCACCAAGGTGGGCACCAACCTGGCGCTGAGCTTCATCGTCATGGCCGGCGTGTCGGCCGGCCTCTACTTCTGCTTCCTCTGCTGGATGATCTGGCGTGTGTTCTGCAAACATCAGCATCAAGCGTCAGGCGCTGCCGGCCATGTCGTCGGTGCGCCGGCTGCACCACGAGGGCATCATCTACCGCTCCAAGTACCTGATGCTGGCTACGCTGGCCTGCGCCGCCATGACAGTGATCGGGTTCATCCTGGGCCAGGTGGCCGAGGGCTCCTGGAAATGGGACAGCGACATCCCGCTCGAGTACACGTCGGTCATCTTGACCGGCGTATACGGCATGTGGAATGTCTACACGATGGCCGTCATCTGCCTGTACGCGCCGTCGCACAGGCGCTGGCCGGCGGCCTCGGTCTCGTCTGCCGGTCACGCGGCCGACGGCTAGTCAGAGGAGATCGAGTTCTCGCGTTGGCCGCCTGACGCCGGCCAGCGATGAACCCCCTGACTTCACCTCGCTCACACGGTTCGTTCGCAAGGCCGCCACCGACTGGAGCGCGGGGAGGACGGCTAACGGCGTCGCCGGCACGGGCGGCTGGGGTCGCTCGGGCCCACGAGTCGCCACGTCGGGCGTGATGGGTGTCGACGTGCGGTGAACATCCTGGGTCTTTTGCGCCGGCTGTGTCTCACTGATGCGGTATTCGGTGAAGTCGACTCTTTTTAATATTGACACCCTTTTCGCCATGTTTCCTCAGAATCTCGTTCTCGAAAACGGCAGTGTCGACGTCAGAACGCCACTGGAGTTTAATCTCATTCCTGAACATACGTGCGAAGAATGATAGTGATCGGTTGCCCGGGTTTCGACGTTCGAAGGGCATACGTGCGTAGGCTTCCACGAAAACTGTGACACTTGGTATGTGCGCATTTGTGACAATCCCTAACATTATGACTTACCCCGAGGCGCGTGACTGCTGGACTGCCCGGCATTGCGATTTTCTCACCGAGAGCGCATTTTGTTCACCGTTGCTATGCCAGCTGCACCAACCTGTTGAATTCGTCGATAAGTTGTATTTTGTTGTGCTTTTATAAAAAACTAAAACTCTGGTATCGTTCTAGAGACAACCCGTAAAAGACCAGCGCGATTGAGGTTTCTAAAGAGTTAAACCACACTTAGCGTTTGTTTCCGATAAAATCAGAATGCTAACAATGTCCCACTGTCCAAGACATGACTTCCCAGTCACGTATTAGCCAGTTTTCTCTTGATGTGCTTAGCTTGAGTTCGGGCATTCCTGTAAGGGCCATAGGCGTTTCCCTTTGCGTGTGAAGGTAGTGCCGAGTATACTGATTGCGTGCAGGCGAAATTTTCCGGCGCGGAGTCCATGCACAGGACGCTGTGTTATGCGGACGTGCTCGGTTGCTGAATTTGTCCGGACACTCCTAGCGAGCGGCTGATATCGCTGGGCGGGTCCGCCCTGGCTGCTGTGCGTTCTGCCGCCGCTGGCTGCTGTGCATTCTGTCGCCGCTGGCTGCTGTGTATTTTGCCGTCGCTGGCTGCTGTGCATTCTGTCGCCGCTAGCTGCTGTGTATTCTATCGCCGCTGGCTGCTATGCATTCTGTCGCCGCTGGCTGCTGTGTATTTTGCCACCGCTGGCTGCTGTGCATTCTGTCGCCGCTAGCTGCTGTGTATTCTGCCGCCGCTGGCTGCTGTGTATTCTGCCGCCGCTGGCTGCTGTGTATTCTGCCGCCGCTGGCTGCTGTGCGTTCTGTCGCCGCTGGCTGCTGTGTATTCTGCCGCCGCTGGCTGCTGTGTACTCTGTCGCTCGTCCTCTGTGCTCGTTACAAGACGCTAGTGCTGTGAATAGTCCGAGCTGGGGCCAGTCTTTACCAAAATTAGGCCTGTGGCATTTTCTGGCGGCGTTTTCGCGACGGTCGTGACCTGTGGCTGTAGCAGTTTTAGTGTGAGAACGGCTGCTTTTTGCGCCCCTCGCTGCTGTTCGTACGATGCATCTCCATTCACCCATTGATGTGCATTCTACCATTGAAACCATCCTGTCGATACATCTCCATTCAACCATTAATGTGCATTCTACCGTTGAAACCATCCTGCCGCTGCGGGAAGTGTTTCCAATATAACGGCACTGCTGTGTATTTGAACTGTCAAATTCCGCCGGGGGCTGCCCGCACGGCTCGGTGCCAGATTCCGCAGTGGTGGGGTGCGACGCCAGCCGGTCCAGCGTGCGCCGGCGGCAAGGATCCCATCTCAGGAGCCGGCCGATCCGGTAGTGGGGTGCAACGCCCGCCGGTCCAGCGAGCGCCGGCGGCGAGGACCCCATCTCAGGAGCGGGCCGATCCGGTAGTGGGGTGCGACGCCCGCCGGTCCAGTGAGCGCCGGCGGCCAAGTCCAACTCATTCTGACATGGGACACATGTCCGTGCCCCAAACTGGTTCAAATCAACTCTTGCCTCATTCTCCATTTGATTACAGTCCCGGAAACTGAAGGGTTCGACCCAGTCCGTGACCTGAGACTGCAGCCAGCCCAGAGACAGCTAAGAAGACATTCAGAGCGGTGTCCGAAATAAGGCACTGTCCCCCAGCAAGTGGGAGCAAAGCTTCTGTCTTGTGGCTAAAGCTGAAAACTGGATTTGAAACCCACCGACCAACTGTTAACGATGATAAACTTTTTGATCCACATTAACCAATCGATTGATTGATCCCATTTACGCAAATTCATCGACGTGCTTCGATGAACACACTAGATGTTCCACTGATGCGCCATCCTGAAGGTCCTTGGCCGTCCCAGCCACTCAGAGCTCTGCGTCAACGATCCACAATGGCTCCAAGAATAGGCGGACGCGAACATGTTGAGTGTTCCGGTGCCTACTGCTTGGGAGTCCATTGCTGCAAAGTCCAACATTCCAGGACTGCTGCAGACGTTCACACCAAGGTACCCCACACACAGCTTCCAAATAAAACACGTGACGAGTATGTATTCCCACGAAGTTTGCGTAGTCGAAGGCTGCGCGGCCGAGCCCTGGACGCCCCACCGCCGCCCGGGAGCCAACATGGCCGCTATCACAGGACTGTTCGGTGCGTCGCTCGCCAGTCCGCCCGTTCGGACGCCTCTTTGGCTGTCCCGAGGGCGCGGCCGAGCCTGTCTGGTTAGCGCGGCGCGCAATATATCTTTAAAAAAATAAACCAGGCCGGCGGCCAAGGCATCGACGGAGCGCGCGCCCGCCCGCCAGGCCGCACACGGCTCTGAAGCGCAAACAAGCCGGGTCGCAGCCGGCCGGATGGGCGGCCGTCGCGGTGGCGGCGAGCCGGTGGGAGGGGAGGTGGAGGAAGCGGGGGGCGGCCGCCGACAGCCGAGCCGGCTTCCGCTGCTGCTACATGACGCTGCACTGCAACAGGGACGCGGTTGTGTCACGGTCTCTGTCGTATCACGGTCGTGTCACAGTCTGTCGTATCACGGTCGTGTCACAGTCTCTGTCGTATCACGGTCGTGTCACAGTTGTGCACGACCTCTGTCGTGTCACGGTCTAGTTCATGTCAGGGCTCACGGATTCAGGGTCGGTCGGGCTGGCCGTGGCGCCGTTCGGCGGCAGCGCGCGAGACGCAAGGCACTAGCGCTTGTACGAGCACATGTTGTCAGTAGAACACATGAACGGCAAGCACAAGAAACCGTCAGTATTAACGCCGGGTTTTCGAGCTCCTTCTCGAGCTATCTGAAACTAACAGTAGTGCGGCCGCACACTGTACACGGTTTTTGAAATTCTTTATCAAAGGAAAGTTCAAGCTTATGTTAAGAGGTTCTCTTAGCCAGAGCGGCAGTGCGCAGGGGGAATTTCTGCAGCCGAACTCCAACGCCAAACAGTCCCTCCACTATGAGTTTCAAGGTACTTGGAAATGGTGACAATGGTCTATGCCTTGAAGTCACGCATCCGCCCCAGAAGTGCGAGTCGTCGGTACCGCTGCCCGCGAGCGTATAATTTACGAAGCACCAACGCACACCAGCAAATCGTCACCGTACACCTTAAGGGCAGTGACGGCAGTGACAGCAGCACCGCTCAACGCCCGTCCGGTGAGCCCGTGTCACTCACAGTTTTCATCTTGCTCTCGTGATCTGCTGGTGCCTTCCGCCCGGGCCTGCCGCTGCTGCTGCTGTTGCTGCTGTGTTTGCTGTTGTTGCGTCTGCTGCGTCTGCTGCTGCTGCTGCTGCTCCCTAGCCCCGTCCCTCTTCGTCCTGCAGCTTGCGCGCCAGTTCAGCGCTGGCGATACACGATCTGACGTCACGCCAGGGCCAATGACGTCATATTGCTGTGTGTGACGTCAGCCACAGGACCACGCCCGCGGTGGGCCCGTGTTCGCGTCCAGCGGAGCAAGGCGCGCCACGTCAGACGACCGTCATCATGTTCCAAGACGGGGCCGCGCTCATGGACCCGAGTCCAGCGATACAGCGCTCTAGACCGATGCATTTATTTACAATTATATCTACCATTGAAGAGGCCGCAGCCAGAAAAGTGAGGTACATGTTTGAGGAGACTGCATATACGTTATATGTCCGCAATATGTGCGACACGTGACATCAACATACACTATGAACAATGAGCCAAGCTCATGTTTTGTTTTAGTCACGAATCCTACATCGAGCGACACATAACCCTCCTTTGCATCGCATTGTTTCAACCAAGTCCTCGCCACAGTATCGTCGCCTTATTTAATCACATGAACATGAACTAACTGAAACGTCACAAGCAGGACTGCCTTGCAATGTCTCGCTCATGTATGCGTGAGCCACGGACAGGCTGGACTCTCCTAGCCTACACATTACAATGACTGGACCGTCTCGACCTATACCTTTTGATAACTGGACCGTTCCGGCCTACACCGTGTAATGGCTGGACCGTCCCGGCCTACACCGTATAATGGCTGGACCAGTCTCGGCCTACGCCGCATAATGGTTGGGCCGTATGGGGCAATGTGCAAGTGACTGCGGCCTTGCTTCGCTAGGCGACGATGCCGTCATCCGTGCCGTGCTTGCGCTGTAGCTGGATCATCCCTCATGGCTTGAAAAGTCACTCTTTTGACCTGGACCAAGGAAAACATGCATTTCCAGATCAAAGAAGCAACCAAGGAAGACGCTTGTGCCACATAATTGTTTTTTGTTCAATAGTTTGGAAATGATGCTGGGTAGAACATTTCGCGTGGTTTCCGATATGGACATTTCAAGTTTTGACGTCACTGGGAGGTCACCTATGGACCTGGAACCCCAAAGTGGGTATAGCTGGGTACCTCAAGCAATGGGCAACATACTGATTCTTATCCTGATGTTTGTCTTAGTTCAAAAGTTGTCAGGGGTACGTCCCCCATTACGGTTGAGGGTGTAAACACATTTTTATCAATTTCCAACCCTTCTCTTGCTACACAATGATTACGCTGAATCTCCGGAAATCCCTTGCTAACCTGTTAACTAAAAAACAAATTTAAGCATGCTTTGCACTCGAACCTCAGCGTAACGCCACATTTTCAAAACGCGGACGAGGGGTGATGAGAGACAAGGGCGATCGGCTGGACTTGATCTTCAACTATATGTACGTCCGCCCTTGTTCTTGCTCTTGAATGTGCGCCGTTGGCATTATAGTTTCATTACATTTTGCGTTTTTGCAGAAGGAGGAAATGCAGCAAAAGATCATCAAGGAAAGCGTTTCAACTGGTGTCCAAGAGGGAGGACAACGTCTGCAATTTTTTGGAAGGCGGCACGTAGGTGACAGCGCCCTGATATTGAAACCGTGACCATTTCACTCAATGGCGTAATTCTCAAAGCCATTGTGTCATGCTCTGTATCATGAGTTAATGATGAGGTATTTCAATCATCCGTGGATCGCAGCTTGCGTGGCGTCGGTCAGCAAGTCACGGGGGCAGCACTGGGCCTCCAACCTATTAATTTAAAACTGTGTGTACTGCGTCGGCTTAACAGGTTGATCCGCAGCTCTGACTACAAGCTCATCCACCGACACTATGCCACGCTGTATTTTGTGTTCTGCGTGGACTCGTCTGAGTCGAGCTCGGCATCCTCGACCTGATCCAGGTGCTCGTCGAGACGCTGGACAAGTCTTTTGAGGACGTCTGCGGGCTGGACCTGGTCTTCCACGTCATCAAGGTTAGCTGAGGCCGGCAGGGCTAGGGTCGTAAGCATGAGGACTTGTATGAAAGTTATTGATGTGCCCGGAAGCACTGACTCTTCCTGCGCTAACCGCGGTGGGTGAGTGGAACGCACATCTGGATAAGGCTATTCAAGCAATGGCGAAGGCTAACAATGGAGGCGGGTCGTGTGCAGTTGTTTGCTTTGACAGAATATGGTTTACAAGGAAAGGTTGGTTGTATGCAAGCCTTCGCATCGGCAAATATTCGTGATTGGTAAAGTTCATCACCTCCTGGTTCGTTCCGTATGTGTTAGCCGAGACTGGCCAAAGGCGTCAGGGCCCTTATTGCTGATGGCCGGCGGCTGCAGGCAGAGTGGTCGGGGCTAGCATTCGCTGTTCTGACGCGGGAGAGGCATGCCATGGTTTCAGTGTTCGGTCGGCAGGGGGAGAGATCCACCGGCTGTTCTGACGCGGGAGAGACATGCCGTGGGTTCAGCGTTCGGTCGGCCGGGGCAGAGATCCACCGGCTGTTCTGGCGCGGGAGAGACATGCCGTGGATTCAGTGTTCGGTCGGCCGGGGCAGAGATCCACCGGCTGTTCTGGCGCGGGAGAGACATGCCGTGGGTTCAGTGTTCGGTCGGCCGGGGTAGAGATCCACCGGCTGTTCTGGCGCGGGAGAGACATGCCGTGGGTCCAGTGTTCGGTCGGCCGGGGCAGAGACCCATCGGCTGTTCTGGCGCGGGAGAGACATGCCGTGGGTTCAGTGTTCGGTCGGCCGGGGTAGAGATCCGATAGCTGTTAGAGCTCGGCGATCTTGGGCTTGCGACTTGACTGACTGGTTCGACCCAGATTAGTTTAATCCCTGGCCTACATCATCGCTAAACAGTCGTCCCATGTTTCGGCCCCGACTGCCCGTCATCAACGAATCTGTGTCGTGCTGTCGCAGTCTTCAGGCGTCATCATGGCGGAAATGACTCTACGAACTCTCCCTCCAGGTGGACTACATTCTGAACGAGATCGTGATGGGCGGCATGGTCCTGGAGACCAGCATGACGGAGGTCATCACGCGTACCGAGGAGCAGAACAGGCTGGAGAAGCAGGAGGTCAGTGATGGCCCGTCCGTGCCTCTCCGCGCCCACTAGCACGTCGCTCTGCGGCTGACTGGTCGCGCTTGTCCTGGTGCCACAGCTCACTCCGTCTGCGCTGTTGTGACAACCTAGCTCGGATTAGGCCAAATATGTTTACGAAAGGCCCTGATACTGTGCTAGCTTTATTTCTGCGCGTCGAGTTGAAAGCTTTTATGTGTGGTTTACGACCTTCCTTTTACCAGGAGATGCTGATGAAACGATGTTGTAATGCTAAATAAGGATTTTATTGACAATAGTCAATATTTAGAACTGCGCTCGCTACTAAGCATTGCAACATCATTTAACCAATACCCTCTGGTTTAGTGTAGGTCGGTAGCCCAACATAAGACCTTTCAACTGATACCGCCATATAACCAGGATTTGTAGGACTTTCTTGTCTTAATACGTATTGTATTCGGAGAGAACTTGGATATTCGATGCTGAATGTAAAAAGGGAGTGGTGATCGTTTTCCACGTTTGCTTTTTGACTTAATGTACTCGATAAGCAGAGCGTGTCGCGTTTGCACTAACTCACCAACCATTCGATTGTCGCCCACAATGTCCCGAACGGCGGTAGCTAGAATCTGTGGCGCGGTTCGCAGGAAGGATTCGCGGCGACGCCGGCCAGGCTGTCTCGATGGTGGAGAACGTCAACATCACACAGCAAATCAAGGACATCACGCTACCAGACCTGCCAGCCGCCATCAGGGACCTGAAGTTTTGATCATTCCCTCGTGTGCTGTAGACTCACTGTTGTTGTCAAAATGTCGCTGGCAACAGGTCCAGCGAATTGCGTATTGTACATGCGGCGGGCATTGCTGTATTTTCGTATGTAACTATCTATAAGTGTTTTCATTGAGGCCAATATATCTAGGACGACCACCGCGGCTCATTTATTTTGCCGGCACATTTATCGTAAAGCGGTGGGTACGAGTACGCAGCAAATCTCCCGGTGCTTATAATGCACTGTAATATCCAATATATGAATTCACTGTAATATCCCACACATGCCGTCGCATGTCCGGCTCAGACCGTTGAGGCGGGCTCAGCGTGCAATGCAGCAAATTTATTCGTTGGGAGATCTGCAAGGTTTGCATTGTGCTTGCCCTGGCTCGGGTCGTTGGCCCCTTCAAGTAGATGTGCCATGCGCCTGATGTTTAATCGAATACCAGTGACGGCATATCGTCAGGTGATGCCTTACGGCGTTAATGTGACCCGAAAGAGCCCTAAAACGTCACGACCAGTGACGTCACATACCCAGTCGAACACCAGTGACATCATATTGCCAGCAAATGCCTTATGGCCTTCAGTCAGCCCAAAAGAACCCCGATCAATGCAGAGCCATTTTCAGTGACATCACAATGTCAGCTGATGCCCCACAGCATTTCCCCAGCACGACAGAACACGAGCCCTGCAGCCAGCGTAGCTCTTCCCTCCGTCGGCCGTACAGTTACCAAAGTAAAAAACCTCCTTGATGTACAATGTTCTTTTGAATATCAAGAAGAACAGAGTATCCTGCGAACCTATGGCCGTCAACTTTAGAAACCTATAAGGTGATGATCATCCACATCTGCCTGATATTTTGTTCAGTTTTCCAAAACGTCTAAACCCGCTTCAGACCCTATGAATAAGCTTTGGCAACCCCTTTTTTGTTTCTTTTTCTTCGAGGCATGAAATGGTTTGGACGCACCGAAACGCCTTAAACCAAACTATATGAACGTGAAACGTGCTTTCCGAATGAAACTTGCACAGCTTGCTCACTACTGCTTGGGAGCTAATTGCTGTCTACTAAGCGCACAGACTGCTTGGGAGCTAATTGCTGTCTACTAAGCACACAGACGCCACACCTGAACACATAGGCGATAATATTCTTCCTGGCCTTGGACGTCATCTGGCCTGCCGGTTTGCATGATTCGAATGATGTGGCTATAGCGTCATACATGCCCAAATGACCTTTAAAACCGTCCACACGAAATAGTCTGCCCATCTCTGCGGGCGTTTCGCTTAAATACTAGAGGGGCTTAGGTCTGAAGAAGGGCAAGGCTGCAAGCTGCAGTCGAATGATTTTCGAAATGTCTGTTTCGGCTAAAAATTTAGTAAGATATGGAACACTCCTCTTCAGGCCAACGAAGCAGTTAAACACCCACCATTTAGTTTCTTGAACAGCAGTAGGTTAAGAAACAAAATAGGATGGACCTGCTTTATAAAAAAACATCAAAATATCTGCACAGGTTAAGTTGAAGTCATCTGTCACCTGTCGGTCACCATGCTTTTACTAGGTGCGGAATCTGAAACACATTTTCGTCTTATTGCAGTATTTTTTTTCAACAGCTGTGCTGGTAACGGACTAACTACACGCTAGGGCAATCTCGTTTGGTGCAGAACATGGTTCCGTAGTGCCTCAGTGACGTTTTGCTGGTCTACTGGCTTAAAGATTGCTCTCTGGCGTGTTGGCAAGACGTCCGCGTCTTGGCTGGTTCGACTAGAACCTCCATTCGTTTCGTGCTCTCATATGACCCGACGCGTAGCAAAAACCGACTTGTAAGTTTGCGAGATTTTATGAGCGATGAACGTGTCACCCCATGATATGTAGCACTTAAAAGTGACTGAAACTAATTGCCCACTTTGCCTACTCGCATGGAGCCGCGAACACTGACATGAAAGGACAAATCGGACGGCCGCGTTTTTGTGCAGGTGGCGCCACCCGATAAAGGACGTGGCGCCATCTGCTACAAAATCCGCGGTCCGGTGCACGCCGGATGCAGGCGCTCGGGGAAAAGTTCAAAAACAGCCTGTGTGCGGGTGCCTGATCTCATAAAGCAAAATCGCGGACGTCTGCACTTCCACTCTCAAACTTACAGCACATCAAGTTCATATGGTATCTTGTTTAACATTGTATTGCATTATATCAAGGATAAACATTACCGTCGTAAGTATTTCGTATACTTCCCATTTGTGAGCGACAAGGAAGAAATGGTGAAATCCAGTCATTTATGCCAAGTGTTTTCACACATTTTGTGCCGGGAAAAAAATTAAGCCTCAAAAGTGTACTTGATCCTCTGCAAGAGACATATTGACGCTACCCTAAATGTTGTTAGCGTGTGTAGCAAATACAAAATACACCCATAATCGAAAGAAATATATGTACATGTATTAGCGAGTAGCAAGAGCAGCTGCCAAAATTGCATGTGGCATGATTTTTTTTGTTCAAATGACTGGGAATGGCAAATGGTTTGACATGCTAGCAACTTTACAATTCATAGTAAAAAGAGCGGTGGTGTTGGCTGTAGGGCAGCCAGGTCATCCAATATTTATGCTCTTGATTACGCCGTCGTATTTCGAATGAATCATGCACACGAAGTTTTACCGCACACCGCTGCATGACGTGAACGGTCGAGAGCATACATAACCCGCTTTTTAGTGGTAAGGATAACCGCGATGACGCGCGACAACGCGTGGCGCTATGTGAGCTCAGTCCCAGGTTGAACGCTGCAAACACAGCTGTCTGCATTAGATCACAGCGTACTGCTTAGCAACTTAAGCTTGAATTCGCGACATTTAGCAAACCGGTCAAAAGTTTCAAGCCACGAATTAAACGACAAATATCCAAATGTAAGTGAGTGAACTGGCGACACGTCATAAAGGATAAGAATCAAATCGATGCAAAGGAAAAGGAAAGAATTCAAAAATGGCCAGAACATCTCTCAAAATGTCCAAGGGATAAAACCCAAACACAAGAACAGAATGAGCAAAACATTGAAAGCTTAAGAGACCAAATAGTTGGAACTAAAACAGCGAGAAGTCAAGTGTGCGGAACTTCAAAAGAAATGCATTCCTAAACGATCGGCGTGGAATAATAAAATCCTAACATGCAAAGATTCAATAGAAATAAAATACGGAGCAAAAAATAAAATAAATGCAGAATCTGAAGTGTTACGGAAATGACCGGGTTAGAGATGGCGCATTCCAAATGGGTCAATGTAGCCAACCAGTTTAAGGGTAGGGTTGCATTTGAAAGCAAAATAAAAGTGTTAATGCTGAAATCATGAGTAGGTGTTCCAATGAGCGCTGAAGAAACTTGACAAGCTTGAGAGAGTTTGGGCTTTGTTTTGCTGCGCATGCACCAATGTTAGCAGCAATTGGTCACGGGATCGTGGTAATGGGAAGGGAGTAAAGTCCAATATGTACGGGGATGTGTAAAATGCCGCCGGGCTTCCAGGCCATGCATCTTGCGGGTGTAGCTTAAAATGTTTCGAACTGGGTTCGTGGATCGGGTTAACAGCCTGGTAACAAGCATGCCCTCATAAAATTGGCAGATGAATCAATCAGACAATTTCAAGACTAGTCCAGCCACTGTCACGTTGCCAAAGGCTGGCAACATGCAAGCGAGCTGATGGCATATGAGAATGGAGAGCGGGACAAAAGCCCCGTCTCATCGACCAAACTGTCCGGAAGTCGTGTGCCCTTGGCGTCATCGCAGCCACGCTGTGTTGCACGGGCACGCGTATGGCAACAACACCTGCGACGGGCGCTGTCGCTCCCGACGTAACGACGCATTGTCATCATGCAACGTTTGCTTCGTCACGGCTGCTGCACTAGCGGCTCACGCATTTTGACAAGTGAAAAGTCGGCACTTAGCTCCGTCTCCTTGTGCCGGATAATGGTCGGTGCTTCCGTCCGTTGTTGACGGCACTCCGCCGCAGCGTTAGCTTGCAACAGAGCAAACATAATCGAATTTCGATAGCGAGCACTCTAGTGATGCACGCTTTCAGACCTCTATCCCATTGTAGCTGGGGCTGGCTAGGCTTGCCGCTGTGACCCTGGCAGCCCTCGGCGAAATCTGCAGTTCCCCGTTGTTCGTCCCTTGCGAAGCTGTTCAGTAAGACGGCCGTGCTCGGTAGAGACGCTCCATTCGGTTCGAGCACGCCTGCTGGCTTCGTTGTGACGTGCTCACTTCTGTTCTGCCGGCTGTGTTGTGACGTGCTCACTTCATGAGCATACGTCCACACGTTGGCGCGCAGAATCCCGGGCACTTGTGACGTCATGGAGAGATCACTGCCGTTCCTGCTGGTGCTGTTACTGCTGCTGCTGATCCTGCCGGAGGTCGCCACGGCCGTCGAGTCCGAACAGGAATGCATAGCCGAATACGCCGCGCACCAGCGATGGAGATCAGCGCACCTTATCGGCACGGTACCCACAGCAGGTGATATGCAAACGTGCTGAAGGCATATGAGAAATGCGTTGATCGCATGGTGTAAGATCGTATGCGAAGGACACCGTTCGTATTCGCACGGTGACACACTGCACGGCTAGGGGTGTTGGCAAGTGGACGCAGGTAGGCGCAGAATTATGCCTTGGCGTGTCGAAGCCGAGCTCGGTAATGTGGCCCAGAACTCAGAACAGAAGTTCCATGGTGCCCTCCCAGGGTGGAATGGCTGCGCAACCAAGCTAGAGACAGGTTTAGATATGGACTTTTGTTTTGGGGGAGACAAATCATTCCTGCCGAATGTCATTTTAAAACACCTGGTAGCTTTTACACCCCCACCCAGACATGCTCTTATATATAAATATATATATATATATATATATATATATATATATATATATATATATATATATATATATATATACAAAACGCGACCCCGGGGTGGTCGCGCGTGGTATGGTTGTGTGCAGGGAGCACAACAATCCGTGATCGGTATGCTGGGTATGATGAAGTTAACGGGCCACTGGGTGACCCAGCTAACAGAATAACGAGTCAAGTAGCTTCTTGAAATGTCACTATGGTGACGGGTTAAGCATCCACCGGCAATGAACTACTCACGTTACACACCGTCCGTCGCAAGCCACTGGTATGTGTTGACTGTTGACATACTTGACTATCTAAACAGTAGCAAAACGGAAAACCTGTTTTCCTGTTTGAAAACCTGTTTCCAGTAATTCTTGAAAGTATGGCGTAGCATGCACACAGAAGCGTGCGTTTCGCCGATTTTTGGGGGGGAGGGAGGGGCAAATCATGCTTTCATGTCCTGTGGGTGGCACATGGCCCCTTCAGCCCCTCCCCCCCCCCCCCGGGAACCGCCCTTGGCTGAGATCAGGCAGCTGTACAGAGGCCTGTGTAATGACCAGTGCGTCATATTTTTGTTTTTTGTCTGAGCACGGGAAACAGGGGTATAAAACAGGAGAGAAACCGGATTTTGATGGCATGTTAAATAATTAAATGCTTGGGATCGACTGTGTCAATGGGACCCCCTCCCACCCCACCCACACTCAAAATGTACTAAAAAGTCCTTCCCCTGATTTTTCCGCGGCTTTGTCCGCAACAGTTTGGAACACGTCATTGAAGTTTTTCATAATCTTTGACTTTTTGTCTCATACGCATTGCGCCGAAAATTTTGGTGCATAGTATGTACAGAGGCGGTTTCAGTGCGCAATGTTGGGAGGAATCTCTAACGACTTTCGTGACGACGCTAAGATGGTGATCTCCCTTAGCCAGACACTCTGCCTTGCCAAACACAGACAGCTGCCAAATAAACATGTATCTTGCAATGCAGCGAGAATAGTGTGGCAGAGGCGGTTACAAGTCTCCAAACTGGGAAGTTGCCGAACAGTGCAATGCAATGTATACCTCTCAGTATCCAAAACAAAAGCTTTGCTCTTCAGGATATTTACACAAGCAATGGCTAGTTATAAAGACGTAAAGACAAAGACATCTGGCCAATAGAGAGTCACGAAAGGCCCATCGGGTCTGACCTATCTCAGGTCCCGTACACATCCTTGAAATTATTCTTACCATCTGACCTGCATGAATTTAGCCATGATTGAGATCTTTAGACTGATAGAACTTGCCCAGGCGGTGTTTAAATGTGTCTAGGGAGGGACTTCCTACAACTTTGTTTGTCAGCCCATTTCAATGGTTCACTTCTCTTTGAGTAAATGACATCTGTCTCTTCATAGACCTTCTCCTGCCTCTTGTTAAATGAAACTGGTTTCCTCTAGGTCTCGGCTATGGTGACAAAGAAGTGTTTACCTTCTCGCGAAGGAAGGTATGGAGGAACATGGTCTCGAACTATGCTATGGTATGCGAACCATGGTGCTATGAATGGATGCGTGGGAAAATCTTTGCCATGTCAACCTGGAGGGCGGAAAATATTTGTTTTCACAGATGCGTCTTAGGGGATGAGAGCTAAGGGGCCCATATCAGTAGAACATAAAGACCTAGAATGAAACTGTGCATGCCATCCGTCACTTCTGCGCGGTAAACACCACGTCAAAAGCTATGTAAGAGACGAGTCCAGACACGGCAAAGGGAGTCGGACTGTAGTGCACGGAGACCGTGGTCACCACCAGCGAGCGGTCAGTTGACGGCTGCGGTAGTCACGCTGCAATTATGTGTTTTTACTCCCCTTCTTTGGAAAACCGGTTATATGCGTGGCACCTGTGCTTATATCGCATATGATAAGACCTCTTTAAGGACACAGGTCTGGAAAAGACAGATTAAGAGACAGATTGGACGAGATGGATAAAGCGATTGGAATAAAAGTTTTCATGTGACAAAATGTTGTGAACTAATCGCATTATAGGTAAGAGTCACTGTCATCTCGATCGCAAATTGTACGTCTTCAGGCGTAAAAAGGCTAAGACTACGCCATTATCAATACCCGTTTGTACTTCGACAGTTATTGCGCATTTTATACCCTAATAACTGGGGCTATATTGACAGTTGGGTGAGGTTGGTGCGATAAAAGGCCCACGGCTTCCCCTCCGTTCCATTGATCATTAATATCAATTAAGAGGCACGGCTTGGGAAAAAAATAAGCGCACCTCAGCCTCACAATACCAGCCAAGCAAAGTATCTCTCTATCTTTATCAAAATGAGTCGCCTAATTAATCAATCAAATCATACCAAGTTTTGAACATGGGATTTATCGGTCAAAAGCTGTTCAGTGATAGTTTCACAACGTTGTTCCATTTCTGCAGCCTGCATTCATAACGTGTTATGTCTGCGATTAGTTTTCTGTCACGTGGCTGTTGCTATAAAAATCAAAAGATGATTTTTCATAGGTATGTTGCGTTTGCCACCACACTTAGATTTTTGGAAGGTTTTGAAGCTTAATGAACAGCGACAAACGCATTACTTTCATTATTTTTTTCGTACCCTAGAAAGTTTGCCAAGTCTAGCCTACGAACCGGCCAAAGCCTGTAATTTCTTTCGGGTCAAATCTAAGCGAATTGGTGGGTTGAAAAGTTGCGTCTTTACTCCACATGATATGGTTTACAGCTTTCCTCTCATCGGCCCTCATCTCTTCACTTTGTCAACCGCTCCATCATTAAGTCCTTATTGGCAGAGCCTGCAAAATACCTCGTGTAACGTCAGTTCACGAATCCGGTGATCATTCACATGCAAGCCGTTTTCGATCTATATCGATCCTGCCGGTCTTTCAATCCGCCAACTCGTCAACATCGGACCACAAGAACCCGCGGGTTTTTGGCCAGGCTATGGGCCAGATTTGGTTCGCTTTGGGGGTCCCAAATTCTAAAACGCAAAATAGCCCACTTGTTTGTTACTCATGTTTCTGAGTAGGGCGTGCTAAGCTGAGTGTGCTGCCAAACACAACGCATTTATGAAATATCATATGTCGATGGCTATAGTAAGAGTCCAGTGACAGAAAATCCGTGGCACGTATGACACTAAAAAAAGTCAGTTTATACAACTTGATCAACTTTAGAAACATCTCTCTAAAAAAGTCATCATAAAAATCCAAATTTGGAAGGCTTTGTCCGATTGCATAGAGTAGCTGGATGGATAAGTTATAAAATCACAGCTACATACTGCGCCTGACCTTCATTGCGGGGTTGACGTGTGCTTCAGATTTCTTGTGTTATACACCAGCCATACCTCATGATCCATATCAGCGATCGATGAAAGGTCTATTTTGTTTGAGTAAAAATTTAAAGACCAGGTACTTTGATTACTGCTATCTAAGCAATATGACTGATGTTAGCCGAACAATGCTGTGCATTGGATGGCATTGGCATTACATTTTGTACACCCTTCATGAATAGGTTTGATATTAAGGAGAAACGCCACGACCCCAACTTTCTACTCGCGGTTTAATGTCAGCTCGGCATTGTAGCTCAGCGGACTTTTGCAGGCTGGATCACTGGCTGGCCTGGCCTGGCCGGCTGTAGGTTAACATTTTGGAAAGCAATGCGTCTCTTGGTCGCTCCGTGTCTAAATTCACAATAACCGATGCACTGATGAATCTTAATCAAGGGCTATAACTATGAGACACGAAACACTGTGGCACTTGTGGGTTTCCGCGAAGAGGATGCAGCTGAACACCGTGAACACCCTCTCATTTTGAAGCCGGGTTGCGATGGCGATCCTGCGAGAGACATTCACGACGTTCTCTTTAAAATATTGATCCCGGGCCTTCCTTTTCCGAGCTTTGGCCACACCCGTATCAATTAAAGCCAATGTTAATTGTGAGAGTTACATTTAGGTGACCACTAAATTCCTTGATCGACGTCAGGTTGCGAGTAAATCTGGTGCAAGATATATATTCAGTGTATGTTGCACGCCCAACTCACATACCGAACCTTCCACCCATTCCACATTTCAAGCGCACACTTGCTACTGTCCGTTGTGCCAATAACCCACGACGTGCCACTGTTGGTTTCAGGAGAGGGACTTTCGTGGCTGCAGGCGTTCTCCCGCCGCGGTGCTTTCCTGCAGCTGACGGCAGCGCTGACCGAACCACATGTCACGTGTCCCATCACACACACGGCGGACGTCACGATCATGTCAACCACTGGCGGTGGCGGTGTGCTGTGCCCACGTGAAGTGGTCTTCGGCTGGACTTGAAATGCGCTCGGCGAGCGGACGGCGGCATCACCTTCGCCACAGTCAACTGGAATGCCGCCCAGAGGAAGATGGTTGCCGTTGATGACGTCGACTGCCTCAATGGCCAGATGACTCCGCTGCCAGGCCTCAACGTGGTACCAGTTGACTTCCGCGGTTTTCTGCGCGGGTTGCAAGTGAACGTCAGCATGGTCGGCCGGATGAACGGCAACGCTGCAGTGCGAAGGAACGGAGGTCAGCTAGCGCTGCGCGACGGGCCGCACTCCGACACTGAGCACGGCGCCCTGCTTCGCTACCTCTCCGAGCTCCTCGGCTTCTCGATCTCGGTCCAAATCGTCCACCACAACAGCATCATGGACTCGTTCCATCGTCAGGACAATATGCTTGCCAGCAATGACTCTGACTTGTCGATGAACCTCCTGTCCCACACGGTCAAGCGCTGGTCGATGATGCGGTTGGCCTTTCCCACCGCAATGGCGATAGACCGAGTGACCATCAACAGTCCCAGCGCTCAGAAGACGCCGTTCGAACTGGGGCACCCCTTCAGCCGCCCTTCATGGATCGTTCTGGGCATGCTTCTGACCGTCCTTGCCCTTGCGATGGTGGCATGCAGGACCACAGCTGTCTTCAGGGCCTCTGAGGTAGACTGTTTCTGCGAACAGAAGTCTGTCTTCATCTCCAACTTATACGGCCTATTCGGCATGGTGTGTAACCAGTATGGCTCCGGAGTGTCAGCGCCCAAAGATGCTTCGCGCACCGTGCTCAGCGTGCTCTGCTTCGCCTTCACCTTCCTCGTCACTCGCTTCTACTGCAGCGTCATCCCCAGCTTTATGGCGCTGCAGGAGCCCCAGCTGCCCTGCTCTACCGTGTGCCAGGGACTAGAGGCGGATACGCTGCAGGTGGCCATCCCCATGGGTGGCACTATAAACCGCATCCTCACCAGCAGTCACGACCCAGTGCTGCGCCTTATCGCCGAACGTAATCACGGTAACCGCTACAATGTCGACGTCATGTCTCCGGAGCAGGCGCGCGAGTGGTTGCGCAGCCCCAACCACGGCATCCTCATGCGCAACATCGAACTCGCGGACGTATTCCGCGAGCGTAACGACTCGGTGTGTCTAATGCCGACGGCGGTGCTGCGCCGCCACCACGGGATGGCCTACAGCCGCCGCTTCCGCCACGCCCGCCTGCTGGACCTGTTTCTGTTGCGCATGGCCGAGACTGGCCTGGTGCGCCGCGTGCTGCGCCACAACCGCCCACCGGAGCGGCCGCTCTGTCAGCTGGACACGCGTACGGCCAGCTGGCAGCCGCTGGACCTGACGGACGTGTACACCGTGTTCGCCGTGCTGCCGGCCGGCGCCGCCGCCGCCCTGCTGCTGCTGGCCGTCGAGCGGCTGGTGTTCTCCAGGACCGCCCACGCGTTCCAGGGCCGCTGGCGGTGAGCGCGGCGGCGGGAGATCAGGAGCATCAAACCGGGAGTCGTTAAACTGGGAACTCCTACCCCTTACAAAAACTTTCAGCGATATAGGGAATTGAGTTGTTGAATGGCACACCTGCTTCCGGCTCTACTGCGCGCGGTGTAAGCGGTGAGCCGGGGATGGAAAAAGGGCGATAGAGGGGACGCTGAAAGAGGGATGAATGCAGGGATGGAAACAGACGGGCACCCAGATTAAGTAGAGGCCTCCTCGTAGAGCTTAAGAGGTATGTCCTGCGTTTCCGAGGCTTCCTGCTTTCTAATCGTCCTGAGGTTTTGAAGAAAACTTTTTTTCGGTATTCTGGAGTTTCCGAGTCCAGGCATTCTGGACCCCTTGACGCGTTAGTGTTGCGCCATCAGCAGTGTGAAATTGACGACCTTTCGGATGTTTGCAGGCTCTGTTTGACCCATGCTGACGCGACAAGAAAACGCGGCGCTGAACGCGGTCTGCGGCGCAAGCTGAATGGGTTCGTGAATGCAGCGCCCATCGATCCAGGTGCTGTCACGGTCGATAGGTTTCTGGCAGATTTTCTCTGTGTTTGCGCGGGTTTTAGGTCATTGGTGTCTGTGAAATCACGCTTCTCACAACCTCCGCTTATGTATGTGATTGTTATTACATAGTCATAATTACTAGGAAGCCAAATGGCCTGTATCATGTATCACAAGACGTGGTCCGTGATCAAGACCTGCTCTTGATGCGTTAAACTGGTTTAAAGCCAACTGTGGTGCGTTTTTTTTCGGTGATTCGTGTTGATGTACTCACGACACGAATAAGTAAATGATGAATGGTCCCATTTGTTTCAGCTTAAAACACAGTATGAGCATCGGCCCTGAAATGCACCGCTGTAATGACACTCTTGTGGAGTGCGTTCAGCAGTTATGAGTGACGGGGTAGGGGCTGGGGAGCTGAACCCCGTAATGTGTTTGAAAAAGGAAATGTTTCACATTTGAAGGTGTGCAAGCAAGCATCACGTATGGTAAAATAAACTTACTTGTAACTATGGGTGTGCTGTTAAGTGCAAAGTACTGCCCTTGAACATAATTTCTCTATTTCGTAAATATGCTTCTCAACACGTCGCGTTTAATAACCTCTTGGAACTTTTGTACGACGTTGAGGTACTGCCAAACTAGCCGTACGAAATTGTCACTTGCTTGTAGTTCTTCAAACTCGTCAAGAGATGGCAGCACGGGCCGGAGGTGTTTGCTGAACCAAATATCGCTCGGTGCTCGTGTGATGGGCCTTTCTGGTAGTGTTCTTGCAGATCTTTCCTTGAGTTTCAGATGTTTGTGTGTATTTGCATGCTCGGTTACCGTGTCAGTATGTTTTGCTAATGACATGCCTGATCTTTTTCGATGACGGGCCTTATTTCCGTAAAAACTAGCAGGTGGACAAGCCATGACGAGTTCGTACATTGTGTAGCATCTGAGGCAGGCTGCATGCGTCAGTAATGAGTGGGCCGGTTGGCCCCCTGGAGGGGGAACTCCACTGGGTGCCCAACGTAGAGGGTCCCTGCGTGGGTCCCCCCTGCGTAGAGGGTCCCTGTTAAGGTTCGCCAGTTGGTCCCCCGGTAAACAGAAAACAGTAGAACCCAGCTTCATGACATAAAACCAGGTATTTCACGTTGAATATTAGTAAACCACAGACTGCTTGAAGGAGAAGTGTTGATCCGTCTTCGACTTGGACACACGAAGCTCACTTGCAGCTATTTATATTCGCAACAGCCTCGCCCTCTTCGCCATCCATGTGGTCGCCCCCTCACAGTCAAGTATATTCCTCTTGAATGTGGCGAATACCAGCAACAACGGAACTTTCTACGAACTTATTGCTGTCAACACAACCTGGACCTCTTTTTTAAAAAAAAAAACCTGGTGGGTGATGACTGCCCACATCTGCTTGATATTTTGCTTAGTTATCTAAACCGCACAAACATGTTTCAAATGATAAGACCGCTCGTAGGTGACGTCTTGTTTGGCTTTTTTCTTCAAGGCATACTATGGTTTGGACTGGCCGAAACACCTTAAACCAAACAAGCTGAAAGTGAAACGTGTTTCGTGAATGAAGCTTGCACAACCTGCTCATTACTGTTGTCCACTAAATTTGGAGATCGCGCTCACGGACATCGGATCTGAACAGATTAACGATCATGTTTTCTTCCCAAAGACGGCAACGAAAAAAGATGGACAGTTATAAAAGCATCAAAATATTCTGCGGAGATTAGGCTGAAGGCGAGGCGTGAGCTTTGACCCCAGAAATTCATCCATGTGAAGGGTTCTGATCATATATTTAAAGAAATAACTGCACGCTAAGACAAACTCGTTCGGTGTCAACAAAAATCGGCTTGCGCGTGCTGCCTATGGGGTAGTGCCTAGGCGAGATTATGCTGGCTTACTGGCTTGAAGATTGCTTTCTGGCGTGTTGTGTCTTCGTTGGTTCGACTGGTGCCTCCATTCGTTTCGTGCTCTCACGTGACCCGACGCATAGCAAAAACCGACGTGTGAGTTTCTGTGATCTTAGGAGCGATAAACTGGTCACCCAGTGATATGCAGCATTTCAAAAGTTCCTAACACTAAGTGCATGTTACGCCTGCTCGCGTGGGGCCGCGAACACTGACATGAACGGACAAATCGGACCGCCGCGTGCTGGTGCAGGTGGCGCCATCCGATAACGGCTGTGGCGCCATCTGCTACGAAATCCACAGTCCGGCGCACGTCGGATGCAAGTGTTGGTCCAAGTGTTGGTCGTGCAAGTCGTGCATGCAAGTGTTGGTGGTGTGGAGGTCCAAAGAGAGCCTGTCTACGGGTGCCTGGCCTCATGAAACAAAGTGGTGGGCTATGCAGTTCTAATGTCAAACTTATAGAATATTAAGTTGATATCATATCATGCTTTACACTGCATCGCATTATACCGAGCTTAAACATTACATTCGTAGGTAATTCGCATGCTTGTCATTCGTGAAGGTGTAGGAAGAATTAGTGAATGTGTGAATCATCTCGTGAATCATCTTGTGAATCTCACGGTATCATCTTGAATCATGTGTGAGTCATCATATGCCAGGGAGGCAGTTTGCTAGACTCGTGAAGTGTACCCGATTTTCTGCAAGAAAATGTCTTCTTTTTAAATTTCTGCAAAAAAAGAAGGATGACGCTGCTCTAAATGTAATAAGGGTGCCTAGCCAACAGCAGCAAAACAAATCCATAATAGAAAATGCTTCCGTCGCGCAAAACAGGAGTGGCTCACAAAGTTTTTGCGAAATAAATGTGTTGTTTAAATGAATGACGATGCCAAATGCTTTGGCATGCTAGCAACTTTGCAATCCATGGCAAAGAAGAACGACAGTTTTGTATATAGGGCAGCCAGGTCATTCAATATTCATGTTGCTTGATTACGCTGTCGCGTTTCGAATGGATCGTGCACACGAAGTTCTACCGTGCACCATGCATGAACGTAAACTGTCGAGAGGCTTCGTGCGACGCCATGTGAGCTTAGTCTCAGGCTGAATGTTGCAAAGACAACTACCTGCGCCCGGCCACCGTGCGCTGTTTAGTATCTTAAGCTTGGACTCGTGGCATTTGCCAAAACTGTACAAAAGGTGCGATACACCAAGTCAAGGACAAATATGAAAATGTAAATAAGTGAATGGACCAGACGTCATGAGGGATAAAAATCAACTCGATGCAAAGGAGCGGGCAATAACTCAAAAATGCCCAGAAAAAAACTTCCAAAATGTTCAAAAGATAAAATGCAAACACTAAAACATAATGAGCAAGAAATTGAGTGATTATGAGATCAAATGGTTGCAACTAAAAGAGCAAAATTCGAAAGCGCAATACTTTTAAAGAAATGCAACCCAAAACGATTAAGGTGAAATGAAAAATTCAAAAATGCCACAATTCAGCGTGTATAAAAGCGAAATGAGTACATGTAAAAGTATCATAAGCCAAAGGGAAAGAACAGGACGGTCAAAGGCAAAAAATACAAATGCAAAGGCTAAACAAGCAGAACATCACACTATATCACGTTGAATGTGTTTCAAGGGTCCTGACGACAGGTCGAAATAGCCCTTTGTCGACCATGCGGAGATACCTTCCAAAGCAATAACCTCGCAAGAGCTCAAACTTAGGTGGGTTGCACTCGCGTTATCTCAAAGCAAACGCTTCAAAAAGCACAAGTAAATACAGAAAACACTAGAAAGGATTGTAAATCTACCTGCAAAAACATCTAAGGTTTTGGTGGATGGACACACCTGCCACAAGCAACTTAATTTACCGGAGATATGTGGTTCGATCCCCCGCGGTGCTCACCCCTCCTGCCAGGGTGCGAGGCAGGCGACGCCATGAGGCCTCAGCAGCTGTAAAGCAGCAATGGCGACGACCACAAAGCAACTTAATTTTACCTTTTCGTCATATTCATTTATGGATGATTCGCAATTTGAATGCGGAAGTGAACTGATCAGATCATAGTTTGATCAGATCATAGCCTTGTCCATAGTTTGGCACAACACCATTTATTCGCATGCATGTTTTTGGTTTAGCTCTGTAAGACCAGGTAAGCAATTATCTATTAAAGTTAGACCCATAGCAAGAACCTACAGGTTGTGAGCAAAAGCACGGATAGAAAAAATATGCATGAAAATTGCTAGTAGAATAAGGAGCGTGGCCAAATGTTTGTCAGGATTAAGCGCGTAGGGTGCAAGGTTTGTATAGGCATAAAGTCGCAATGGCAAAAGTAAGCATGGATAAAGGTCGTAACCCACTGTTTATCCTCAGAATCCGGTGGCGAATATTCGTCAAGAATAACGCTTGTCTCACAAAAGAATGTGAGCGAAGGTTCGAATTTCGCTATCTGATGCAAGTACGCAAAGTTTGTACCAGAATGTTCGCCAGGAAGTAAGTTTGTTTGACGATGCAACGCATGTAAAACCTGGCGTGCACAGTTGCACTGAATGTTGGAATGCAGATATTCATTCTTAGTCCACTCTACATTCATCATGGGATGAATGGATGGATGGATGGGCGCCGGATGAATGGCCACTGCGGGGATCACCACATCCCGTCGACTGGGAGGAGAGAAGAGGAAGTGATTGGGTGGACGGTGACAATGGCATAGGTCAGGTCAAGTATCATTACAAACCTAATTCTTCATCGCATGTGCCTCACGCTCTGAGGCGATGACCAAATGAGCTCGAATCAGTTGGGGTTGTGAAAGATGACCCTGGGCTGAAGGGATTGGAGGTTTAAAAAAGCATGTCCACTGCAGGACACCCACCGCGTTTGTTGAGGTTTCCATTGTCCCTCACTCGGACAACTTATCTGTCGACAACTTCGCCTAACGCCCTTGAGTGCGCCATTGACGCTAGCTGACGGACACGAGTCAGCTGGCTTGTGAAATGCGGCGGGCAGTCGTGCCAGTGACACCCTGTATACATTGCTTATATGCAGTAGATTAGTGTTCAGAAAGAATCATGTACCACGTGGGTCGGTTTTGATATATCTTCTTTGATTAGACCTTGTCTGCAGCAGACCTAAGATTTCCATCGAGCATCATTTTTACACCGTGCGCCGAATAGGGCCAAAAATGAATCAAATTTACACTCTAAATAGCCCTTTGACAACCTCAATTTCAGCGAAATACAATAGCTGCTGGTGCGTAAATTGGTACATTGTTGGTCAATAATTTTTGGAACACTGCTTATGCAAGCATCATCCATTATGGTGATGTTAGTTTTCTCCATGCATCCCCACATGCTTAATATACATCATTCTCATAAAGTGGAGTGCACCTCTGCTGTCCAAAGGTTAACCCCATATATTCATTTCTAGTAACTTCGAGTTTTGTGATGTCTTCTAATTTGTCTTTTTCTGCCGAACTCGGATATTTAAATCAACGGTTAAAATTTTTGCAAACTTTTTGCTTAAAGGAAAGGCTAAATGTTTGTGACAATTTCAACTCACTATTAAATAACCAAATTCAGCATAAGTAGACGAATGAAATGACATGAAAACACAAAATAACCATATATTAGGATATGGGGTTTTACCTTTGCACGGCATATATGCGACCACTCGCTGCCCCTGTGCTGCTTACGAGACATTGCGGACGCATTTTGTATCAAGCCAACCTTATTCAACTTTAAACATTTGCGTACGCTCAATCATGCTTGCGCCCTACGCCGCATAACAACTCGGAGAAAACCAGGAAAATGGAGATATAGATGCAGGTGATATTTCAGTAGCGTGCCATTACTGAAACAGATAGCAGAAGAAAATTCAAAATTACCTGCCGGTGATCCAACTCCATTTCTCAGATTTTTTAAACAGCGAGCCACAGTTTTTACAGGGCACCATCATTCAGGGGATTGAACAAGAAGCAATTGCCAGCCATCGCCGCGATACAGTGCATATCTAATCAAGAATTAGAATGCAAGAAAAATACGTGTACATGAAAACGAGTAAACGGGCATCAAACATCGCGCTTCATTCAAATATGCAAGCGAGTTGAAGTAAGCAAGTATCACACATCACGCATCAATTATACATGCAAGCGATTAAAAATAACCAGGCATCGCACATCACGCGCCAGGCATCACTTACATATGTCACTGATTTTAGGCTAGCACACATCACGCATCAAGGCACATATCACGTTAGCATAATCGGCAAAGATGAGGCGATTGCGTGAACATGAGGAGTGTGATGAATAGGATCATCGGCAGGTATTTTTTAAGATCCCTTCTGCTATTCGTTTTGATAAATACATGTTGCCGGAGTTTGACTGCATCAATCTCCATTGTTCTGGTTTTTCTCCGAGGAATAAGGCTTTTACTATTGTCTTCCCGACGAATCTTTGGTGAATGCGGACATTTGCCCTAACATTTTCAAGCAAACTTATCCGTATGCACTCTTGCGTACGTTCTTCTGCCATGCAAGCTTTTTTCTTCAAGTGCATTTGCTTGCGAACAATTTCTTACGTCCTTTACGCATACGCGCGCTCTATTTTTGTCTTAAAACAGCAGCCCCTAATTTGGAGGTGCACATTGATAAACGTCATTTCATAACAGATGGCGCCACATCCGCATCAGATGGCGCCACATGCTCCATCACGCTGTCTCAGACCCGCTTGCTGCTCGTGGTCCTCAATTCGCTGAATTAAAAACACACATAATGAAGACACACAAACCACAAAAGAAGCCGGTGGGTGACGCGCTGACTCCTTGAGTTAAGCAGAGTAGTCCCCATATTGTTCGGGAGCTACTGCTTTGGAGTTGCATATCACAGGGTGCCTATTTGGGACCTTCATCTCAGAAACCTGCAGCAGACGTTTGCTCGAAATAGCCGAAACCAAATCGCGGGTTTGACGCTCATATCATCAGTTTACCTATCACAGCTAAATATACGTTGCTATGAGGCGCAACCACCTTATTCCCCATAGGTCGCTTTATAGCAACTTACCTGAAAAAGCGACTCCATGGACTCCGTATGACTCCACAAGACTTGGTGGGGTCCAAGCGAGTGCGACCGCCGTAATACGTTGGTTTTGCAGAGCAAATAAGTGGTTCTCAAGTTGCAACTCCTAGGAGAGACTCCAATGGAACGTACTAAGACCAGAACAAGGAAAACTATATTACAGCAAACGGCATAATGGGAGACAGCGTCTGGAATACAATTCGGAAGCAGCTAATGCAACTCTGGACGCCAAGGCTTCAGTTCAAGCTGGAGTGCAAAGTTTGAGGAAACAGCAGACCTCAAGCCAAAAATGAAATTGCCAGTCATATTACGAAAAAGTTACTTCGACACTACCTGGAAAAGCCCGTCTTTGGCTGCGATGCTTCTGCTAAGCACTCTCGTTGCGTGGTCGGACGGTGCTCCACTGCTCACCGGCATTTTTTAACACACCTCGGCGGAAAAGAAACCAAAAGGAAAGGGATGGGGAATTTGTGCGTGTTGGGATGAAAGCGTAGGGATAAAAGTGGCGCGCTCCAGCGCGAAGGAATGAAATGGCTGCACTCCGGCGGGAAAGGGATGCAAGGTGTTCATTCGGCGCGAAGGAATGGAAGTGCTGCATTCTGGCACGAAGGGATGAAACGAGTGCGCTCTGGCGGTCGTGAGGATGAGCGGTATTAATCGCAACGAGGTTGACAGTCGAGAAATACTTCTGGGACTCTACTTCATCTGTGTGCCAAACAGCAGCGGGCTGGCTGTAGCCGTCCCTTTGATTACTGGTGACGTGCACACATATAAAAAGGCGCGAACAATTGAATGATTGAAATGGGTCCCTCACCTCGAACATAAAGATTCTCGCAGCCCCAGCCCTCGTCTCCCACAACCTTCCTCATACAGTCCTTCGTTCCCTTGCGCTACTGAAACGGCACATCCCGGCGGCGAACAGCAGCGAGTCGTCCCGCAGCTTGGAACACTGACTGACTGTGGGAGCGGCGCCCACCAGCGCTCCGGATCCAGGGTGACGAAGCGACGGCACTCGCATGACAGTGCCCACAACGGCAGAAATCAGACGGCAAGCAGTCAGTCAGAGTCGGGCAGCAGCGGGGGCAGCTCAACCGGCGCCGGACTGCACAACAACCGATGCCGACGCCTTCGGCCTCTCGTTTTGTCACTCCCTCTTTTCACATCACACCCTTGTTCAGCTCTTTTCACAGCACTCTACATTACACCGTAAGTGCTTTTATGGTTGACCAGCCCTGTGAGCAGGAGCGTCACTTGCGCCCTGATCAAGCACAAGGTGTCAAGTGGTGTCCCGCCAGGTATTCCCGAACTTAACATGCCCATCACAGTTTAATAGAAAAACAAAGGTTCATGCTTTAAATTGCCCTTAGCGACGGGTTCTGTAAGGGAGCACAAAACTCATCTAGTGAGCTCATTTTTCTTGAGGTCAGTCAGCCCATTGTCCCCAACAGTTGAAATAATTGAAATGTTTACAAAAACCTCCGCTAAAATTACTTAAGCTCCGATCTTTTTTGCATAAGAAATGCACATGGACGAACAGGATACCGTTGGCAATAACGCAAATCCCTTTTTCGAGAGCATCAGCGGGCAGGGGCGCATCTAGACTTTAGTTTGAGGGAGACAAACCGTTCTTATAAAGTGACATTTGAAATATTTAGTGTCTCACACCCACACCCAGACGTGGTTATATGTATATATGTATATATATTATATATCGCATATTAGATATATATACATATATATATATATATATATATATATATATATATATATATATACACAATTCAGGGGTGGTCACTCAGGTAAAGGTCACTGTGTCGCGTGTGGAACGGCTATGTGCGGGGAGCAGGAACAGTCTGGCCGGTAGGCTGGGCGTGATGAAGTTAATGGGTCACTGGGAAACCCAGTCAACAGAGCAGCGGAGTCACTTCTTGAAATGTCAATGTGGTGACGGGTTAGCCATCCACCAGCAATGAACTACCCATGCTAGACCCGCATCCGTCGCCCGTCGCAGCTGCGGGTAAGTGAGCATTGACTGTTGACACAGTTCACTGCCCTTACAGAAGCAGAACGAGAAGCCCGGGCAATTGATTGTTGGAAACATGACATAGCATAGCATGCATATAACAGGATACATCCGACCTTATCTTAAGGGGGGAGCATACCGTAGTTTCACGACCTTTAGGGGGGCATGACCCCCTTTGCGCTTCACCCTCCCCCCCCCCTCCTCCTGGATCCGCCCTTGCAGCGGGCTGAAATAATGTTAGCAGCAGTTCTAAAAGATAACAAGAGATGGCGACACCAGGATCCCGGCGCTCCACGGCGCCGACCACACGCATGGCCCACAGCTCTCACAGAGGAAGGAGGAGGCGGCGCAAATTTTGGCATGGCCAAGAGGGAGATGTTTAAACGTTTCCTATCATAAGGTGGTTCCAAAATTTTGCACCCAATCTGCGGATTTACCCATTGATAAGGGTCATACTGCAAGCCTTCATGGACGGCTTTGTTCCGGCAATGAAAACATCTAGCGTATGGTTGCAGGTGCAGACCATTGGCGGGTAATCACCATAGGTCAGAGTACTGGTACTTAAAAATCGGAGTCATTCCCTTGCTGCCAAAACAACTGTATCATGCATGTTGCATCAATTTGTCATTGTACTGACACTTAAACAGCGCGTGCTCGATATCAGCCACTTTTCGGACGATCGCAGCTCCACTTCCTTTTCAGGCCGGACCGGACTGCTCGTCTGAGCATCTCGACGCTAATCCCATAGGTGATCAAGAGCTCCTGCTGATCAGGAGCCGCATAGCACGGGGATGGGGCTAGAAGTGACAATAATGTGCTTTCGCCCCCCCCCCCCCCAGCAATTTTTGGGAGGCCTCTTTTTCTCAGACTTAAAGCATTGTAGCTACCCGTAGCGTACCAAAATTGAGATCAAGGAAGCTCACATAACTGAGTTAGAGAGTAATCAGTCGGGCTCAGAGAAACATTTGAAGCATAAGGAGACCCGGTTTTCTGGATAATTAGGTCATGTTTATGAATAAGGCAGCCAATGCTCTGGATCAGGAGACCCAAGCGTTGTGCGTTAAAAGATCCCTTTGCTGACACGAAAGAGACTCGTTACAAACCAGGAGATCACATTTCTGGAACAGGATGCCCCTTTCATGCATCAGATTGGCGCAGCTCGGGGTTGGGATGTCTTGTTTGGGGACAGCGAGGCCCCTGACTAGATTCGGAGGCCCACTGCGTGAATCTGAAGCATCCTGTTGTGGCTTAGGGGCTCCCTCTATGCATCGGGAGCCCTTTTTCTAGAGCAGGAGGTCCTGTTTTTGGTTAGTGAGATCTTTCGCTGAATGATAAGAAAGTCCCCATTCCAGATTGCTCAACCGTCGACATTCATTTACTTGGACATGATGCATGTTCCAGTTTAATAAAATGGCATATACCGTCGGTGCCCTCCCACCTGAATACAGCACTGCGCAGGAAGTCACCATGTCAAGAGGCCACATTTTGTGCAGGAAGCCCCTGGAAAATCCTGCCACTCCCCCCTCCCTTCCCCGCTCAAAATCCGTTGACTCGCCCCTGATGGTGATTGATCATTTCAGCTGCATAATGTCTTCGGGATCATTGCGATATACCAGCTCCTTCAGCACAGGAGTCTACCCCCGCGTACTTAGGTCAGGGGAGTGAGCCAGCCACCCGGACTTAGGTCAGGGGAGTGAGCCAGCCACCCGTCAGCGATCATACGACAGATGGTTCCCCAGACGTAGCAGAGTCACGGGGCCGTGTGTGTGGCGAGGCGGCGTCATCTGCTGGAATCACTGATTGTAGAAGCCGGCGACGCGGTGCCGCCGAGGCGGGATAAAAGAATTGCGGGGAATGTCTCGGCAGTTCACGGAGTTGATGGTGATGGGATTTTCCTCTGCGTTCTCAAACTGCAGTGTTTCGATAATTCGAAACCGCTGGTGCCGCGCTAAGCCGTAACTCTTGCGCCATGCAGCAGCCTCTCCTCCACCATGTCGAGGCTCAGTGGCCCAGAATCGGCTGGTTTGGACTGTTGGTATGACCGGCCAGGTTAAAGAGGCTTCGTTCCATTGCCAGATTACCTCCAAAAGACCATCCAAGTTTGGCATTGGCCAATCACCAAAGAAAAGAATTTACTCCGGCTGCCCGTGTGCGCTGTTGCCAGACCCTGTCGGGCTTACATTTTGTTTGGATGCGCTCTGACATATTTTTCACATTTGCATTGGTGGTGATGACACTACAACCGGTCACTTGCAAGAGGCGGCGAAGTGAGTTCCGGGGTCCCGCCTGATCAGTTGAGCAGCGCTCCGAGTCATTTCAAGGTTTCCATGGTTCGTTTTCGGCTTGCATTCCTCCTGAGGTTGTTGGATCCCTCGTGGCCAAGCACTTCAGTTCTCTCCAACACCGTGCTCCTTGATAGGGTCGTCGGTGTTTTAAAATGGCGTTTGAAATGGCGTTGGCTTAGAATGACGGACTTCGTTACGAACTGCATTTAAAAAATGCTACTTTTTTGGCTGCCCTCGGACAGCATCAAGATAACAAGTGAATGATTTCGGATGATACGGAAATGCAAGCGCAAGAGTAGCAGAGTTACAAAAGGATAAATCGTATCCATTTACCAAGAGTTCATCTCGATGAAACAGGCCACAGCGCAGGTCTGTGATGCTCCATCATTATTCTAGGGTGGTGCGGGAAAAAATCCTGAACGAATGCATTGAGGAAAGGAAATTGACATGTCGCGTTTGGTTCGAATGATAGGTACTTTCCGCGTAATTTTGTTCAGATTCACATACACGAGAGTTTTGTCCAGAAGCTTGCACAGATCATTTGAAGTGTATGTTGGGGTGGATAGATCAAAACAAGACGATGAATTTTGCATCCATCCATGACAATCAGAACTTGCCCTGATATGTATGGGGGGGGGGACAATTTCATCAAATGGAGATATTTGCCGCGGTCCGCTGACAACTCAGCGAATCATCATCGTACGAGTAGAAGCGCAGCTGACTTTGCACGATATTACTCTTTCTATAATTCGATCATGACGGAAAGGCTTGAGATAATATATCTGCTATCTTCCTACCTTATTTCCATTGAAATGGACGTCGAATCACCAGAACCGCAGTTTTACGAGCAAATGGAGCGTTGCAAGTTCAGCTAACATTCACTGAAGCAGAGCGAAATTTAGTGGCATTTGCGTGAGTCTGTCCATAATTTGCATGCAACGGCCGGCATCAACACACGTTTCATAACACCTGAATTTTACTGCGGCCATCTACCTGGAAGCGCAGCTTCGAGTTAAAAAGTGGGCTGCGCCAGCGCGCAAGAGACGATCGCCACCATCTTATTTGCAACGGTAGATTGCCGAGTCATGCAGGCATGCATCTGCGCTAATAATAATTCTGTCTTGCGTTCTTCATTGTCAATGCCAGCCGGTCATCGCCCACCATCATCCATGGACCCATAAGCACCTTGAGAAGTTCAGTCCAGTGGCCCACTTTTGGGCAAAACAGATGCAACATAGCTTTTTGGAAGATTTCCTATCCGCCTCCCTTCCGACATTTTGCCTCAGCGTGCCGGATGTGGAAACTGCAAGGGCGTTCTTCCGCGCGCGCGCGCACACGCACATACACACACACACACACACACACACACACACACACACACACACACACACACACACACACACACACACACACACACACACACACACACACACACACGCACGCACGCACCCACACACACATGCACGCACGCACCCACACGCACGCGCCCCCCCCCCCCCCTCCCCCACACACACATGCAGATACACGTACACACAGTACAGAATATGACTGGACCATCATAACTGGTGAGGGACTGGCGAAACTGGCGAAAGCCGCATGGACGCGTCCCACTCGAAGAGCTGTCGGGTGCTTCAGCACTAACCACCCGTTATTCATTGGCACATGCTGTACGACTGGCGCAGTGCAATCAATTATGATGCTGCACCACCCGCAGGAGAGGCGTTCCCTGGTGCGTGGAGCTAGCGTCCCACGCCGTCGACGGAACGCCCTCGACACGGTCGCGAAGACACCCTCGCCGCGCGCCGGCACCCAGCGCCCCACTCCGCCTGAGGCGCATCCATCACGATTATCAGCTGCAAAAACCGAGCCAATAAGAACCAAACATCGTTACGAGTCTGCCAATAATCGTCTCTACAGGCCCGCCTCCCAAGGGTCGAGCGCGCGCGCCGTGCGGCTGCGGCGCTGGCGCTGGCTGGGAGCCTGCCACGCATGATGCAGTGCGGAATTATGCACGCATCGGGCGTGCAGCAGCAGCGATCGCCGCCGGCATGGCGGCGCGGCGTCTGGCCATTATCGCCCGCGGCCCGGGAAGGGTTGCGTCGGCACACGCGGCGCGGCTGCGCCAAAAATGACGGATCGCTGCGCTCCCCCTCCGGCCGTATTTTCCCCGAATACACGAAAATTGAAAGCGGCCGCGCTCGCTCGCACGCGGCCGTGCACTGTGGATTCAAATAATCGCGCATCGATCAACCGTCATGTCAGCCAATTTGCGGGGCCTCGGCGGCGTCGATGGACGCGCGACGAACTGAGCACGGCCGCCGCATGGCCGCCTGCGCCCGGCCTCGCCCGCAGCTCCCTCCCCCTCGCTCGGGTCGGGTGCGGCGCTCAGGGGCGCACTTCACTTGTCGCTTTTCATGCACCGCGGCAGGCCTATAGGTGAATTTTTCAACGTTGCGAGGAGGTAAGGCCGTGAGCACTACTACGGGTGCCGGGTGACGTCAATGGCGTCGCACGTCTGGCAGACCGCTTGCACCGCTGATCCTACACAACGTGGGCAGTCTGGCGCGGGTCTGTGAGTGGCCTAACCATCGCTTTGGCAGCGGCGCTGAGACGATAGTTCAGTGCTAGATGGAGACAAATGTGTGACATGGGTGTGTGAGCGCTTCAAAAAGTGGCATAGCCAAAGCGCGTTTCGAAATAAATTTATGCATTATATCCATTTCACAGGTCAAGCTGCCATAAAGCTTACATAAATTGAGAGAGCTTAATGACCGTTCTGTCCTGCCCCTCCCCTTTCCCTCACTTTGCTATTTACACCTTGGTCCATGCTGTGCCAAGATTTATATATCTCCAGGGTTTTAAATATTTGCACTATCAATTTGGCGTTTCAGTGATGCCCTTCTTGAAAGCGCGGTGAGCAATCTAAAACCTAACTGAAAGAAGATGCTGGATAGTGTATGATAACCAGTTCAATACTTAGCCCATAACATCGCCAACAGTCTCAAGCAGCGAAAGGTGCTTTTTTATTACTGACTTCTGCATGGGCTGCTTCCATATCGTCGAACGCTCCGCGGGTCTGCGCGAGGGTGTGTCACGATATTTCCGCAATCGATCGGCCAGCGATTCATCATGGTCCTGACGGGAGCCGAGTCGCGCACATTTCGTCACGTGACACGTCAAAATAGAGGATTTTTATCGCCGCTCTGAATCGGTCTCGACGACTTGGACGCGACTTGTTTGGGTTCCGCTTAGTGTCCCGTCAGAAAACAGACAAATATGGGTGATGTCAATGCGCTGAAAGTAATCGAGTGTTGGACTGGATAGCAGTTTGTGGGCAGCTGTTTGTTGGTCAAGCAGCATTTTGTCAGAATGCAATTCATGGTGTGCTTTGTATGAAAGTGGAAAGAAAGAAAGAAGGAAAGGGGAAGAATGAGAATAGTTGCAGCATGGGTTGAGAACGCTTACATAGTGGGCTAAAGTACTGATCCACCCCGGCTAGGAGCAGCACCGGACGGGGCGGCCAGAGAGTGAAGAGGAACTTCTGCTGCAGTTATGGGCAGCGATAGAGAGAGGAAGAGGGAGGGAGAGGGAGAGGGGAGGGAGAGACAAAGAGGGAGGGATAGAGAGAGAGGGAGAGGGAGAGAGAGAGAGGGAGAGCGAGAAAGAGAGAGGGAGAGAGAGGGGGAGAGAGAAAAAGAGAAAGAGCGAGAGAGAGAGAGAGAGAGAGAGAGAGAGAGAGAGAGAGAGAGAGAGAGAGAGAGAGAGAGAGAGAGAGAGAGAGAGAGAGAGAGAGGGAGAGCGCGCGGATGCGAGGCCGGGAGAGGCGCGCCGGTATCGGGCGGCGTTGTTTTGGCCGAGCGGCCACCGGGACCAGGAATCCCCCGACCGCCTGTCAGGCCGCATGATGGAGCACGGCCGCCATTAACCTAGGTCTGCCGCGTCGGGCGCGCCGCAGCTGCGTCCCGGGCGCGCCCGACGCCCGGCTGACCCGCGCCGCCGGCCCGGCCGCGCAGCGCCGGTCCGCGCGGCTGCTGAGCTGGTGCTGGCTGGGCTCATGTGCTGAGCGCTGGGGTCCACGGGGCTGGTGTCGCCTGCGGTGGTGTGCTGAGCTGCTGAGCTAGGTTGGAGAGGGCGGGAAGGGCGGGCCTTGGCGCTGGCTGTGAGGGTGTGATGATCAGGGGGTAGCCGTGCCGATGGGACCGAAATCGGCTGGCATGATGCGCCGAACTGGAGAGGGTCCGTGACGGTGTGTCTGACGTCAGCTACAATGATGTGAGAAGCTGGTGTACTGAGATTTAGAGGCCACGGGGTCAGCTGGGGTGATGTTCTGAGCCGCAGTCGCAAAGAGGATTAGCACAGGTATCATTCCAACATCGGTCGGGGTGGGATGATGTACGCAAGCTTGCTGTTGAACAGGTGCTTTCTGTTTTCAAAGGAACTGCCCTACATCTCCGATGCCTACGACCTGACCTTGCACTTTGCTATGTTGATGAAGTATAAAAGTGGAAGGTCGATACGGATGCGACATAAACTTGAAACTTGGAAAGAAACGTGGCAACAAGGCTAACTTAAGCCGAATTTTTGGCTAGGTTAACAACAGAAAAATACCACTGCGTCAAGGGGTATGTCGCAAGAGTGCGTTTGAAGTCAAAAGATACTAAACGTCACATTTCATATAACTTACAAAATAACTTCACCCGAAATAGCATTTCGTGAAGTGTCATATTAGATAGCGGGGGTGAAATCATGTGTGAATAACAATATGAAAATATGGGAAGGTTCTGTAGAGTTTGAGTGACACGTAGCATGGTATATTACTGGGTGCGTCCAGCGACCGTCTAAAGGGCTGCCGAACCTTCTCAAAGAGGCTAGCAGGGCCTCTTACTTACGACTAGTTTGTAATCTAGTCACATGGAAGGGCCCACACGACTTCTCCACGAACAACCAGGCAACCAGATGACCATTTAGTGACATAAATGACCTACAAAAGGCGGCATGCAATGAGATAACAAATCCACATGAACAAAATGTGACCAGACGGCAGACAGACAGCTTGGAGTGGTCCCAGATTCCCACGAAGAGTAAGAAATGGAACTGTGTTTATGGCATGCACCTGTACTTATAATAATGAAGACCTTGGCAGCGAACGTAGGTCTGACGCCGCATTCCCTTTGGTTTTCACAAAACGTTTTACTTTCTATGTGAATTATTCGCCTGCTTTGCAAACCCGCGTTATCTGATTTTGCCTCATGTTGTAATGAATGCCATCTCGATTTACTTTTGCAAATATTGGCTTTTCCGCCAGTTGAATATTATCTCTTTTGACGTAAATTCCATGACGTTTGTTTTTCATTTGGACTTTTATGCCCGTAGACATATTTAAACTGTGCCGTTTTCCTTTGAACTTCCGTATTTTGTTATAAGTCAATTCACGTTTCCTTCTGTAATCGTTTAAGGCACTAATAGATAAATGAAGGCAACAGGGGTATTTGTGTCACGTGTGTAAGCATTCTTAATCGACGATGACCACATCAAATGACCGGGAGATGTGAAGACCAAGAATAAAACAACGAACGTAAATGAGATACATCATCAAGTATGAATAAGAAGAGAAGCAATCGCACCTGCTCTGGTTTCCATGGGTTGGGCTTCTGAACTTCGTTTTTCGGCGTGCATGACATTGCAGCATGCCCTTCTCTACGTTCGCTATCTATTGCGAGAAATTTTCCCCTTACGCCTTCATGATGTTGTCATGTTTTGTCTTTGTCCTGGCCGAAATAGGGTGTACCTATGCGTCTGCGTTGTTTGCATTTTCATTATGACACTTTTCCGTGATCTGTGCGGTTGAACATAGAAATCATGAGGCCCATATCGTTGCGACTGGCAACAGCGTGTGACGACAGTAATGTTTTTGTTGTTTGGTATTTGCTTGGTTTGAAAAGCTCCTCTCTTGAAAAATTCTTACGCTCCTTTGAGGAAGAATGACGTAAGAGAGCTTGTTGGTGGGCGAGCTGTCCAATGGTATTTCAAACGGCACGTGCCACAATCTGTCTGCTGCCATTGGTTCTATATATTTGAAATGTAAGTTATCGTGTATGTTCTTTTCGTACCCAATGCTAGCGTAAAGGCCGTTAAACACTGAAGTTAATTGTTGCTCGCAGTTTCCCATGGGTTTTTGGTCTCCAAACATCTCTGAGCCGAGAGTATCAACCGACGGAAATCAAAGCCTCACAGTAAAAGAAATATACACCCAGTGATATTCCTGAGGCACTGTAAACAGCCTGTGCATGCATTCACTGTCTATACCCTTACTGGCTTTGGCGTGATATTTCCGTCTTTCGTCCCATGCTACGCTGGGTCTTTTTGTCTTCCGTTAATCCTAATCCCTACCCAACATCTTGACAATTTTCGCCACCAATTTGTCACAGATAAATGATGTATATTTCAAGGGGATATTGCTTGATCGCGAAGAATTCGATGCTGTATTGTACAGGATGACGAAGCAACTCAGCGGACTAACAATAGGGTTTCTTTGTCGCTCGAACAGCTGGACTTATCAAACAAATATATCAGTCATAATGCGCATGCCAATATCACGTACACATACACTTGTTCGATGCATATGTGTCACATGTGGTAGCGTACAGCGACAAGAAAGACAGCAAATCAATGCAAATGCCTGCCCGAGAAACACCATATGCCTGTTGGCAATGTCAAAATTATCACGAATCACGTATGAGCCAGTCGGACGTTACGAACCAGAATACAAGACAAAAATGCACTTAGCTCCTGCTTTCGGTAATTATGAATTCAAATTGTTCATGTTGAGCTCACAACGCTCAATCTAGCAGAAGGTGCTGTTTTAACGAAGTTGTAGTGCAAAGTAGCAAATATGTTGACGATACTTCATATTTCGAAATGTGCTCACTCGCAACAGTGACTTCGAGGACGCTCTTGATGTTGACCACAACTCGGTATATTGAGCATTGGTCATATCGTTGTTATTTAGCACCTCAACGTCATTCAAACAGTACCTCCTGGTGTGTTTCAGGCCGTAACTCAACATAAGAGCTCTATACTCATGGCTACAAACCGTCATTGCATTCTTTCCACGGCTGCCGCGGTTGAGGCGTAGGCGCAAATACACGGGTGGGTGGAAAGGGGAGGGAGACGAGCCGGCAGCTGTGGCTCCACACTTCCCTTGATGGTTTAAGATATATATGCGTGAAACGATTGATTTAAAGTTGGATTTCCCACGCCCTTGCTTTGAGGTACGACAAAACAACATCCAAAACATGCCCGTCGTCACACCGCTTGCTCCTTCCCCACGCTGGAAAGCTATCCGAGGCCGGCCATCGACTCCGACCCGGACATCAGGATTTCATCAGATGCAGCGGGCAGGCGGGGGGCAAGAAGCGTTTGGAAAACGCGTCGACGCTGGCGAGCGGGGGGGGGGGGACGCCCGCGGGGGCCACCGCGGGCGACGAGGGCCGGCCGGCCACGCGGCGGGGGGCCTCGTCGCACTTTCACCGGTCTTCGAGACGTGTTCTCACCTCCCAGCGAGGGGCGTGACCTGAATTAAGGCTGGCTGGAGACGCCGCCCCCGCTATCGGTGGGGCGTCTGGTCTAGGGTGTGTGGTCACCGCCTGAACACGGGAGCCTCCCGGGAGCTGGCCGCTGGAGAAAACATGAAGTGCCGGCGTTTCGGTGTCGAAGGCGACGGTCGGGGATACTTCATATAGTGGAGCGTTTCGAAGTTAGCCAACAGAGAGGGATGGATGGAACGTGAAGACACACGTAAATCAGCGCCTATGGATGACCTGGATAGCTCGCAGCGTCCAGTCAGCGGTTAAATAAGTGGGATGGTATTGGTTTGATGATAAATGCTTATCCACCACCTGGTTGTCTTGATTTAGGACGAAAGTAATGCCGCAAGCCTGCTGCAAGCATTGCATTGAGGATTGCTGCGAGCTTCGTCGAAAAACTGCAGCCAGGTTTGTTGTCAGGAAGCATTACGACGATGGTTTTCCAAGGGATCCTGAAGTGATGAAACTCGGCGATTTTCTGGACCAAAACGGAGGCACAAATACCCTCGAGCACAGGAGCGTGCATGAGAGGACCCGGGAGCACGTGCGCCCCCTCTCCCCTTACCAAATTGATGTCCTGAATTGATATGCACGTGACTAATTGCTAAAAGTGAAAAATTTCAGGTTAGCACGTGGAAACAAAAATCGAGGGGACGCAATATTGTTTTACGGCGCGCAAGAAAATGTGTATGCATCGCACTAAGCTTGATTTTTAGAGACTTTCAGTTTGAGCCCTGTCCTTCCTACCCATTCACCGCCCCCCCCCCCCCCCCCCCCCCCCCCAATGTACATATTCAGCACGTCCTTGCACAAGGACGTAACTCGCAGGACCGCGCGAAACTGATCTTGGTACTAATATGTCATGTTTTCTGTTCAGGAGCGGCGCCACCAGAAACCCAAGAGGGAACCGCTTCCTCACATTTGTCAGGAGGGGGAAGCAAACATATATTTTTGGCCGGTTGAAGTTTCAGGAGAACCCATTATGTTCATCAAAACAAAAGAAGGGACCTTAAAGCACACAGCTGACTACATCGACACCGTAGCAGGCTCTACATGGCCATCATGTGGGCCTTTTGGTGGACAGGAGTCATCAGATTATCCGAAGAAGTCACCATAAGGTACACAGGAGGTCGCACGAGCAGCACAGAAAGCCCCGCCAGCCCAAGAAGAGACCCCGACTAGATAGACTGGAGGTCCCAACAGGAGGATGTCGTATGCAGTGATATATGCTTTAGTTAGAGGCCCCTTATATAAAGCGGGCGAAATTCGCGAGAAAAACATTATCCTGTAGTTGAGATAGGACGTCTACAAGATTCGCTTATCTGCTTAGGAGTCCCCCCCCCCCCTCCCTCCTCACCACACACCCTCCTTGTTCCTTCCCCTCGGAAAAACTTGGCTGGTAAAACTTTCACTGTCCCTGGTTGCGTGACTTGACGTTTTCGTCGCTGTTGTGTGTGTTTGGAAGCACGGTATGTGCATGTCTTCCGCCTGGTAGGCACTTGACGTTCGATGACCGGCGAAGACATGGCTATCCGAACCACACCGGAGCGGGTCACCGAGCCCACGACGCGGCTGAGTTGTGGACTGCCAGCACCTTGAGGACCCCCAGAGCCTGCAGTACCGTATCAGCATGAGATGATAGCGCAGCGCGGCTGCTGGGTACAGCAATCCTTTTATTGCGCACTTGGAGGTTGACAAGCAGCAGGGTTCAGTTTCTCAGCATTCATAAATAGTAACAGAAATTGGTTTTTCTTGTCACGAATGATAGATCACCGTAATGTGCATGAGAGCTGGATCATGCAAAATGTTTAAACTGTTCGATACTAAGGCTGGTGCATCATGCAAAATGCATGCCGATCAGACCCCTGAGCTGCTGATCCGCATGTTCCTGTGCAAAGGCCTGTGTTCTGACCACGCAGACGTATTACCAAGGCCACATTTCCCTTCATTTGTAATTCTACACATCATTCTCAGGTTAATGTATTGATCAAGATATTCAGCTCAACCCGAACTGCCTTTGAGCAAGCATTGCCTCCAGCGTCTCCGTCCACATCTCCACATCAAACAAAGTCAAGGTACATCTTCGGACGTATCCTATTCTCAAGCTGCTCGGTGCGCCTCTGACGGCGACCCTCGACCTCTCGGGCGTCGGCTCGCCGCGCGTCGAGCACCCCTTGACGCGGCGTCAGCTGACGCGGCGGCCGTGCGCAGCGATCGTCAAAAATAATGCGTCAGCCGGCGACAAAGGCGGTCAGATGGGATAAAGAGTGGTAAGTTCGGCCGGTGTCACCGCCGTAATGGATGGGGCCGCCGCTGCTGCCCCGCATTGTGGCGACGCTCGCGGGAGCGCCGGCCGGCCCCGCCATCGATTGTAGACAACGCCGCCGTGCCGGAGACGAACTGCGGCGCGGACGACTCAATCCGCCGCGCTGCCATCTCGCCAGCCTGGATGTGAATGGAGGTGTTTCTGGTTGTTGAGGGACGCTTCTCGCGGAGGTGGATGTTTATTTTGTAGTATTTATCAGCGCGTCGCAGTCAAATTAATCGCTTCGGTCGCGTGGTGCACTGGTTTCAGTCTGACCTTAGAGGTAAAAAGCCGATCAAACGCTTTTAACGGCACAGAACAAGGCCTCATGCACGACCCAATAAAGGCAAGCAGCGTTTTTATGCTCAGTCCGAACCTTTTGAATGGCTGGATTCTGGGATCAGAGCCCACGCTAAGCAGTGCTTGTTGATGAGTCCTGGTCCATACCGTCCGATCGTGAAATTCCAGCTAAACTGCAGCACTGAGTGGCCGAAGCTCGCCGCGCCACAATTCTCGGCACGGTCCGTCCCGGCCTCTGACATCATCAGACCCTCAGCGCGACCCTGCCACCGGTCTGCGGCCGCAGGCAGCCTGCGACCGGTACCCGTAAGGCTTTGGTTAACCACTAGGAAGCATTATTGTAATTCAGAAGACACATTCCCGCTGCCGGACCATTCTTGGTTTAGGCTGTGTGCGCAGAAAATGGCTGCTATCCGACGTTGGTATAGAATGGACTTATTTCAGAGAAATTGCTCTCATCTGAGTTGTTTTTATCTCCAAGACATTGATGGCATGGAGACTCCTCGATTGGCAAGAGAGGAGGAGAAAACTAATGATGTGATTTGCGCCTCGCAACGCGTCCTTCGTCCTGCTTATGGTTCTTTTACGCTGTCTTCTGTGTGTTATCTTCATCGTGGTTGTGCGATAGTTTCACCAGATTTCTCATTTGTTGACATGTGAACTGAAGTGAATGGTGTGGTTTGTAACTTAAACGTTTGGAACGATCATAGTCACAAAAGGCTATCCTGTGCGATCTGCTCCGATTGTAAATAACCGCGATCGACCACATAAATGAACTAGTTATCGCATCCAGTACGTCAATATGCCAGTACAAATATAACACGCCAAGACACCCAAGCTTGGGCCTAGCGTTTATAAAACAAAATGTAAAAATGACGAAATGTCTTATCGACGCTTCTCTCGAGCGCGAACACCCGTTTGCGCCAGCCGGACATATGTAATGTTCTGCAAAACAAAGGGAGTGATTTTCCGGTCACTTCGTCTGCATCTGATCCTGGAATGTGACCAGCTGGCCCGTGTGGACAATGGCAAATGGTCATCTTCGAACACGACTTGCCAATACATCCTGTACATCCCCCACGCTATTGTTAGCTTGTCACTGGCATCACATAGCCCTGCACTTGAAGCGTGCTTGACAACGTCCAACATACGCTTTCCATGGGCGGACCCAGCACGAGTCCTGATGCTCCACCAACATCAACCGCCGCTTCACACCTGCACCTCCAGACGCCCGACCCCGTCCTCCGCCCCGCCTTCCCCTGGACGCGCGCCTGCCGCCCGGGGCAGATGAAAGGCCCGCCGAGCCGTGCCCAGCCCGAACAGCCGCTTTGCATACGGCCGCCGCGCCCGGCTGTCGCGCTGGCGCGGGCGCGGCGGTCTGCCGCGCGACATGCCGACGCGGCGCGCGCGCTCGGTTTTGCAGCGCGGCGCGGCCTTTGTTGCGCTTCCGCCGTCCGCCGGCGCCGCAAAAAAAACGCATTCTTGCAGGATTTCCATCGTATTGTGACCATGAGGAATATTGACATTGCAACAGACACAGTCGTATTTACAAACACAACAGAAGAGCACGTCAGGGATAAGTGGGGTCGGGCGCACCGGAGACGGGCTGCGGCGCTCAATGGGCATTCGTGAGACGACATAGTGTTCGCTGTCGACTCAACCTCGCTGGCGTTTCCGGCGGCCACGGCGCTCGTCCAATGACGCAATTTGTGGCGCGAGCCGGTTGAGCGAAGTCGGCGTAAAAGCTATCCCAGCTCGTGCGGCGCTAGCGCTCCAGCGCGCCAGCGGCTGTTCCGCCAGCGTCCCACCCAGAGAGTGGTTGGTCACTGAAGTCACGGTTCAAAAACAACAACGGGACTAGCCTACCATGGGAACCCAGTCGTCACCATTTTGCTGAGCAGGATGAGTATCTTACACGATCACGATAGACAGAGTTACCAAAATGGAGTTGACTTAGCGCTATTGCATCAGATGGTCATGGCCGGAGGCGCCGGAGGAAATCGGGAAAATTTCACGGAAACATCGCCATAAATACATAAGTTATCAATTTAGTGCTAAGACTATCGAAGGCGAATAAGAAGATTTGAAAACACCATGGGTGAGAAGCGCGGTAAATAATTAAAATTCCTATACGTAAAACAAAATAGGTATTCTTGCCTACACACATACATTCATTTACAATAGGTGTCTGCATCGCTCCTCGCGCACACGTATCACTGCACCATCCGAGACGAAATAAATACCAGGCTTGATATCCGTCGTTTGCGAAAATCCCTGAGTTTCATGTACCCGGAGCTGGCGGGCCTCCCATGCCCCCGCCAACCATCGGCGCCACGGCACCATACGGCCGTTCAGCGCGCGAGCTTAAAGCTGCCTGGATCCGCCTCTGGCACGTCCGCTCACGCTCGCGCGCACTCACGCGCAACGCACTTTTGATATCGCCACGGGCCCGCGCGCGGCCCGCGAGTCTCGCCGTCCCTGGGCGCTGGCGCGCGGCCGCGAGTTCCCAGCGGCCCCAGTGGCGCGCGGTCGCGAGCCCCACCGGCCCCAGGCCCGCGCGCGGCCCGTGAATCCGCCCGCCCTAGGCGCCCGTACGTCACTGCGGCGACAGCGGCGGCGTCGACGACTCGGTCTTGGTCTGCAGCGGCGACGTCTTGTCGTCGCCGCCGTCGCCCTTGGAGCCGGCGGCCGCCGTCGGCGTCTGGGTCAGCGGCTCGGAAGGCACCAGGCCCTCCTTCATGCGCTTCTTCTGCTTCATGCGCCGGTTCTGGAACCAGATCTTGACCTGGGTCTCGTTGAGGGTGAGCGCGGTGGCGATCTCGATGCGCCGCGCGCGCGTCAGATACTTGTTGAAGTGGAACTCCTTCTCCAGCTCCGTCAGCTGTTTAGTGCTGAAGTTCGTCCGGCCCGTGTTGTTGGCGCCCCCGGCATAGCTGAACTCCGACTTTGCTGCTGGAACGGAGAGAACGGACGGTTAGCACCATATCCCCATATCTGAAAGGACGGTGAATCAGGGTGACGTTTAGTGGATACACAGATATCAGCCCCTGCACATGATGGAATGATTTTTCTTCAACTACACACAGGACATGATAACTGCCGACCACATTCCTAGACGCCAGTTCCACAGCCCACCCCCAGATTCCATTTCCAAACTCCACCACCCCATCCTCTGCACCCGTTCCCGCCATTCGGAAAGCCACGAATACCAGCGGGGGACAGCAGCGCGTTCACGTCTAATTTGACCAGGACGCGCACACCCCGCACCACACAACCTCTTAATTGAAACCGCCGACCATTCAAATGTCACGTGACCGATCGTCGGCGATAGGCTGACAGTTTCAATACGCGGCGACGCGCGCCGTCCCCGCCGCCGCCGCTGCCGCCCGTGTCAGCGATACGGCGGCGGCGCGGCCCCTTCAGAGGGCGCCGCCGTGACCCCCCGACCCCCGACCGGTCGCCTGAGTGACAGGCCGGCCGGCCACGTGGGCCGCCGGCCGCACGTGAAATGGGCTAATTTTTAGCGGCGCTTTGTGATAGGAGTAGCGCCCAGACGTCGTCGGTTGACATGACAAATTCATTACGGCGCATGCGGCGGCGACCGGGGGAGGGGGCGCGGGGAATCAGTGTGGCCCGTGCGAGGAGATGGATGGGCGGCGCGTTATGCCTGGAATATAATTGGGCAGGGATGGATAGCAGGTGGTTAGAGGGACAGTCAGGATTTAATGCCGTCTGGGCGCCGTGGCATCAGAGGATCTGGTGTCAGTGCGCCTCGTGCAGGGGATGGGGCCCTCATGTCAGGGGCTGTCAGTAAGTCTTGGTGGCGGTGCATCTCAAACGGGCGTATGGTTCATCCTTCAGAGAGAAGCTGCTCGATTTCGCAACTGTGGGGCCACCGTAGAAGCACTGCTGCTTTAGAAACGCTTTTCGGGACCGGATCATAACTGTCTGTGTTCTTCCGAATAAAGACTCCACTTGCTAACACGACGTTTTACTTGCCATCTTCCAGGGCGTGCATCCACAGGAAGCATGCATATCTCTGTGGATGCACAAATGCATCAAATGATCCCCGGATTGGAACACAGACCACATTTCACCGCGGAGTCCAACTCATTCGCATGTGAAGCACATGAAACTATCCACCGTCCCGGTGCTGGAAGAGCGCATGCGCCTTGTTATTCGGAACCGCCCCACATACAGCATCCCCCCGCGATATCAGTCCGTCGCCGGGCAGCCCAGCGCGTACCGCACCCTGCGCGGCCGCACCCGCGCGGGCCCGGCCGCAGCGCGCGGGCGCGGTCGCAGCGCGCGGGCCCGGCCGCAGCGCGCGGGCCCGGCCGGCCGCCGAGCGCCAGCCAGCCTCGCCGGTGCATTAGGGCGTAGCGCGCGCCGAGTGGTGTGGGTAATGCCGTCAGCGGCGCGCTGCCGTGGCCGCCAGCCTGTGACCGAACCGAAACGGACAGCAAAAACCCCGCTGATGGATGGATGGCCGGCCGCGCCGACGTCTCCATGGCAACGGCGGACGTGTGCATCTGCGAGTGTGTCCTGGCCGACTGCACGCGGTGGCGAGCGCAAACAGGGAGATCTGGTCGTAATATCGATCGTCGGTGGTAATTAAAAACGGAATTCAGACAGCTTGCCATATCCTGGCAAGCAAGCACATCAGCACGAACTTGTTAATGCCTCAGTGCGTGGTAAGAACATAAATTAGTATGCATAACTACATGGTAGATAAATGGTTTTATATTCGTAATCTCGATGGCTTGTATTTCATGTTTTCCAGGAAACTGGCTAAGCCAGTATCATTTATGTTCCCACGTCAGGTTCCTTGACACAATGGTCGCGCTGTCCTCCATGTTTCACCTCAGTCGCCGCCAACGAACGAGTTCGTCCCGAAGCAAAGCAGGTCATACTCACGACCCCCCCTCCCCTGCCCCCCTCGCTGCCGCCACATTCCTGCGGGGCACAGCGGCAGGTCGAGGCCGCTAAAAACCGCTGACGTCACCGCCGCCGATGGACAACGTGGGCATAACGTGCGGCCCGGCCGGCCGGGCGCCGTAAATGATTATTGATTGGGTAAATACAGTGCCGCCTGGCACCGGGCCACGACACGCCGACGCCCTCGGTCGCCGGCGCCGACGAGGCTGCCAGATCCGGCTGCCAAATGAGCGTGTTAAACCAGCCCCGGGGCGACGGCTGGCGGCGTATGGCGCGGGGAGGCGTCGGCGTCACACGTCGGCTGTCGCACCTCCGCCATGGCGATTCGAAGGATAGATGGTGGGATCAGAGGCAGACGATCTGGTAGTGGTAGTGGCGCGTCACGCAGACATGGGGAAAGGCAGGATTTCGAGGATTGGGAAACGCTAGGTAGGTATGGGCTTCACGCAGACACGCCATCTAATTATGCTTTGCTCTCCAGTCTGTCTTCTGCGACACTCCGCACTGATGTTCCGCACACCGATAGTTTTTGGTTAAGCTGCCGACTACTACTTGCGTGTAAAGAGGGGGGCGTCTCTTGAGGAACGTTGGCATGGTGGCATGGCCTCTCAATAATCATTCATCTTAGCAGCCATGTGTGCGCGGACCTGATATTAGGCTGTCTCTAAAATACCTTTCCTACGCAGAAGCAGTATCCGGACATTGTCATACAATCGTATTGTTCATTGTCTGTGTCTTTGTGCACCTTGCTATCTTAATCTTCGGCAATGAGCACTACCAGCAGAATGGCTGCATTTTTATCGCAATTAAGCGGGCATCTGGTGCTAAGGACTTCCTTTCATGCCAAATCTGGATACTTTCACTTTCACCAAATTTGGGACCCAAACCACGTTGAACAACAAAAAATTCGTGTAAGACGGCGTCACTCCTAAACCGCAGCATGAATCTGTTTGACGACACGTATTTTTATAAAGCACACGGACTGAATTTCTTGCGCACGACGCTGCACAACACATTTCAACAGCGTCCATCAACAACCCTCTCACAAAACGTCCGCACCGTGATATCTGATGGCCCCGCCTGAATGCCCATGATTAGGCTACAATGAAAGCCGTAATGAACTTCATTAAACGCGCCAGAACACTTCCAGCCTTGGCAGTGCGATGTGACAGACGAAAGTTCGACACGGGCAGTCTGGTGCCGTTTCCTTGCAACATTAGGTGCTCATCAAGCGATTATTTGGATTGGCTTTGGATGGATTGGATACCCGGATTAAATGATACGTAAGGATTGAACTGAACATTTGGATTGAGCTGTTACTTTGGATAACTCGCAGACGCAAGCAGTCCCAGTGAATCCATAATTATCTAAACGGCGCACACTATAACCCCCAAGCCATAGTTACTGATTTTGTAAAGAATACGGTCACGCCGGTTTTGCTGCGTCATCTGTATCCGATGGTCAGCACGATGTGTTATCAGTAAGCTTTATTACTGCGCTCCAGCTCCCAGAGGAGCCGCGCCTCCAGACGCTACTGACAGGCGTCAATATCAATCGTTGAATGCAACCAACTGGGCTTACTGCCATGGCCCATCGACTGGGGTGAGGTGTGTCATGAGTCACGTGTCACATGTCATGACCGACCGTGACATCACTCATGGATAGCGAAGTCAAAGACAAATGCAATACAACAAAAAAAAACCTTAAGAAAGCGGTCATGAGTTGAACTAACAGAGGAATTTATAAAAAAAAACGCAATAGAAACATCTGTGCATCACAAAACCGGTTTCCTTTGCACCTTTATGTTCTCGACTTTCAGGTGCCTGCCCAAAGCGTCGCTGATACCGGCAGGTCAGTGGCCTGCCCAGGCGAAGGTCCGCACTCATGTCAAGGATAGTGAGGAAGGGGTAGGCATGACACGAATTTCTTCCAATTTCAAAATACCCCGAATATGTTCACAGAAACTTATTCGAGAAAAGGAGGCAGACGGTCTAACTTTGCCCCAAGTTAGCATACCAATGCACAGAAGCTATGAAACCATAACGGAACTGACAAGCCGCCATCAGCGCATCGAAACGCGTCCGTCCCTTCCCATCCGAACCAAATCGTGACTGACCCGCCAACTTCTCCTCAGCCGCGCACCGACGCCACGGCAGAGAGCCAGCCATCGGCCGGGGAGCCGATGGTGGAGGCTGCCGGTCACCGGTCACCAGCCGGCGACCGGTCGCCCCCGGTCACCAACCCGGATGGCGACCTTATCACAACCATCACAGCAGTCGTGAGGTCGCCACCACTGGTCCTTCGGTCGCAGTCACGACGCGCCGCAAGGTCGCATGCATCGGGTGAAGGCCAGCGGAGCCAATCGCGCCCGCGCCCCCGGGGCATGGCGTGTGGCACGCGCGCGCCGGCCGCCGGCTGATTGCGTTCCACAGGCCATTGGTAAGGGTTAACGACGCCGGTCCACCCACCGCTAATGGCCATCGCATTGCTGGTGCGGTCACAGTCGTTAGCGTTGTCGTTCAGCGGAGAGTTTCGGGGCGAGTGTCGTGGTACTGGTTGTCGCTCCTTTACCGCGATGTGAAACTCGCGAGTGTCGTGGTACTGGCTGTCGCTCCTTTACCGCGATGTGGGACTGGCGAGTGTCGTGGTACTGGTTGTCGCTCCTTTACCGCGATGTACGACTGGCGAGTGTCGTGGTACTGCTTGTCGCTCCTTTACCGCGATTGTGGGACTGGCGAGTGTCGTGGTACTGGCTGTCGCTCCTTTACCGCGATGTGGGACTCGCGAGTGTCGTGGTACTGGCTGTCGCTCCTTTACCGCGATGTGGGACTGGCGAGTGTCGTGGTACTGGTTGTCGCTCCTTTACCGCGATGTGGGACTGGCGAGTGTCGTGGTACTGGTTGCCGCTCCTTTACCGCGATGTGGGACTGCCGAGTGTCGTGGTACTGCTTGTCGCTCCTTTACCGCGATGTGGGACTGGCGAGTGTCGTGCTCCTGCTTGTCGCTCCTTTACCGCGATGTGGGACTGGTGAGTGTCCTGGTACTGCTTGTCGTTCCTTTAGCGCGATGTGGGACTGGTGAGTGGTGCGTATTTGCTGGTGCCCAGAGCGCGTGTTAATGGCACCGGGCGTGCTCATTTTTTGAGCGCAGACAACCGATACATGCGTCGCCCGCGGCAAGCTGGAATGTACCCTAGCTTGAGTGACGAATCCGCGGCGAAAACACGATGTCCCTGGCTCATGCTACAGTCGCCGAACGTGACCGTGACCACCATGGTCGTGACCACTGCTGGCGCTGCGTGGGAGGGATGCGCGACGACGTGCTCTGAGCACCCCTCAAGAACGGACACGTCATCAGACCGACGGTAGTCAGCCACGCGCTTCAGTCAGTCAACCTAAGTCGACCTGAGCCCAGACACATCCACAGACACAGGTCACTGCGGTTAGGAGCAGAGCCGTTGGCGGCAGACCCACGCGCGGTTGTGCTAACGCAGGGCGCCTTGAAACGTCGGCGCGGTGATTCGATAACAATGCCGGCGCCGCATACTTTCCGCTCCTGGCGCAGGACCTCCGGTCATCCCGTCCCAGAAGGCCGGCCGCGCCAGAGCGAAAATATTCCGACCGCTGCACACTCCAGAACCCGGACGCACGACGCGCCGCACCGCAGGAAATAGCGGCTGCCAGGCGCTGCTCGGCGAGTGGCCGACCACCCCTCTGGAGGCTCGGACCGACGCGGTCCGGCCGCGAACAATGCCCTGCACCATTCCACGCGTCAGACGGGCCGTGCGGCCGGCCAGCCGGCGCCGGCGCCGCCGCTGCTCGGCAGTCGGCGCACGTGCCGGCTGCGGCTTTGGGCAGCGCGGGTCGCGCGCCTCCGCGGCCGACGGCTCAATCGAGCCGCCAAGTGACGCCGGCCGCCAATATTGTGACGGCCGGCCGCGGCCGAGCGGACCTGTTGCAGCGATCCGCCGCCGCTGCCGCCACCGCCGCCGCGGACGGCGGGTTTTTGCGGCGCCGGCGAGCGGAGAGGCGGACAGGGTGCGGCCTTGCTGGGATTGTGTGAGGGGAGTGCGGTGGCGCGGTGACATTTGACCTGGTGATCGAAGGTTATGCGTTGGAGAGGGAGCTGTGTTTGATTGTGTGGTACGGGCAAGCGAAATGATGCATCGTCGCGTTTTCTGTACCGTGCTTTAAGGTCCTTTGCGATAATCAACGTAAGTCGAAATCCGACGGCTCCGAAGCCTTTAAGAAGTGTTTGGAGTGTACTATAAGCATGTTTCGGCCACCACGCGAAGCTAAAGGCAGAGCCTCGACCGATTAAGCCACCTTTTCTGGGCAACCATTTCCGATAGTTCCTCCGCAGCCACGGACTCGTTCCTGACGAACGAGTCATGATCAGGGCACGACTTCGCCTCTCCGCTCCAGTTCCGCCATCCACTCTCACTCCGCGTCAACGCACTCCTCCATACTCCCAGCACGCATCCCTTCCGACCCAGCCCGCCGGCGGCGGTCGGCCATGGCCGCTCTGGCGGCTGAGGCCCCGCCCCTCACCTGGCGCGGACGGCGCTGACCCCCTCCCCCTGACCTGGCGGGCCGCGCCGGGCCCGTCGGCCGGCGATAATGATGGGAGCCGCGCCCGTCCGCCCGTGATGGATCGACGCCGGCCCACCATTGCTCGGGAATTTCGACCCGAGATAATGACGGGGTGTGCGGTCCACGATTCTATTTTGGCAGCCTTTATTTCTACAGATTTTGTGATGGCAGCGGGTAATGACTGGTCCGGCAAGCTCAATTTCGGGCTTGAGTACTTCGCCTTTCCTTCTGTGTATCGTTCTCTAATATCATATCCATCCTTGACTCTATTTCTTTTGTTCCTGTTCACATTTTGTTCCGTCCTCTGCCCCTTCCACACCTCTTTCCTTCGCTCCGCCGTCTCCACCGGTCCCGTCGCCCGTCCCGTAGTATATTGCGTTCCTCCTTCCCATGCCCCACTGCCATCTCCTTTTTTCCTTCCGTGCACTCAATTTACAGTGTTATCTTTTGGACTGATATGTGTAAGATGTATAGCAAACTTGTTTTTCCATACTTCGATCTTTCGCTTTATGCGTTCAAAATGCAAATGTTCTCGTTCCAGAGCCCTTAGAGTTCAGCAGGAACATGCATAGACGCACAAATAGGTGTATACGAACCCACGCACATCCTTTCAAAAATGCGAAGCCCCAGGGATCGGAAAATAATGAAATACCTATATGGCGCCTAGTTTCTCACCGCTCACTAAAACAAGCCAAAACGTTACGCTTGGAGACATCTAGAGAAGAGAACATAGTCCTCATTACAGCTCACCAACACGTAACATCAAGAGGCTCCAGGAAAGCACAGGAGATATGTGATGAGTTATTTAACTGCTGCTTACCAGCGAGGGCCTTGCCAGCCTCGTGTTTGAGTTCCGTAACTGAATGTGTGCGGCTGGAGACATAACATGTGTGTTACTGAAAGCATCAAACGCTTGGTCTTCAATTTTTCGTCACACACCACCCATCTTAATGACAAATCATAGCGAAACTAGCTCAAGTCCCCCCCCCTCTATTCACCCCTGTTGCTGCAGTTATTCTCTCCTCAAAGCAGGGGATCCAGAGTCAGTCAGATCTGATATCTGGCATGCATCCGGGACGCCATGGCAGTCCGTCACGCCGTGGCAGTCCGAGACGCCGTGACAGCCCGAGACGCCATGGCAGTCCGTCACGCCGTGGCAGTCCGAGACGCCGTGACAGCCCGAGACGCCGTGGCAGTCCGTCACGCCGTGGCAGTCCGTCACGCTGTGGCAGTCCGAGACGCCGTGACAGTCTGTCACGCCGAGTCGCTCCGTGCCCTCTGCTCTGGGCCTGTTCCGTCCAGACGCATAAGCGACCATCGCCCGCCCGGGACAGGCCCTGCGGCTGAGACGCGTGGTGTCCGTATCCGAATCTGAGAGCCGTTCTCCCGGCCGTGGGAGATCAGCACTGCTGGCGAAGACACGCTGGATCCGGTCACGTTGTGGGAGGGGGGGGGGGGTGTTGGGCTGGGTCACCCCCACGCCTGGCCCCGTGTCAGGAGCGCTTACCACACACTGAAGCCCACAGTCTGGGGCCGAAATGCAAGCAGCCATTGCAATCAGATGAAAGCAAAATGCATCCGTGTGCGAGGCGGCGGCCTGCAGAGGCAAATCTGTCGTCAGTGCCTAGGCGAGTGCGACAACAAGCCCACAGCGTCAACAACTTCTCCTTTCATCCACCAGACCGTGAGAGGCAAGCCTCCCAGAGGATACGACAGCTACCCATGCTCGACAAACGCTGAGCCAGGGCTCGGCATCCAGCCGCTGTCCCATGCGGAAGCCGCCTGCCTGGCTCCGCCGCCGCAGGGTCGGTCGCACGCCCTGTCGGATGACGCGGCGGCCGGCCTGCGTCCCATCCCTGCTGACCCAGAGCAGCGGCGCGGTCCAGTCACGCGCGCACACACCACGCGGCCCGGCTCTCAACAGCGGCCGGCCTGCCGCTGTTGACACGTGTTTTACCCACCATTTGGCCTGCCGGCGACAAATATTGACCGGCCGCGGCCGGCAGGCGGGCCGCCGCCCTCTTGGTCGAGGATCTGAGGGGACCGGGCGGCCGGCCGGCGCTCGGGGCACGAGGCCGCCGCCGCCGCAGGACCGGGCGGCGAGATGGGTCGGACCGGCGAAGCGGCAGTGGTCCTGGTCCGCGGAGACCCACCCAAGCGGTCGGTCGGCGCCCGAGGCATGAAGCGCCGTCGCCGCAGGACGGAACGGTGGGATGAGTCGGACAGGCGGACCGGCAGTGGTCCTGGTTTGCGAGAGAACCTCTGGGCCGTACCAAAGCTCAGGAAGGGTGGATCTAGCCTCGGCAGAACCGGACCCTGCTGATCATGGATGGGTACGTCAGACAAACGCCCGTTAGGAAACCAAGCGAGGAGCCCGGTGGAAGATTAGCAGCCAACAAGCACGCGGACTTCCTTATCGGCAGGTAAGGAAAACATTGTCAAAGTCCGGCGGAACGCAAAGTTTATCGGCGTTCTTCCAGAACTAAGTTGAACGGCGTTCTTAATAGGTTTTCTCGTGTTAAGCTTGTTTTATGTGTAGTTCCTGCGCTAAAAAGAGAGGCAGGCAGCGACGGCTGACACCAACATTTCTCGGTCCGTGTTAGCCTTATTGACACAGCTATGTATTATATCCCATAAATTCATAACACACCGATGAACGTCATAAAACTATTCAAGCTGTGTCGAAAACAAATGCGCGGACAGTAGCAGAAACGGCACAATTCATACTTTTTATGTTTTTCTATCCCTCACATAGTCAGTTCCTCCCGACGTTCATTTTGTCTTGTTATTATGACATCAAGCAGCACAAATCAACGTAAATTTCCATAAATGCGCTTGTTTTAACTTATTAAACTATCTTATAGTGAAGACAAATAAAAGCAACAAAACACAAGGTATATTCTTTAGTTCACCTGACTGGCTAATGGGGATGCCTCTCTGCACTGCACTTTTCTTATTATATCACACTTCCCCTATATCCAACGCAGCATTCTTTGTTGCAGCTCATCTGCTTAATGCACTTTTTCATCGCGAAGCTAGCATGCGCTCATTGCTTCACCCTGTTTTTGGGTCCAGTTCTTTTGATGCTCACTGGCACCAACAACGTATGGCCTACGGTACCGATCGCAGTCGCACGGGCCACCTGATTTCCATCGACTGATGACTAACATTTGTAAGGTATGTTTATTGTTTACCTTTTTTCGTTCTTGCCCGGCAAATCCCACTTGTGAGGTTCATCATGTGCTCGTGTTTGTAACGACCCGGCCGTCGTGAAGGCTGATGATCTTCCAGGCCTCATATTTCCAAATGCTAAGCAATTAAAGAACAACGCACCCCAAATAGACCCAGCTTGTCTTCCTTGCGCGATCTGCCGGGTCCCGCTAGCCGGGGTCCATATCTCACAGTTCCACACCATTTATCACGCGGCGCGCGTGAGACGGCGGTTTGAGGCAGCAGACCACCGGGGCCGCGTAATGGATGAACCGGCTCCACCTGACGCGCTCTCCAAACACGCGGCGGCCGGAGCGGGGCGCGCGGCGCCACTACCTGGCGGCCTCCTCTTATGTTTCGCTTACCGACGGCGCTATTTATTATTCCCCAGGGGTGTCATATCTCCCATTTGTCCGACTAAGTGGTTTAAATATTTGTACGATGTGTGCGACAATGGGACGTCCCGGAGATTAATGAATCCCACCGCCGCCTGGTGATAAATGATGCTGTCGCGGGCTCGACGAGACCGCAAGCCCGGCCGTGCGCGAGCCACTCGAAACGGTGGCGCGTGCTCGTGACACCCCGCCTTGCAACGCTCGGCGGCCTCCCAGCGCTGCCGAGCTCTGCAGCGGTGCAACGGGGCGCGGCCGGCAATCCGCGGCCAGCTGGCTGCCGGCCGTGACGTCACGCCGTGACGTCAGTGGAGTCGCGACGCGCAGAGTCGGCGCCCGGCCCGGCGCTATGATTAATGATGCGACAACTGGTACGATTTGTTCGGATACAGTAAGCGGCGGCGGCGGGGGCGGCGGCCGTGGGTGGGCCGGCCGGCCGCCGCGACGGGTCGGCAGGCTCGACACGGCGGCACCCGCCGACGGCGCGAGACCGGCTATTTTCGCGGTGGCGGTGCCGACTGAACTCGGAGACGAGCCCGGCGCGGTGACCACCTCGGCCGCGCGGACTGGGATGGCATAGGCGCGGGCCGAGGGAGTGCAGCTCTGCTCTGCCACGGCCGGGGGATCCGGCGCCGGCACAAACGTGCGTAAGGAGCTCGAGTTCAGGTTATTGAGACGTCTCTATATCGTGGATGATTGCATGCAAGTTACTAAGTGTATGGTTGCTGCAAGTGGCCATGACGGCGCTCCGGAGTTCAAGATTGCACAGATGTGTTACAATCGGAATGGTGCCGACAGCTTTCTTCGCAAAATGAACTGCGTATTTGTCCAGACCTGCTCTAGAGGACGGCACACAGCATGGATGACACAGGATGACACCACAGGGTGACACCACAGGATAGCACTACAAATATCTCATCCGGCGCACTGGATTAAATGTCTGCTGCTTCGAAGGTGAGCTTAGGGGTATTGCTTGGCTTCAGGCTAGAGCCCCTCCCTTCATAAATCGTAAGCCTTCCACACGAAGCGTGAGAAAATCTCAAAACAGGTCGCCAGGGGCTTTGAAAGCATCTGAAATCATGGCATGTGTCTAGGGATGCGAGGCACCTTTCGAGATTGCTGTTTTGGACGTCTGGAACCTCCCGTGACTCTGGGCAATGAAGGCTGCGTTTTTACAGGCAGGTACACCCACTTGGCTGAAAATGCCTCTAGAGATCGAACGAAATCTCTGGGGATATACGATGACGCTTAAATAAAGTTCCTTGGTTTTCTAATATCGCTGAATTTATGATATTCTCATGATGTATTTTCATATCTCGCCATCGATTTTGGGGTTGTTGAATTGACAGCCATAGAGGGTTTAGCTATAATGTGCAATGTTCGGTGCATGTGCCTCAGAGCATAGAAAATGATTACTGACTTCCTCTCTGCCAACATGTTTTGTCAGATGCGCATGCTGTTTTGGCCTTGTATACGTTTGTGACGATGATGATAAGCTCAAAGCGTCACAAAGCAAGGGTAAACAACTTCCGCATGAGGACGGAAAATACTACCATGACTTGGAGCGCATTATACTGCATGGGTACAGCCAATCTCGATAGATTAGCGGTAACAGTCACCTGTGAACGCATCTTGAATTGGAATTTTCGCGGGGAATTCTTAAAAAGTGCCAGTGATCATCCATTTCAGAGGAGGCAAAACAATTATCCGGAAACTTGTAGAGGATAAGTCCACCTAGAGCCCCCACCGTCCCTCGTAGTCATCTTCACGTTATACTACAAGATGTGAGGCGGAGATTTGGTCAAATGGCGAGCGAGAGTTGTGTTGCTCTACTGGCTTTTAAAATTAGCTACGTTTTGTAATTCGTAACGGAATGCATCAGCGTACTGTGTCCACAGAATGGATCCTGTCCCCGTCCTAGATAAGTGGAGGCAATGCCGATCAAATAGCTTTATCAGGTCAACATGTGTTCCAGAGTTCACTACATGCTGCAAAATTGCATTTCATCCGCATACAAGCAATCCAAAAAGTATTTTCCATAAACGACCACAATGCACAAAGGCCCCCAGACAATAAAGCATGCAAGGATCTTGCAGTGGTCAAAGGAAGAAGGCCAGTGTACAGAACAATGCGAATATGCAAATCACCTTATTCGAAGGAGGGATTTTTTAACTGGCACTATGCCAGTCAAACTGAATTTGCATCGGTATGACTGCGAACGTAACAAAGGCGCGTGCATGGAGGCTGCCACGGAAATACGCTGAGAATGGCACCAAAGCTTTGAAGGCTTTGATATCCCTCTCAGCGTGTTTCTAAAAAAGGAACGTTCATAAATGCAGTGCTGGACACCACGGGGTTGGGAGAGTTGTACCCCCATCCCCCATTCTTTGTGGTGGAGCCCTTGGCTAGCGCTGATTGCGAGCGAAATCGGCGACGTAGCGCAGCCTACAGAAGCTAATATTTTTCCAATACCTCATCACAGGTCGATGTAACTCCCACCAACACAAAGCGCGGTTCTTAAAGATGCTTTGCTGTGTAAATTAGTGCGGAGGCAGTTTTGGAGAGCGCAGTCTGGAGAAATGTTTTCTTTGACTTAGTAATTGATAATCGCACCTTAACGGATACTTATCCTGTTACAACAGGCTTTCTCGTCCTCAAAGTGGCACCAGGCATTGCTTCCCCACCTCTTGATCTGATTTGCCACGGAACCGGTCTCATCGACAAACGATGAAAAAAGTTTGTCAAGAACGATGTAACGGCGGCAGTGTCGTTGTCACAGCATGGCCACCGTCACGTCTCAACATGTCGTGTCGCTATCATCACCCCCCCAACAGGCCATCGTGTCGTGTTGTTCCATATAGCGGTATAGGGGCTTTGTCCTCTGAACCAAACCCAGAAAGGCTGGTCGACACGCCAAGTGCTACATCTCTGACGTATATGCAATTACCAGCCCTCATGACATAGATTCCAATTCGATCTCATTGGCCTGATGTAACCAACCAAGGGTCACTTGCGCCAATGCTCAAAGACAGCAGTCCGCGATGAGCAAAAAGGTGTCGTTCGGTGAGGCTTAAAGTAACACAGAGCGCACTGTTTTCTTAAATAGATTGTACGATGTTTATGGTAATGTTTTGCTTTTAATTTTCCTTTCAGGACAGAATTTTCATTTGAAATCACTGTTTTAAGCCCTGACAAAGCCCAGACAACGAAATACTGTCACTTTTGTTGTCCTGTAATCAGAAAGCTGCACGTGACCATGAATGACATTGTCAGTGGCAAACGGCCTGGCTGTCATCAGCCCTTGCGGACCAGTGATTTGTTGAGTGTGACGTCATGCAAGGCGTGACACAACAGGATCGAAAAAAACGAGAAAAAACTGATGCTCCCAGCGCTGCTCAGCAAATGGCTAATCACCTGAACATGTCCAGTTTAAGCTGTTAATCAGTACTTTTCTTTCCATGGTCGCAACGGTTAACGTTTCATTTTACAGTATCATGACCGTGAACGACACGCGAAGATGCCAATCCTTCAGTTCGTGGGGATTCTGAGATTGGGACACTGTTTGTGGAAATCTCGCTTGCTTTTCCTTAGACAAATTACGTTATAATTCATTTTCTTGGGTCTTATTTCTAGAGGAAAATAACAGCCAACACTGTGTACCATGCATCACTACGTGACTGCAAGCTAGCTAACGTAAAATGATGTGAAAGTAAAATAAGGACAGCCGTCGACTATACAGCTTGTGAGAGCGCGTGGTAATTCACGACTCATCAATTACCATAATATCCCTGAGGTATTAAATATCTTGCATTTGGTCAACTCGCGGTGATGAAGTTCATGGCGATACATACGTGGATCATCATACATCATACATACGTGCGATCATACACACGTGGCATCAAGAATCACCGTGGGTCTCTTCGCTTCCTCGGGATGCTAATAATGACAACGATCGGCAGGCACGACAGGACCGGTGTAATACTTAATTCACGGGATTCAAAAACCTCTGAGTGTCATGATCAAAAATCCAATAGGCTGACTAGAACGCCACTAACGTTCGGACATTACCGTCAGTTGGTGCATTAGTGTCATGGAGCTTTCATGGATTGGTCAAATGGTTCGCTGTAGGCCTAATGAAATTTACAGCTCACGTAAATTAGGTTAAGTACAAGCCCTATAATGAGGTTTACTGCGGGATCTGTTCCTTGTTTTGTGTACTAGATGTGCTTGCAGCGACCATTCCGGTGGGTTTTTGCCTAAAGGAAAGGAAAGGTAAGGTATCTAGGTATCAGGTAAGGATGTATGCTGCCCCAGTACTTTAGCTTCTCCATTTTGGGAGACACAAGCCAAGTTCAATAAAGAATTGTGGTTTTCAGGTATATCTGGAGCGTATTCGCCCATCTGTAGAGTTGCTCTGTAGCTCTCGGCACATGTAGGATTAACCGGAATGTTTGACACTAAAGATATTGAACAGAATATCAGATATGATGAAATAAGCTCACTTTTACTTAGTGGTATACTTTTAAGTGGAAAAGACTTTTCTAGACAACGCAAGTTTTTTATTAACACTCAGTTCCCTTCTGTTTAGTAAATACGCTCCACAATACGTCATTGTTTGATTCGTATCTAGTACAACAGAGGTTGACAGCCAATTGACGGCCGTTATATTTGAAAATTGTGCTTACAAACGTCAGATATGAACGGCTCAACAGTTATACTGTTATTGGCATTGATTTACGCATGGTCATTGGCATGGAGGATTTAAATGACGTTATTATGGCGTCATGGACGCCTGGATGACTTCGAAATTGTCTGCACGAGGTAGGTTGCACATGGGGGCTGCGAACTGCACCGAATGGTCTTTAAGATGGCCATTTCAATTCAAAATCCCATGCAAACGTGGAACACTCCCTTTAAAAGGGGCAAACGTTGTCATCTGGCATATCTAGGTTACCTGTATGTTTGTGATGATTTTCCGGAAGCTTCCTATGAACACTGTACTGTAGACAGGTAATTTGGCGCTGCCACGTGAAGTCTGAAAAGCATGCCGCTTCATGAATGTGTCCCCTACCCCACCCCACCCAATGGAGCATCACTTCTCCTGAAGCTGATCACCATGAGGCATGAAGAATTGATGGCGCATTGCCAGGTCCAAGCCGAGTTGCAGCGGATCGATTGCATCGAAGCGTTTTGACAGATCTGGAAGACATGCTGCAAAGCTAGCTTCTGATGATCGATGACGGTGAGGGTGTGCTCAGGGACGGCGTCAACTTTCGTACGTGACTTTTTGTGCGAATTCGGGAATGGTAGGAAGGGCATTCGTGTTGGAAACGCATGTGTGGTCTTCCTTTTGATCTTACATTGCTACGGCTTCTGGGCTTACGTAGCACCAACAGTTTTTGAACATTAAACTTCTAAAAGTATAGTTGCAAAGTGAGCTACCAGAATCCTCCTGAAAAGCAGGGATATTTTACAAAGGCGAAGCTGGTGACAGCAGATAGTTGGTCTTTCTGTGAAAACGACGGATATTTTTCCTAGGACGTCCGCACGTGTAAGAGCCTATCTGACGAACATGTGCCGATAATATGACTGACGTCTTCTAACACATTAATGCTGAGGCGCGCGTGCTGTGTTGCACACACACACACACACAGTACCCCGTTTGCTCAAAGGAATGTAGTGTAGATCTTTAAATTGAAGGGCTTAGTTTGAAAGCTCAGATACAATACGCATTGAGGCTGTGTCCATGGTAAGACCACATTAAAAGTTTCGCATATTTTTCACTTGGCCAATCCTCGCCGTAGCCGTATTTCCCATGAGGAGTACGCGCAATTGGCGAGGCGCTCGAGGCAGGCACAGTTGCCTCCAACCCGGCTATGTCGTGTAGATGATCGATGTCTGACAAGACAAGTCGACCGCAGGCGCCAATTTCAAGCCCATCTGACGGTCAGCAGCCTGGTGGAATCCAACTCACACGGTACGCTGGTATTGAAAGCGTCAGTGAGAGAGCCAGCAGTCTGTCTTTCAGCCGTTTTTTGCGTGGCTGGTATTGCCGCAAAGGAAAGGATTTTCCCACGGCCGAAAGGGTGAGCGATATTGGTGGTAACACCGTGCTCACGCTCATGGGCGGAGCTCTGTGCCTCTTTGTGGAGACTCATCTCCCTGCGTTTGTCTCGCTCCCGACGTGGCGCTCAAATCTACCAGCACGTTACCAAGAACACTATGACACGAAAACTTATGTTTTTTAGGAGTCACCAAAAGAAAAAGTTCAGAAAGGTCATCGGACCTAGTAAATGGCTGCAAGCTTTAACCCTGCTGGCGCATCATGTTCATCGCGTTTTGTGCTTCTTTGTGTGACACAGTTTCATGCCCGGGTAAGCAGTAGTGCTGCAGCAGTTCATGTTCTGATTTTTCACAACTCACGTCAAAATAGCATAACCGCTGCAATGAATCAAAGTTCAGAAATGACGATGGAATGCATGTGCAGCACATAACAAGTCTAATGTACAAACATAAACGCATTTCCCATGACGTTAACGATCACTGACACCTATTCGATCTTTAACGTAGGTGGCTTAGAGAAACCGCTACTTGACACGAAACCTTGCCATCGTTTGAGATGGAAACAAAGGATGCCAGGAGTCAAAACATGCTGTTCGCACCAACGTCACTCATAAACGTACCTCATAGTGGTGGCGCGTTACCCTTCCATAGCCAAACATTGATTGGAAATCAACTTAATTTCATCGATGGTGATGTCCACCAGGCCTCTGCGACTCTTGCGCTCTGAGTTTATATTGGTTTCGGACTATCACAACTCGTGTGATTACAATTTCAGCGTAATCGTACATCAATAGCCAGAAAGGTTGAAAAACAAAGCTACAATCATATCTATAAACAGGCGATATAGAATGGGTTACATCTTTCAATATACACTGCGGGAGATGATTCCATGCTTTTGTTGGGTCCTGTCCATGGCTTGGTATACACCACCATGAAAGCTCCCACCGGCACATACGTGGCCCAAAAGGTTGCTGATGCTGATGTCAAAAAGTGTTGGCGGTCATCGGCGCTGAACGAGGAATGCAGTCTTAGCACTAACCGCTTCTGATTTTGTGCCACTGGAGATGAAGTGGACGAGCAAAAGTGCACAGTTCTGTGCTATCATTCTTAAGCGTGTTGTACCAGGGTATGCACCACGTGCTTGGGCCCTGTGGTTGTGAAGCGAGCCATCTGCAGGCTGGCCTTACATAGAGCTTTGGGGGTCCTTACCACTGATGTGCCAGTGCCAGCAGGTAGTATGGTACTCAGATGCGTGATCCGTTCATCATGACTTCGTATCCGTCGTCTAAGCGATCTGTGCAGCGCACGACAGGATCCAATAAGGTTTCACGGATGCTGGCCTATCATGTCCATGGTGAGTGACCACACCGTGCAAAATGCCACATCATCTACCACACGCATTCCTTATCTTTAAATCACAAATATTCAGCCATCATTCGGTGCGGTAGCGCCCTGGACAGAAGAGACAAATGCCGGAAACCAGAAAGCAGGCATGGTTGCCCCTGGCGCAGTTTCTTCTCTCAGTACCTTCCCAGCTCCTCACATAGCATTTAGATGCCATGCGAAGGCTGACCGCTTGCCCGTGCACATTCAGCACATCACCATCGCCCTGCTTCCCAGGCTCCGCCGCCCTGGCTCGCTGGCCATGGCCGGGCGTGCCTCGCGACAGTGGTGAGCTCTCATTAAATGCAAATGAGAAAATCGTAAATAATTGTCGCCGGTCGGGTTTGATGCGGTTTGGAAACGACAGATGTCAAATTATTCAATTTATCTGTGATCTAGCCGGGGGGCGCTCGTATTCAAATCACGTCCACTCAATTAAAATGTCGCACTCATCCGCCCTGCGTTAACGTCAGCGCGACACGTAAAGTGTCGTTTTCCTGGTTACGTGAGCAGCCGTTTTTATACACAGATAACTTGATGCAGTCAGTTGTATAGCAATTAGCGGGATCAAGCCTTTGAAGGCTCGCGTGGCGCCGATCCTATCTCCGCGGATACGCCTGTTAGAGATGGCATGCAGCAGTTTGCGCTGCGCTATCGGAAAAGTTCACACCCGAGTCCTTTGTGCGCATGAAGATTTTGTTTGCACTGGTTATCAAGCGCGGCCGTTTAAACGGCCAGGAAGATCAACAGTGGCGTGAGAAAGTTGATACAACTGCGATAAGGCAGCTCTGACCGCCGTGATAACTCCGCTGGGAACCTCTCGCTTCGCCGACCTCGGTTACGTGGCGGTCTTCATGACGCATGTGGGCGCTGAAAAGCATCAGATTTCATTTCACGAAACTATGGCATCAGATGACTGAATCTGAATCATTCGCATGGAGACTAGCACTTCTCCTCCGCTGGTTTGGTTGTGGGCGCGTGGAGGACTTGCCAATTGTTTTCACAAATGTTATAACAATTGTTTCAAAAATGAGAGCGCATGAATTGAGATGCAGTATTCATTCCTCTATCAAACGACATGTTGCAGCTGGGAGCAAGATAGCAGCTTTGTATCAAAATTGAGCAATAATGCAGTCTCAGGGTCTTGGTTTTGAGAGCGCCATTATTGTCAAATCCATCAAACAAAGCTATATTTTATTTTCGTCCTTCATGGGATTAAAACCGGTCTCATGCATACATGTAAGGAATGTTGGGAGCCATGAACTGCTCGACACTACGGTAAAAGGTTCACATAATTGTATGTTGAATTCGCTCCTATCTGACAAAAGATCAAGTGGCATCCCAAGTGTATGTCGTACTGCCGTCAAAGCCAGGACTGACTGCATGCATGCGGTCTTGAGACGGCCACGGCACCCCTTTGATGAGGCCTTTGGATCTCAGTATTTATATAACTTCATCATGTCATAAGCCCAGTCGTCGGCGGTCAACCACATTTTGGTAATTTCAGAACATGCTTTCATTTTTAGATTTACAAGTGGATGGTTTCACAAATTTATTGGGAAACAATCCTCTCAGACGATTTCTTCAACACGTGTGCGTCAAATCGAAACATGGAATGCGTGAATTTTAGATGATATCGACTCAGGCAATACTGCAATTATTTCCCAGACATAAGCGCTTAAAATTTGAAGAACCACAAGCAAGAATACAAGATAGTGGGCATATTCAAGACGAAAAGCTTTTGGCTCGGTTAAGCGCTGCCATTCACAGCTCTGGGCCAGAGCGTTCAATATTTGGCATTTGGATTGATAGCCGTTTGTACACATACCCTTTCCTTGGATCACTGGGGTTCAGAAGCGGACCGATTGTGCACGATTCCCTTCCGCCCTCCAACGCTCCGCACCCGTACATCGGATGCCAGTGCACCGATTTCAACGAGGCAAAATGTGAGGACGGAATGTGCAAAATCAAATCCCACTTGATCAGCGATGCATCAGCGCCATACAACCGAGACACTGGCAGTGGACACCGAGGCAAAGCAAACGGCAATTATGGCTTATCCCAGGTGCGCAAAGGTCGTTGCACGACGTGTTCAGCAATCTGGATAGGCCGTGGAGCCCGGCACGCCCAACGGTCTCCCCGGATGTCAAATGAAGCAAACTGCCCTGACCCCCGGCCCAAATCACCAAATATCGACATCAAAATTCGGGTGAAATTATAACTCTGCACTTAATTTTTTGGCTTGCTCTACGAGAACCTAGTTCTTAAATCCTGGACAGTGCGTCAATCCTTGTGTTTGCGTCTCCCAACCATTGTTTCAATATCAAACATGACCATACCTCGCTACGGTAGCCGCACCAAAGTCTTATCGTCTTCCACCACGACAGAAACTTGAATTCATCCAACTGCATAGAACGTAACAAGACCCGCCAATATACTAGACGGAGAACCATGGGAACTCAGTCCCCTGAGACATCACAAGCCGCCTGCCACGCCGCCTGCATAGCACATACCCTGCACCCTCGCACCCGCCCGCACAGCCGCTCACCTGGCTTAGGGTGGTTCCGTTTCACCTGCATCCACTTGTAGGTGGGCGCGGCGGGCGGCTGCGGGCCGCGGGCCGCGGCGCCATGCAACACACTGTTCACCTGGCACTGTTCCCGTAGTTGCTCCATGTATCCATGCACGCCCATGTGAGTCCGCGCGCCATAAGCGGCCGGGTCGATGTACGGGTACGCCTGCGGGTGCAGCGCGGCCGCATCGTGGCCGTGGTACTCGTCGTGCTTGAAGTCGGAGCGGTACGCCGGCTGCAGGTGCACGGCCATGGCCGGGTGGTAGGCGCCCGGCTGACCGGGGTACTCGTCCAGGTTGGTGTAGGTGGCCGCGTCGCCGGGGTGGTGGCCGGCCGCGCCGCCGACCGGGTCGTGGTGCGAGACGGCCGGCGCACGGCCGTCGCCCACCGGCCCCATCAGGTAGGGGTTGGCGGCCGCCTCCTGCGCCACGGACGGGTAGTAGACCATCTCGCCGGCGCCATACCCCTGCGGGTGCTGGTAGCCGGCCGAAGACTCCACGTTGCACATGCTGTAGACGCCCGAGTTCATGACGCCTGTGTGCGGTCGGCGGCTCCGAGGCGCGCGCTGCACTGCTCACTGGCGGCGGCCGGGAAAGCCGAGGCGTGCGCCGGGCGCGGCCGGCCGGCGGCGCCGTCAGCAGGTGGCGGTGAGTGGCACTGGTCGGCCGCCGTGCAACAGTCACGCGCGCAGCTGAAGCGGAGCCATCACTCGTGCCACCGGGCGCCCGCAATAATCATGCAATTATGCACCTCCACCACAGCGCGATATATCACCTTCATAAATGCACGCGCGGCCGCCGCCACCCGCTCGGCGCCGGCACCGCCGGGCCGACTGTCACGTGACAGGAGGCGGACCAATGGGAGCGCGGTGCGGCGCGGCCGTCCATCAGTGGGCGGAGTCAGTCGCGCCTGGCCGCCGCGCGCGCCATGTAAATTCGGCCGGGCGCGTACTGGGCGGGCATGAATTTCCAGGCGGCTAATAACCTGGGCCGGGGCGCTGTTCTGAGGGAGCGCCGCTCCGCCGGCGGCCGGCCAGGAACAACTGCGACCTGCAACGGCCAGAGAGCACGTGAGCGACGAGGGGAGCCGGCCGCGGCCGTCAGGGGCACGAGGCGAGGTGCAAGTCAACACGCGACGTGTGCCACAAGCGTGTGGGATGACTGAGCCGGTGCCAAAGCGGTCTGACAAAGAGACGACACCAGCGAGTGAATGATCGGAGATAGAGCCATCTGTCATCGTGGTAGACCGCGGGGATAGCTGACGCGCGTGAAATTCGCTCTGTGGCATAGTGTGGAGATAAATCGGCGATAAGGGTTGAAACGGAGGCAAAAAAGTGTAGTACGAGGTGTTTTACAGCATGATGGAAAGCTGAACACACCGCACGCGCATGAACGTGCGTGGAGATATGGCCGTTATCCATTCCTATAGTAATGCACTGACGCGTGCCACACGTCGTGCTCAATCTTGAGAACGCCGAAGGAACGTCGTGAATGGAATGGGCAATTTACGGCATCGTAAATGGATTCAATGAGGGACGCACTGAAGGGTTATATGTCGTGAGATGGCATACAGCAGATGGCGAAACCAACCATATGCATACTAACGTTGAATAATTTGCCCCTGCGCAGGGTTGCAGTTGCCTACTCAGTTAAAGAGGCTCCAGCCCCCTTCCCAGTTTGGGCCCCCCAAACTTTGAGATAAAAAGTGAGGCAAATCTAGGAAAAACCGGTTTGTTTTCGCTGTTCAGCCCGCAACTCATTTTGAACACCTACGCTTCTACTTGCGTGGTATGGAGGTCTCACTTGGCGTTTGTATCGTACTTGGTATTGTACGGCTTAGCTCTATATCTAGCTAAGCATTTCAATAGCCATGACAGGTTTCAAATCTATTTCCTCTTCTCGCTCTCGAAGAGTGCTTGAGTGTTTGACTACGAAGGTATTTTCCTCCGGCAACGTTTTGCAAACAGTTTTTGAAAATCATTTGGTGAGCGTGTTCTCACGTCACGTCAGCGAACGCGGAAATGTCTGAATCGATCGTGACGCTTCAACCTCACCCACTCGCCTCGAACCAGGCGCCTTTCATCCGCCGCCCAATCACACCCCACTATCTCCCCAAACAATGCAAGCCATCGACAATGCAACTGCAACCTCACTGCCCGCGGTCCGCCCGCATTGAACAGACGGGCCGATTTGTAAGGCGAGCGCCTTTGTGCCATGCTGTTGCGCCGCGCCGAACGCACAGCTCACAGAGGCGGCCCCTCCATCGCGCCCATCTTGGTCATTTATAACGGGCCTAACTAGCGACCAATGATGTGCCAACGAAAAACGTGATTAATGATGGCGCGCCAGCGGTGGCCAAAGAGTTGAGCTCGACATGATGCTAATTGTCGGACCACACAGGAATGCTCGCGCCGGCACAAGATGGCCGATAATGGACGAGCTTTCGGGACCCTTGCGCCAGAAAGGGAGACGAAAGCTGTCTTTGTGCGTGTCGCGGGGGGGGGGACAGACGACTGGCATTCGGCGCTGCGTCCGGCCGGGGGGATGGAGCCAGAGAGGGAGGGGGAGGGGGAGGCGCGAGCGATAAACAGCCGGGCTCGACCAAGGATTGTTGTTTACTGCGGCGCAGAGGCAGGCTGTCATGGTAACGGCGCGACTCAGGTACGGACTTGGCCTGAAAGTATTCTGAACTCAAGTTGTTTTTCTGCGTGTCGGTTATTCGGGACAGTCGGCTCAATTGTGGGATGCCTAAGTGGTATCGATTGTAGTTGCACAACTGGGATATTGCATGCCAGTGCATAAATGAATCAACATAGAGGAATCGGAACGCGTGAGTTCGTAATCAAAATGGTATTAATCGGCACGCGTTGAGTTTGTGATCAAAATGACATTCATTATGAAACCAGAGTGACTCGTTTGTTGCTTACCGATTCAGTGCAATGCGATCAGCATGGAGCGCTTTAAGGCAAAACTTGCATGATTTAGACGCGTCAAGTTCACGTCGCCTTTTAGAATGAAACTAAAACCTCAACGGTCTCCGCGTTAATCGCCATTGCCACGTGAATAAACGCTTCTAGCGTCGTTTGAAGCTTTAGGGCAGCGACTGCTAGCGCCTCTTAGATTTACATCTGAATCCATAACAGCCAATCACTCACTGGTTCATAAACCCCAGACATTTAATTCAGGGGTCGCTTCAAAGCGCACAGCTGCTCCGCTGCCGGTACAATTTTAAACCTCGGGTGTTTTCCGCCGGATACAAACGCGTGATCCCTCATCGGCCGATTCCACGTCAGCGGAGAAACGCCATCCAGGCGCCGACGTGCTGGGTATAATGTTTGCGTTCTTCGGGAGCAGATCCGCCGAAACCGCCGACAAACGCCGCCGAACGAGCGAGCCGCACCGACAAACGCTTTCATGCGGGACGGCCTTTCTATGTGGCGCCGGCGAAGGGGGCTCGTCTGGTAGGAGGGGGTGACCTGCGCGCGCTGCCCGGCCGCGGCGGTATTCTCTAATGAGACTGGTCATGATGGTCCCTAAGTAGGGTCAGAGACATTGATCGATCATGATCGAGCACCCATTGATTTCATCGGCGGCAGCGCAGGACGGTATGCGCCGGGCGGCCGCCGGCCGCCGTCCCCGAGGCGCCCGTCCCCGCCCGGCGGCGCCTTTGGCGCTGCGTGCGGGGTCGGGGGTCAGCCGCCGCTTTGAGCCGCCGCCGCGGGGCGGGGCGCGCGCGCGCACTGTCAGCTTGCCGCCGGCGTCGTCGGCCGGCCCTCGGCCCCTGGCCCCGGCCGCCGGCCGCCGGCCAGCGCCGCCGCCGCCGTCGCCCTCTCCGGCCGGCTGCCGGGATCAAATTATGTGAGAATGGATGGGCGCCGGTGCGTCGGCGCTAGGAAGACGTCGGGAGCGACGAGGCCGGATCTGCGGCCGACGCCGACCGATCGGTCAGCGGCGGCTGACAGCGCGGTGGCGGAGGCTCAGGTGCCGCGCGCCCCACTTACCGCCCCGATAGGCCCGCCGGCGGCGTCGCGCGCTGCAATCGGAACCGCCTGAAACGGGAGCCGACGCGACCACACCATCGCTGACAGCGACACGACGCCGGCGACAGCTCAATCGTCCCTTGTTGTGACGCGACCCGAGCCGTGTCAGCCCGCCGGCCGGCCCACGTCGCCCTCCGCCGGCCGGGTGTCCAGCAGGCGCGCGCCGGCCAAAGGCTGACGCGCAGCTGTCGAATTCGACGCGGTTCAGTAGGATAGAGCGAAATTCGCGTCCCGCGCGAACCGCTGCCAGTTGATGCAACACTGCGAGCATGACGTCAGTGCTCGACAGACATTTTAATGTTTCCGATGGGTACAGCGCTGCAGCGTGTTGCTGTGTGCGTTGGCCGGCCTCAGGCTGGCACACTTAAGCCAAGTGGAAGCCAGCCTTCAAGTCAAGCCTCCCCAAGAGAACGCGTCGTCCGCACATTTGAGCTCCCAAAGACGCCACACGCAACGTAGCCACGATTATCGAAACAGGTGAAATACCCGATGAGCCGCGCCTAACATAGAAGCGGTTTCTTTCTTGCCTAAGCTTGAGCGGACATGGAAGCCGAAGCGGGCTGTTAATACCGTATGGACCAACATACAAAGCCCTCAATTTGCAGAGTTTGTACAGAGGGGCTCAGCGCTCACCGCCACCGCGGGGCCACCCTTACCCGCGTCATTATCTTCGGATTAGCGGTGCCTTCAATCGGCCGCCTTTACCTGAGCCCTTTGAAGCGTCCGCTCGCCGGTGCCACTTGAAGCACACCGCCGGTGACCCCACGCGACCACAAAGGGTCCCGGAGCGGCGGCGACTTCCGTCTGGCAGGTCACCAGCACGAGGCGCCCACTAACACAGGGTTTGGTGAGGTACGCCTTTGTCTTCCCGACGTAAGCTCTCTCTTTGAGCACGTGGACCGCGACTGTCCGCTTTCTTTTTTTCGAACAGGAGCATTGAGTGAAACCGAGTTTTGGAATGGGACTTCCTGCAATCTGCGAAGTACTGCCTGCCTCACATGTGTTGTCCTAGGAGAATTGCTGCTAGTTGTTTTCAGTACAGGGTATACCTCTACGCAAAGACATTGGAAGCAACAATAAAGTGCAACATAGCATCATTAAGGCGTCTCGTGCGGTCAGGACTTTTAGGTCCCAATGCATATATTCGTGCCTTGTACACTGTTTCGGTGAGCCCGTGATTGTGTCGCACCTCGAACCGTTTCAGCAGCTTTTAGAACGCTCTGGAGCCGGAAGAGTAGAAACTCCGGTGCTCTTAGATTCATTTGAGGGATTCGGTTCGTCAAAGGACGCTTGATTGATGTTTTTGCCTATAACGAGCACAAAATTGTCATGAGTCAAAAATATTGCCATTTTCCGCATTGCCCAGACCATAGCAAAGGGAACTAAGCAACACGCCCTGTTGACAGTGCCGGTAACGCGTGTACTCCCTCTGCTCCAAAAGCACCACGATAAGATCAAAATTTGCACTGTAACGATAAAAAATAAGTTTGCTAGTTTTTGATAGTCGGAATCTCTTTTAATTGGAAGCATCCTCACCTTAAGCACGTCCTGTGGTCATTGAAAGCCCATGCAGTTCACTTGTACCCATGCAATAATGGTTTAGTTTCATGTGACATATAACGGGCTGGCCTTTCTGGCAACATCACACTTGAAGTGATCACTGGATCTTCTTTCAAAACGACCCATTTCTGGACCTGACGGCTGTCAAGAGCTGCAGCTGTTCACTGGAGCTTGTTTGAAAGCGCTCACACTTTGCGATGGCCTCCAGCCCTAAATGGTAGACCTGAGGATGTCTCCTAACTTTTCAGCGATTCTAGAGCCACATCTGTTAAGCTGAGCGCTCACTTACTTTTGCATTAATCGGAGCTTTTCAGGCATGGAAGCGCCGGCGGGACGAACACGTGGGACATGCCCCGAAGTAATACTGCAAATCGGGCAGACGGTACGATGTTCCATAGAAATAACTGGTGTAGAATGTACTGACCTTAGTTATCAGCCCGTGGCGGTGTTCCTGTTTTAAAACCTATCATCTTACCGGTGACGGCCACCAAAGAGCGTCGCAAAGCAGAGTACACTGAAATGGGAATGACAGGGATTGGCAGGCTTTCCGAGGTTTTACTTGCCATTGGCGACATGACTTGTCGGTAGTCGATGGATCAGGGTTAGACACATCGGGAAGAGGTCGTCGTTTCCCTCTCTCCATCATCACGCTCACGTTCCTGGCTATGGCTCGAATCGCGGGTACCAGCTAGAGTGAATAGGGAGGTCTGAAGGCATTTGGCGATCATTGGATAACCATTGACTCCGACGTTATATCAAACAGCAAAATATCCCACAGCCATCGAAAGCAAACACAATGTTGTTCTGCCTTGTGCAACATCTCCTCAAAGCCCACGGTATGATCTCTGACATTCAGTTCTTTTATTTCCTGCACAAAATCACTTTCAGCAAGATAAGAGTAATTACGATTCGTCCCCTCCCCCCCCCCCTTCAACCTATAGAAAATTCATGAGATCTCAATAGCTATCTGACGATCACAGGCAATTTGGAAACGCACGTGGTACCCATACAAAATCGTAGATCGGTGCGATGTCAGCTGAGACTAAAAACAGTTGCAGAGTCTGACGATCTGTTTATGGTACGTTGACTTCGATTCGTGGATACGGTGTTGTCCTTCCAAGCTGGTGTAAATTAATCTTGCTGTTGATTAATGCAGTTACCAGTTATCCATCCAATCGGCGCATTTACTCTCTCCTGTCCGTCGAGATATAGAGCTCCACGTCGATATTCTGTTTCCCGCAAATGGAGTCAGATCCAGATCGGTTCGTTTCCCTGCAGGCTTCGTGCATGCCCGTATCTCCCTTGACCCGAGGCTGTACTGTCTGCTGGCGTGTCAGTCAATCCCGGGGCTTTTTAAAAGTACCCCATCGGTTCGCAGGTACAGAACATCAGATACAATCAGCCAAGTTCAGAAGCTCGGACCAAGTGGTCAGAAGGGCGAGCGAATTTAATTTTCATGTAGAGTCTGGCATTATCTCGTCGAATTCTGCGACTTTCTTTCTCCATTTCTTTTTTCCTGTTGCTAGAGATACCCGGAACGGCTAGAGTCAAGGTGCGCTTGCTGTTTTTCTCAACCCGCAGCAACTTATTCAACAGGATCTGATTCTCACGATCGATCTGCCTGGTCTGCTCCTTGGTAAACGTGGCGTTCCTCCTTGCCTTCCTCTTTGCTGTTTCCTCTGCTCGTTCCTTCCGCTCGAGTTCAGACATTACACAGCGGAGGAACCCACATGCTTCTTTTTTATCAGTGCCATTTTCCCTATCGCTCAACATTTTCGTGGCATTGTGAGTGTTTATGTTAAACTTTGGATACGATTGGCCCACAATGCGCTTGGAAACGCCTTGTGAATTGTCCGATTCACTGTTGGTCTCCGCTGAATAATTCGATTCGTTTGAAGGGGTCTCTAAGATGTTACTAAGTGAGCTACTGGATGCAATGCTTCCGAATTCGTCTCCAACATTGAATGCACCACCACTCTTTGAGCTGTTTCCGCGCGATTTTGTTGATGACAGAGTTGGTGTGGAAGAAACAGGCCGTTTCGAAATCTTGATACCATTTGTTGAAAGACTCAAGTTGCTCATTTGGTGTTGCAGAGCCAAAGTAACTGCGTCCACAGATTTCGGTCTGTTGTATCCTTTCCCCACGATACTGGGAACTCGTTTCTCCACGCCCGACTCTTTTTTACTCTTTCTTACCATGCGCATTGTGCCTAGCTGTCCCGTGACCCCTCTGAAATTCGGCCATTGTATTTGCTGCATTTTGGTTTCCCGAAAGAAGTTGCGAGACTTGGAAAATCCTGCAGGACACGACGTAACAACCATTCAATGAGTGATTGTTTGAGTAGAAAAACACACTGCTGTACTCATCATTACGCTCGGTCGAATATAATGACCATAAACAAGAGGTCGGAAATACTTTCCAGGGTATTCAACGCGTTCTTCTTTGTTATGACATTGAGAACATTTCACCAGCTATTGACCTGGAACTTCAATAGACGTTACAAAAATTGAGAATATCTGATTCTCAGAATTATTCTACACTGCGCCTTCTGGTATGACAGTGGATCATTGATTTCGGACATTATCACGTGACACAATTCTGCATATACTTCTTGAAATATGGTCAGCAGGCCTAAGCATTAATTGGGTGCAGAATAAAAACATTATCACTTGATAAGATGACAATAATATGACAGGCATAGCTAAAACAAAATGATAGAGCAATAAATCATCGTCGGAGAATAATCCATTCTTATATTTTGTCTTCGCCTCCCTCCACCAAATAACCTAACGTCGTTTCCAAGTCCGTCTCTGGAAAGTCATACGCACCATACATACCTATGCATAATCAATCTTGATACAATTAACTGTGTTATAAATGCCTTTAATCCAACATCGGTCCGGTACAATGAAAGGACTGCGGAAGGCACCTTAAACAGTTCACGATTCGTCCTGACGTGTCTCTCAAAAACCCTGATGGGTTCGCGACTGAATAATGCAGACTGCTTAAATTTTAAATGAACATGTCGGATCCAATTTGCTAGCCAGGTCACAAGTTTTTTTAAAGTCTCAGATAGCTGTCAAAATACAAACAACCGCCAAAAAACGAGAAAGATTATATGTTACCGGCATAATTATAATATAAAGCCGCCAGGTCTATCATCGCTTCCAGTTCAAGTGCTAGTGAAAGCCTTAATTAAAACCAGCAAAAATTTACGCAATCACGCTAGCCAATACAAACTCGGTGCCAATCACTCACAGGTCTGGCTCACCAGTCATTAAAGCACTGTCCTAGAAGTTTTGAACCCTTGAACCGAAGTCATAACTACCCCTCCGAGTTCGGTTTTGCACGCTGCCATCGACCTCCCGGTGCAAAGCACTGGCTTCCGACGTGATCATCGGCCGGTTGGAACCGCGGCCGCCAACGTCCAAACGGTCCGTTTCCAGTAACTGCGGGCCTCCGACGCGTCACGCAGGTCTTTCAACGCCACCACCGCCCACTCTCTGACCCGGCGTCCAGCAGCGTCCACCGGCCACCTTCGTCGTCGGCCTTCGACGCCGACACTGACTCCTCTTGGAACCAGACGTCTGACGCTGCCGTCCTGCGACCTAACCTTCGCGCGTCGTCGGTCCCACTGGGCCCAAACCCACGCCACTGGTCCCCACCGGGGTCCCCCGATCGATGGTCCAAGCCGGGGTCTGCGGTCGATGGTCGCGACGCGGTCGTCAGGTCTTTTGGTCTCTGGCACAGCGTTCGTCTGTCTTGTAACTACACTGATAACCATATCTTTTATTCCCGTTCCAGGGTGTAAAGTAGATATGCAGACGCTTCGGCGTCAAGCAAATCCACAACTGCAGCAGCATGTTTGTGCAACTGCCTTCCACAGCGCGCAGGTTGGAGCCAACAGGTTGCTGAGTTACGATGGTGTAAAGCACGAACGCTTGGCAAAAAAAAGAAAACGAAACCATGGGGTGAAGGCACGTCATAACAGTTAACTTACGTCTTCTGCTATATTGGTTCAGTGCCAACGTCTTCAGTCCAGGACGAATAATTTGACACCTGAATGAGGCAATCGTGACCAAGTTTTGACGCAGTATTTTACTATACGGGGAAAGAGGGCAAATAGTCACGCAGAGAACAATAACCAAAGTCTCAATAAAAAAAGCCAAAAGATGTAATAAGGCAGGATGAAGCAAGACACCGCTAGGAGTTTGGTAATTTTTATTTACATAACTAGCTTAGCCTTGTGCTAAATCGAGTTTAACACAGGGCCGATGTTAGCTTTTCTCAAAGTTGGGCGATCCGCTGACTCCACTACCGAGTTCCATTAACTAATGCTGCCTGTTACTACGCCGATGTTAAGCTGAGGGACCGTAGGGAGAGACGTATCAGCTTTTACTATGGGCACTCTCCTGCTATAACTACTGAGGAAAGGACTACAATGTTGATGTCTGCTGACACCTAGAGCCTTCGGAGCCACCCGCGGTGGTAAAGCTTGAAGAGGACGTCCTCGCTTTTTGATAAATGACTTCTGAATGAACCCCTTTAAACTGAGGACAACCTGTCCCACCCCGAAGTCAAGTATACTATATGGTGGGGGAGGTGGCGCTTGTGTTTCTCCCATAGTTTTAGTTGTATCGCAAGCGAGCTGAATGCGTTACGACTTGTACGCCAAAGGTGTTTGTCAGTGCTATTTCGCATTACGTTGTAATTGCGAACTTAAAATTTATAACCTTTCGATCAGTCAGTGAACGCTTTGCGACTACTGCCACTTTTGTTTCCGCTGTCCATGTGGAAATCTGGATTTGCATAGGTCATATAAATATCGACATGTTGTCTAGGTGTCAATTAGTCATGGCGATCATGTCAGCAAATCACTGGCAGTGAGTAAGTCATCAACATATTGTTGGTACATTGTATCAATGACACAACATGCCCCATGCACAGCTGATACAATACGTGCCATCCGACATCTTGGAAGAAAACTGGCGTCACCCTGAAATCCTTGGCTAGCAGATGTCAAATGCGTTACAGTGTGTACGACGCATGTACTTCCCTATCAGCAAAACATTCACATTGGTCTAGTCATTCCGCAAGCCTCTTAAGCACAAATTTGCACCGATCAATATAGTTTTCAAGGATATGAGAAAGAAGATTTGTTGCGCTCCCACCAAGACACACGGACGTTTATGGCCGAAAGTACACTGAAATATGTAAATGGCTCCCGTGTGTCGGCTGAGGGACCCAAGACTGCCCTCCGTCTCATAAATTCGGAAAAATCCCCCTGATACTACCTGGGCATGATGCGATTCACCCCAATCTCACCTACATCCAACTGAAGGCATGATACTGGATGGTAGCCTTCCCTCTCTACTACTTTCCATTACAGGGAACATGATGCACGTCGTCGCGAATACATTTATGGAGCGGCCACGAGTGTCATGACCAAATTAGCAAACAACCGGGATTTGAACCTTCATTCCCTCCCCCTCACATGTAAACGCCGAAGGTGTTAACCACTCGGTTATTGCCTCCCTGCTCCTTCGCCTCCACCTTCGCACAAACGCCTTGCAGCGCATGGGACTAGGCTGTGGTCTCCTTCGGTAGGTGGCTCTACCACACGATGTATATTTAAGCATGCGGACACACACGGAGGCTCCGAACGTGTCATTGGGCAAACAGCCGGTTTCAGCACGGAAAGAATATGCGCCCATAACCATATGGATGCCAAAGGCTCAAATGCAACTCTCAAAGCGGGACTTTGCAGACATAATGCAGTGCAAGGGTCAGACACATCAAAAAGGCACAATGCGACCCGCTTGATGACGCAACTGGCTGCGTTTATAGGCTCAAGGTATTTGTCGGTGCACCCATTCTCAATAGAAGCCGCCACTTAAATGGAAATAAAATAAAACCGCGTCTTATATTACGAAGTATTGGTTAAAGGGAGTGCCATACCTTTTGGGAGTTTTCACTTATCGTTGCATCAGACGCGCACGATTTGATCAAAATGCCAGCTTTCTCGAGATATTTCTGGAAAGCTCAGAATGTCGATTTGAAGTAGCCGACCCTGCGGAAGAAATCTAACCTGACTCCCTTCTTTTCTAATTTGACCGTAACTGTGAACGTAATGCACTTTATTTGCCTTGCTTTTTCCGAAGTGGTTGCAACACACTAATCTGTCAAAATGTATGTGTAATAAATGTAACGAAACCTTGAAACTCTCTGTTTAGACTAAAAGATATGCGAACATGAAGCTATTATCCCACGAATTCAACGAAGCATCCTAGTTTGGCTTTGGTTGTTTCTCCCTCTACTACGCCTACCACGATGGCTCTTTCCGAGGCGCACGTTGACTTTTGAAATGAGAGCATCACATGATCCATGTGACTCACTGGTTCAAACTTCTGGCCTACCCCTCCCCGCCTTCTCCTCAACTTGGGCTTGAGTCCTGATTTTGGAAAAAGTGGATCAAAACCGGCGACATAAACACAAAAAAACACATACCAGAGTGATCTGTCATGTCATGGGAGGGTCACCAACATTGTTCTCAAGTAGTCGCAGGCACCCGGAGGCCGCTAATGCACCAGCGGTCTCTCGCTACATGCGTCTGTAGCCCCGGCGACACAGGGTCCTGCTAACACCCCGGAGGACGTCTCGCGCCACGGCGGTCCTCCGAGTCCCGGCACCTCGACAGTCGGCGCGGGCCCTCGGCGCCGCCGTGTTTGCTCTCCAGCCGCCTCCAGAGCGTGTCGACTTCAAATGAGCCGTGGATGCTGAGCAAACGGCACGATTTTCGGCGGCTGTTTTGAACCGGGATAAAACAACCGAAGCGGCCGTTTGCGGAGGCCGATCGGATGACTGACGCGTGTTTGCCAGCGGGGCAAACAGTGGCGAACAGCCGGCATATTAACCCTCCTGCGGCGACGGCTGAATGCGTGGATGCTGGACGTGCAGCTGGTTGAGGAGAGGAAAGGTATTGGGATATTGGAGACTATCTACACCGGAGTGAAGGAATGGCACAGCTTCTAAACGAGCTAAATTTGACAAGGGACGTTAATGGCTGGGCATGACATAACCGTGACATTACATGGCACCCATGAGCCGTGAGCCCTATGACAACACATACGGCCCTCGTCAGCCCCCACGTCTTTGATATTGGAGGGGACGGATCACGATAGAATGGGGCAAACTGAAATCTGGAGCGGCGAACTGAACTAAAGATGACACTTTAAATAAGTGAATGCGAAAACGTGCATTAGGCCAGCAAACTTTGCGGGGACGAAATCTCTAATAAAGTGAAACTTGAGGGGACATGTTCCCCGAGCAGGAAAGACCCTCCCCTAGGACCCTATGACGGGACGTGATTCTACCCTTGGCACACAAAAGTGGCGTTTTATGCGGACGAATCGCAAGCAACTAGTAAGATCACTCTGCAGCGTGAACATCAACCTGGACAAAGCTAACATTAAGTAATTAAATTATCGTAACCGTTTAACACCGACAGACTTGGCAGGGAGGCAAGATTTGGACAGTTCACCACTTCTGAGATGGATTATTGCCTGGGGTTGTGTACCGTAACTGGCGACATCACCGCTAATCAACTGGTTGTTCCACACCGAAGCGCGGTCCGGCTGATCCTGCGCTTCGAACACGCTGGCGGTTTTGCCAGCAGCCAGCCCGGCGACCGACAATTCACGTCGCCCTCTCCAGACCACGCTTCCTGGCACTGACCTGACCCCTGGCGACCTGCAGACCTCGCCAAGGTGACCCGCGCGCGCCGGTGGCCGCGGGCAGCCTCCCTCGCCGTCACCCCACAACAAAAGCAGCCCAGGACCGCGGTCTAACGTGCCTCGCCCCGTCCCCTGTCGCGGTCATGACGAGCCGTACAGCCTCTGCGTGCTACCACCGCGCGCGCCGCGGCGGCCACCCGCCGGCCGCGCAGCGCGCACCGCTGCCAGAGGCCGTACCCGGTCGGTGTGGGTGCCAGGCGGTGGCACCGGAGCACGTGGTAATCAGTCGGACTGGTGACACGTCACACAATTAGATGTGCCCAGATTACTGGCACCAGTTGTACGCCCGATTACGCGCCGTACATGGAGAGGTGTCGGCGACCGTCGGCAGGCCGGCGCGGCGATGGGGGGTCCGCGAGCGACCGCAGGGTGCGTTACGACGGACACGTGTGGACACGAGTGGTTGTTAATTTTAAAGTGGTGTGTATTTATAGGGGCTGGGTGTTGGCAAGCAAGCTCCATTGTAGCGTTAGCAAGCTGGAAGCATGCATAGCGTGTAATCTGCCTCCGGAATTATACATCAATAAACCGTGAATCAGCAGCCGTCAGCCGATACAGACATTAATGTGTCACACTCTATACCGTAAAAAGAACGGTCCACATCAAACAATGCTATTTCCTTCTTCGCATAACCTAAGTGAAACGCTATATTGCCACTCTAGTGAATTCGAATGACGCGAATCGATAAGAAGTCCACTGGGGCACGCCAAACGGACGGCAAAAAGTTCTGCTGAATAGGATGTCATTTGCACCGCAGGGGGCCAAGGAGAGTTTTTGTTGCTCGAGGTCGCAGTTGGATTTTGTACGACACAACGCCCATATACTGAGATTTAAGCCAACATAAAAGAGAAGTAGATGCGCACTCGAATGAACTATATCGTGACGTCACAAACATCAGGCGTCTTTCCGTCTTGGCCTGGCTTAGGCAGCACTAGTTCACGTGGAACAATGAAAAGTCGAGGCTTCGGAACCAATTTATCGCCATCCACAAGACAGGATATGCCATGCTGGCCAGTGGCTCTCAAACCATGGGAACTACCTTGATTTGAAGACATCTCCAGCTTTCCTGATGGACCAAATCCCGTTTTAAACGGACAACGTGCACGATTTAAACTGAAACCCGGAATACTCGACAATTATAGCCTCGAAGCTGTCGCATGAGCCTAATTGTATTTTTCAATTAAAATGCCATCAATAACGGGCCGGCAAGTCGGACGCGGATTGTGCTGTCGACATCCATGGCGCACATGTTACGGCGATGGCGCACCGGAATTCAATCAGGCGCACCGGTGCCTCACAAACTCCTGCTCACTGAAATGTATCGTATTATACCTGGCAATTATTGCTGCTAAGAGAGACGCATGGCACTAGATTACTGAGACGCACCGGGCAAATAACACACGCCGCTCACGGAGATTGTTTGATACCAAACGCCAGGTCCTGGACGCTGTAGAACGACATGTATCTATAATCCATCACCGTAATAATTTAATGAGTGCGCTAATTATCACCTTCATCGGGCGCCGACCACCGGGTGACGACCGTCCGACAGCCATAATTCAGCCAGCTGACCGCCGGCCAGTGGCCAATGGCCGTGGCCGTAGCGTTCCGGTCCGGGCTTGAGACAGTCGTGGGCAAATGTTCCTGTTATCTGGGGCCACCGGAACGAAGGGGCTCCTCCAGCAAACAAACACCAGGGATGGGTAGCGAAGACGCATCGGCTTTGTCTCAGGTGTAAACGGGAGGGGTCGTTTGAAAAGCCTCCCACTTTTTCGTTAAGTTCGGCTTGTGTTTTGGTTCTGACGCCCTCAGCATTTTGCACGAATTATAAGCTTTTGCATGGGCTGTGGTTGATCTCATTGCCAAGTTTGTTTTTCGCGAAATGACCATGACTAGACGGAGTGCTTGGATAGCGTTGGAACAGTTTGGATGGCTGGCTCTGGTTAAGCTGGCTCAGACGACGTTCTCTGTATGTGGTGCTACACATAATATTCAACATTTCACAGTAAACGTTAAGTCAGTGGTTACGTTGAGGAGATTCCCGGACAAATACACAATTGGTGTGTCAGCTCGCTTGGGTTATTCTTCTTGATCTGACTAGGACCAGTTAGACTGGCAAGGACATTCAATTTGAAAAAGTTGCTTTACTGGCTTCCACCTTTCTTTTCTTTTTAGAAGCTAGTAGGAACAACTAGCCGCAAGTCTAGAGCCCTTCAGACACAATTTTTAAAATAAAGAAGCTCTTGCGTTTACATACAACAATTCGGTGCGCATTTACAGTGCAGCAGTATGATACTGGTACGGATAACAATTATGGCGGCTTCAAAAAAACTAAACAGTTCCAACGACAAGGGAGCTGTGGGCAATTTCAGCACAGGCGAGTCGCGTTACATCATCAATACATATGTATTGGCTCATTTCCTCATCACGATATCGAATCTGGTCACGGATGCCCCCTGTGTGCGTCGTGTGGGTACGTGACATTTGGCGAAAGCCTGCGATAAGTCATAGGCAGGACAACTGAAATATTTTTCGCATGTGGCTTTTGTTTCGTATAAGGTTTTGGCGCAACTCCGGTTTTTTAAAACTCAGCACTCGAGCTAAGAGGCAATGGGAGTGTCGAAATCCAACCGAACTAGCGAAGTAGACGCAGCGATGCACGCTCAGTGACTTCTGGCCACGATTCGCCCCTATGGGGCAACTCGGCCTGTGTTTCACAGGATAGATCATCATCCACTTACCGAAGTATGCCCCCACTTGTGAAGCTGCGGCACCTCCACAGACACCGGCGGCCTCGCGTCGAACCGCGACGCGCCGCGCCACGCGCGTCACGACCGCCGCGAGTCGGCCGGCGTGAGTCACGCTCGCCACACGCGCGCCACTCGCGGGGACGCGGCGACACCTCCGGGTCGCGCCACGGCCGCCGCGACAGTGCGACAAACACGACAAACGCGGCCGTCCCGGCGGCGGTAACCGTATGGTGCGCATGCATTATAGACGAGCGGTGGGAATTGGCGACGCAGGGCCATTGGCGCGCGTGCCGTCTGGCCTCCGCACAGAGTTGCAGCATTGGCGGCGGTTGACGCATGGCCGCGGTAACGCCGTCTGGCAGCGGCCGTGAGTGCGCGCCCCGGCGCATAATTAAGCCGGCGCCTCACCGTGACCGCGCGCTCGAACTCGGGCGAGACCGGCCTGGGAGCGGAGGCGCGCCGGCGCGGCGGCGGCCGAGCTCCGTCGATCCCGCGACGCGGCTGCGCGGGGTTACGCGGATAAACACGCGTAATTGGCGCGGTCCGCAGCGCCGGGAGCGGGACGCCGACGCAGTTGTCGAGCGCCGCTCCGCAGCTATGCAAATTAACAAAATGTGGAAATGTTCGGTCGAAGCGGCCCGGCTAAAAATGTAATTACGGTGGGAGATTTAAATAATCAGTCGCGGATGATGGATGAGCACCGCGGCTGTGTTTTTGGGAACGGCGTCTTGCCTTCCTGTGGCGAACGAAACAGCATACATGTGGGGACCGATATGCATATCGCCATGTTATGTGTGTCGTTGGAGTACAGGAGAAAGGAAAGCAGCCATGCGGTGCGTATGCTCATTTTGTTCATCTGCGCTGATGACTGGACATGACAAAAGCATGTTTCGCTTTGAAGCTAAGGCTATCTAAGCGCCGGTCCACGTTCGAAGTCTCTCCTCAGTTCGCATGCTCTTGAAATAGCAAAGAATGTATGTCCGCCATGCCGCACCAAGCAAGAGAGAAGAGACCAAAGATTGCATATTTGGACAATAGCCACGCTTCGAACGCGGATCCGTACTGGATCCATCGTTGGACCTGCCTGACCCAGCCATATCCTGCAGCGTGGTCCAGCGTCCAGCGTGGCTATGTGGTCACACACTGTTCCCACCACACTCCTGCACTGGTCCGCACAAGTAGTGTGCATCGGTCCCTCTGTGGGCCAGCATTTTCTCTTGGTGGTCCAGCATTTGCCTCCTCTATGCTCCCTTCGCAAACCGGACTCGGCGGAAGGTACACTTTGAGGTTTCATGGACGAAGAAGAGTTATTGCGACAGAACCAGAAAAAAGCTTCCTGAACGACGACATAAGGTTCCCGTGTGCTCCTTATGTGCTCCTTCCGAGGTCGGCCACCTTTTCGGCCGGCCAGCGGCAGTCCGAGTCCAGACGGGACCATCGCCGCAGCGGGGTCCAGCCGAGTTCACCGTTGCGGCGGAGTCCAGCCGGGTCTACTGTTGCGGCGGAGTCCAGGCGGGTCCACTGCTGTGGCGGAGTCCAGCTGGGTCTACTGCTGTGACGGAACCCAGGCGGGTCCACTGCTGTGGCAGAATCCAGCCGAGTCCACCGCTGCGGCGGAGTCCGGCCGAGCCCACTGCTGCGACGTCGGCTGTCGTAGCTAGGCCGTCAGATCAGCCGTCATACCGACCAGCATCAGCAGCGCGCTCCGCTCCGGCACACGGGTGGGCAGCTGCCTAGCTGCATGGTTCAAGCAGCAGAAACCGGCGTCGGGCCCGCCTCCAGCATGGCTGCGGCGAGGGAAACGGGCTTCAGCCGTGCTTTATCACTCTCACACTGCGTGAGCGCTTCACTCGGCGGGGGGACGGGGCTTCCTTGAAAGCATCAGAGTGGGGGCTGGCTCAAATTAGGAATTGATGAAAGTTATTGCTGTACAATACCCATAGTTCTTGCTCAAAGTTTAGGGGCGCTCAGGCTCGATTTTTGGTTAGAGCGAACACACCAATTCTAACCAATTCCTACCTGTGATGTTGCAAGTCTTGACGGCGGGTATCCCCTCCCGCTGGACGACCTCGGACTCGAACATCGTGACGAACGCGACGACGAACGCGATCGGCGCTGAACGAACGCTGCAGAACGCGAGAGACTTCCTTTTGTCCCCCAATCGTGTTCCGATGCCCAGGGCTTTTTCGCCAGATCACTAAAGCGGTCAGTCTGGAATAAATGCATCTGGCCCTGTTCGGTTAGCCTTTCCCCAGTATGGGATTGGGTATTTTCCGCAGCATGGTATTGGGACAACAACAGTGCCAGCTGCATTGTAAGCAGAAAAAAGGATGTCTCTTTAATCGATAAGCCCCTTGTTCACCTGTGATCGCAACTGCGCAGAGTCGCGCAAAGGCACACAAAGTCCTCTTTAAAACTCTTCTCAGCTCGCCTTATGTGCAATCCTTTGGGGAACCCATGAGCATCATCTCTGATTATGACTGCAGGTCGAATACGCAAAATCCATAGTCCGGTAAATCGTACGCGGAAGGGTTGAATAAAAAAGATTCGTTGACGGATGTTCACTCATTCAGAAAAAAGTCGGCTTTCCATTTTAGCCCCGTGTTGTGGCCGACCGTGCCGAAACGTGTGCAGCTAATGTTGTGTAGTGATCTGCTGATGTTAACAAGACGCACGAAGAGATCCTCACCAGACGAGTGTCTGCGCCAGGCGGTCTGGGCCAGACCGCTGCCAGCGCCAGATGCTAGCCAGCACCCTTCCTCTTCACCTGCGCTTCGTAACAGGCTCAGCCCCCGGCGCCAGCCCGGCCACTTGGCAATAAGCGGACCGGTCGGCCGGGGCCGATCCATTACTCCGTATTAGCAGACAACCTGCGCCCGGGCGCAGCACATGGCACCCGCCGCCGCCGCCGCCGCTGCCCGGCACCGCCCGGCACGCAGGCAGCACGCGATCCGCGCGCGCCGAGGTGCGCAATTCGAGCGGATTTGCATGCGTTTCCTGACGTAATCACGGAGCCGGCCGGCGGGCCGGGCGGTCAGATCAATCGGCGCGCGCGCTCGACAGTAATAGCGCAGATTATCTGGGTCATTACGGTGCGATGTCGCCGGTCACGAGAACCCGGCCGCGGCGCGCCCCACCCGCCCCGCGCGGGGGGAGAGACGCGGGCGTGTTGGCGCAGGGTGCGGCGCGCTCGATGACTTTCGCTGTCGTCGTGGTTTGGTCGGCTGGGGCTCGATTGTACTGTCTGCGTCCTCGAATGTCGCAGGCGGCGCTAAGCGGAATGTTGTGATGTGACCTAGAGACCGGGGCGCATGCGACAGTGAGTCATTACGGTTATGAGTCATGCGCCAGTAGTAATCTATTCTATTTATTACGTATTACGCAATGCTTGCCTGGGGGAAGGCGTCTTCGTGGAGGCATATGTACGTTTGTGTGCGTGTCCGTCCTTGGCGACCAAGTGGGACAGACTTAGAAATGTTCCCTGCAGCTGCATTCGCTTGAACCATACCAGACATCGGTCGGTTAATTATTTATCCGTCACGGTGTCGCGGTCTGAGGGTTCGCACAGTTATCAGGTCGCCTTAGTTATTCACCGCCGTGAGCTTGTGGCGACGGGTCACGGAGGAACGCCACCTGTCATAAAATGCCATCGCTTCCGTGACAGCTCTGCGAGAATGGCCATCTGCTGCGACGGAAAACATGCACAAGGTCTGCATTTGGATGGTTCGGTACGCATGTTTTGTTATGCGGCACTGTTTCAGTCGTTCTCATGTGTGTTGATTTCATCTGGAGTACTCTCAAACAAAAACATCTGTTGCAATAATCTGACTGCGACTAACACGGACGCGTCCCTGAGTGTGCTTGGCTTCATGGAAGACTTCGTTGAAGGATGCCTCCTTCACCACTGGACGTCCGTGCTTAGCGGTTCAACTGAAGCACTCGTTGGCGGCTTCACAGATGAGAGTGACGACGACGAACGAACGGCCAACCACCAGCCTCCGAGCATTTCAATGAGTTGCACACCGTCATTGAAGCCAGCCGGGCCAGCCGGCAGAAACGCTGCCATCGAACGCAAGATGGCGCCTCCCGAAACGCACCTCCACCTCTCCAGCCCTGACCCCATGTCGACAGCAATCGAGACACCCGATGGAGACGTCCACCGGCGGCCCTGGGGGAAGGGGGAGGGGAGGGGTCCCGCGGGGCGCCGCCGCTGTTCGGCGGTGACACGAGGCGACGTTGGACCGCTGGTCAGTCCAACAAAGCGCCGCGTGACGGGCGGACAGCGGCGTGACGGCCGGGCGGCGGCCGGGCGACAGCACAATACGCCGCGCAGGCCGGCCGGCTCCCTGCCGCGCGCCGGTCATCTCACCCGAGCCCTCCCCTCTCCCCCTCCCCTCCCCCGGCGACACGGGCTCTGTCGCGGGGCGGGAAGAAGGCCGGCTCAAAGTTTTTGCATGGTAAAGAAGTTGATATGCAGGAAAACCTGGTTTCGGGTGGCACCGGTCGCTTTGGATTTGTCGGTGTGAGTATGTACTAGTGGCTGCGATGACGTCAGCTTCCACACAAGTCAGCACATGTGAGAAGCGCATGGCCAAGATTGTAATGTTCGAGTGAGACATTACCTCTCTCGGATCACAACACGCACCAATCGCAAAAACACATTTGCGCAACTGGTTGCGAACGTTTTGTCTTCCTCAGAACAAGCTTTTTAAGGCAAGCAGCGACCACCGCCTGTGGTTCGGCGCGGATTTGATACAGACACTCACCAATCTAATCCTAATGACGCGCAGAAAAACCGCCCCTGACCGACCAGGCTGTGACGGCAGCCAGATTAGGCACCCTTTAACAGGCAAATTGAATGCGCCCGGCGAATACAAATTGGATTTAACTGCTATCGCGATCCATTATCTCCAGCGAACTAGACCGGCTGGAAAACCTTCCGAGTCGCGACGGCCGATCACTCGCGATACGACCCGGCGCTGCGGTTTCGAACGTGGCGCGGCCTTGGCGCGCGACTCGGCGCGTCGCCCGCCGCGGCGCGAGCGCGCCGCGCCGGACCATGTCCGACCGGCGCGTCACGGCAATATCACGCCCGCCGGCGATCGCGCGGCTCCGCGCCCCCGCCCGCCGAGCCGCGGCCGACGATCCGGAGTCGCCCGCGGCCGAGCGGATCGGGAGTCGCATCTGCGGCCGAGCGGATCGGCGCGGATCTGCGGCCGAGCGGGATCGGCTGCGCCCGATCCGTCATCGGCCGTCACACGCTTCGTTCTGCAGTAGGAGACCGGCGTGCGTGGCGGGGTAAGGGGCGGTCAGGGCCGCGGCGGCTCCGTGTGGCCACAGCTGGCTCCTCTGCAGCCTCTCTGCTCGGGTGGACTAGATCACTGGCGTGGGCACACAGGGTCTGCTGGAATTAAGGACTTGCTTGAGATGAGATCAGCCATGTCCAACACGACATGGCTGGCTGGGAGGACTGGTTCAACATGTTCAGTACCTGGTTCAACATCACGAACACCTCACTGAAGTGGGGTCACGCGTCTCGCCAGGGGTGTAAGCACACAGTGACCCTCAGAGCCGCGTATCCCTCCGTTATGTAACTTTAACATGCATTCATACAAAGTGACTCAATATTAACACTACACCATTTTGAGTAGACATGTACAAATAGCCAATGTAGAACACATGGTGCTGATTTTTGACATACAGCTTATTTGCGCGTCAATGCCTGCCAAAATTTGGTTTGCAGTAACAAAAACACTTGTTGAGTTTTGTGAGTTGTGCTCTCTCATCGCGGAACCCTGCGCCTTTGGCATGGGCGAGAGGAACAAGGTGCGACGCCCCCCCCCCCCCCTCCTCACCTTCAGCCAAGCTCAGGTTCGACCAATGGTGCCGCTTGAAAAAGATCAATCGCTCAATCGATCGCCTTCAATCGACTGAAGTGAGTCTGGTGTACGTGAGTCGTTCTGAACCCGTTTTGAACGTCACCACGGATGTCGAGAAAGAGAAAGAGAAAGAGAGAGATACAGGCGCCCCAGCTCAAACCAGTCGGCCCAGCGACGGTGTAATCAACAAGCACTATGAGATCGTATGGGCTGCTCGCGTGCTGCATCACTCCTCTCGATTACCAATGACCTATTCCCGCAGACAGCAGTGCATAATTGACCTTCCTCGCGCCGGAAACGACCTCCAATATCCTGCGACCACCGCTGAACCCAAATCATGCACGATGATCTTGTAACAGGCGTGCAGGACCAGCCCTGCCCCGTTCCTGAATCATCCGCAAATTTTCCCGGATAAAAAAAAAACTGACCGGACCATCTCGAACCCGCTCAGATTATACCCAGACCAACTATAGCTTGCTCGGGACGTCTGGACTGACCTAAACCGCAAGCGTAAGGACGACGGACCAAGGCCACAGCATCAGCATTTCGAAAACCACAGAAACATCCTGTATACCAGCGACTGTTCGCAATTCTAAGAATAATCCAGAGTGCGGATTATCCGGCACATTTGCAGACCATCCCGACTATCTCTAGATCATCCAGACCATCGCCAGAGCACCTCCGTACACCCGCGCCGCCACCAGGCGCGGATCACCGCCGCCTCCCCGCATCACCCCGCGCCTCCTGGCCGCATGGCGCCAGGAGACGCAGTGCGCCACGCAGCGCGTGCAATCCATCAGGCGCGCATTATCGGCGGCGTCGCCATCACTCACGCCTGCAGGCGCACGGGCGGCGCCTCTGCCGCCTCTGCAGGCGGCACGCGCGCGCGCGCTGACGCCTGGCGCGCGGCGAGGCCGTAATCGGGTTAACGCCGGCGGGCCGGCCGGCTCCGCGGCCTCACAGGTGGCCCCCTGACTGACGGCTCCGCCGCCTGATATGACAACAATCCCGGCCGCGACAATGGGCACGCGGAGCGGGCGGCGGATGCGCCGGTGGCCGCGCGCGCGGGGTGTTTTAGCCGGGTGGGATGCGCAGAAAACAGACGCGGCCGCGGCAGGCGCAGCGCCGCTGTTTGGCGTGAGGTCGCGCCGGGGGACGGGCAGGCGGCCAGCTGCCCGTAGCGCCGGTCCCCGCTTGTTTGTGGTAATGGAGCGGAAGGGTTGGGACTCGGGGTGATTGACAGTTCGGGGCGAGGTGAAGAGGATCGCACGCGTTACGATCTCTTGAGTCAGATCTATGAGCGTAATCGGGGTGAATCGGAGTGTTCGCTTTGGTTACGTTTGACAGGCAGCCTGCTAATGATAGCGCAGTTGGAATGATCCAAGTAGGTTTGTTTGTGAGAAATGACCCGCCTTGATTGTCTTAGCTTTCCAGATTTAAGGCCATTTGATATTTTTCGCCAGCAGATGAACTATCTTCTGCGTCGGGGATCATGTGTTATAATTGAATTATGCAGTGCCCAAATATATCTGCACCATGTTTTTTTCTCAAAATGACTGCTCTTCTGTCCCTTGGACGTGCTTGGTTGGGCAGGCAGACCCGAGCTCCGCGGAGCCACAGGAGACTGAAGTAAGCCAGCATCTGGATGTAACCGAGGGCACGCAGTGCCCACAGTCTGGCCGCCTGACAGGGAGCTGCAACATCGACCGTCTCAACACACATGCAGCGGTGAGCTTTAGTTTGATCCGAAAGCTGATTGTGACGAATTGTACTTTTTGTATCGTAAAGAGTTAGGCGGATCTCCAAAATCAAAGCAACACCTGACAGCATTAGACGACAGATAGGAGGCACGTTCTGCACAAACACAGCGAGCGTGTGGCTCATCTGGAATGAGCGTTCGACCGAAATGTTAATTTCATGTGGTCAGAAGTCACTAAAGTGTCACTGTCGTAAAACTACTGGATACATTTTCTGGCTACCCCTTCAGCACTATTTGCGTAATGATGACAACATGATGCTACGACATAATCACATCATAATTATAGCATGCCGGTAATTCATTTTCTTGCCAGCGACTGGCACACTAGCATTCCCCACATTACTCATCGGGTGCTCAGTAGCATTCATCATCGCATTTCCGGGGAAGGACCGCCCTCCGTTCGTCTCCGACGCTTGTACAACCGCCACCCTCGATCGGTCCCGTTCGTCCCTCCGGGTCCCTCTCCTCCGCCCTGTCCCGCGGGATCCCTCGCCACAATTAATTACCGACGTTTTGGTGGAGAGACGCACTCAATTACCGCTGCTATTACCGCCTGCCTGCCGGGATCGACCCGCAAAAAGGCTCGCGCGCCTGCCCGACGATCGTTGCGTCGATGTCGTCGTCGGCACCGACGGGCTGGGCGGGACCAGGTAATGCGGGAGGCGAGGGGTGGGGAGGAATACTGGTGATCGAACAGGGCGCTACCGTGCTGGCGGAGAAAAGGAAGTACGTCATTCTGCTAGTTAAGAAGAGGATTAAGTTTTTCAGCGGCCCATCCTCTTTCCCCCTCGCTTGCCCACTCGGATAGTTGTTTGTTTGCTCTCTCTCTCCCTCTCCCCCTCTCTCTCTCCCTCCCATTCTCTCCCTCCCTCTCTCTCTCTCTCTCCCACTCTCTCTCTCTCTCTTTCTCTCTCTCTCCCCTCTCTCCATTCCTGCCCTCTCTCGTCTCCCTCCTTCCCACCGTTTCCTGCGCCGGACGGGCCGTTGCGTGCGGCTGCGCGCTCGCTCCCCTCCGCGGCCGGGTGGGACGGGCGACCTGCGTGCTGGATGGAACGGGCCGTGTCCCGTGACTCAGTGACACCACGATGGATCGGCCAGTTTGTTTATGTGCCTGCGACCGAGAATACAGTAGCTGACCACCACTATCGCGCGACCATCTCGGCCCATCACTAACCCGCACCGGCGCAGTGTTGACAGACCGTGAGGTACGGTTTGGGATAAGATAAATTTGTTTTATCATCGCGTAATGATGATGAATTCGGGGCTATTGTGCGCGGTGATCGACAGACTGGTGATCTTGAAGTCAATGTGTTCTAACGGTACAGTTTTGTGGCGTCCGACTGCCTTTACAGCAAGAATCGGCGTGCACACGGCAGGAAGGTGCTCGGGCCCGCGCTGGTTCATTAGCACATGCTTGGTCTCGGGACATTAGGGAACCATAAAATAATACACTGTAATATATATATATATATATATATATATATATATATATATATATATATATGTGTGTGTGTGTGTGTGTGTGTGTGTGTGTGTGTGTGTGTGTGTGTGTGTGTGTGTGTGTGTCACTTTAATGTTAATATCTGCGGACGTTGCAAGCCCGGTTTATAAACAAAAACTACCGTTCGTTGCGTCCCTCACCTTGAAAGTCGGCGTGTGCACCCTCCGACACCCATGGGCGTCAGAGGGTGCAGAGGGTGCATAGGAGATGCATCTCCCACTTCGCCCAAAACGCGCCAGCAACTGCACCCGCCCGGTCAGGCCGGACCGGACCTCCCTCGAAGTTAATCAACCTCCAAGCATCGCCGAGACACGCCCTTTGTGCAGTGCCCTGCTCGCGACGGCCACATCTCCATCGGGCGGGCCGGCCGGCGCGGCGGCCGGCCGGCCCCGCCCGCCGGCCCTCCGTCTCTTCCCGTCTCGCCCCGTATCGCTGACGCATCTGCCCTGCCTTTCACTCGCCATTGAGTGTTGTGATATTTGTGCCCGGCTATCAATGGGCGGATGGGCCGATAATGTCACGTTAAAATGCCGCACGGACGCCCCAGCAAGGCGGCTGACGCCCGACACCCCGCCCGCCGGCCAGCGCGCGCGCGCTCGCGCCAAAAACGGGCCGAGCGCCAGAGACGGGCGACGCCGGTGGCAAGGCAAAAGGCAAGGTGAGGCCGTGGAGGGAAAGGATGTGGGAGGGTGGGATGAAAATGGTTTGACCCTCAAGCAGTCTTCGCCAGACTGTGTTGAGTTGGAGGGAGCTGTTTGCCAGCAGCCTGTTGAGTGGGTGTTTTAGCATTCGGCATGACTGGGCTGAGATCTTGATACTTAACTAGCGCTCATTCAAACTAGGATGGAAACCCGTCAGGCATGTAAATAGTCATGTAAGTAGTTAGGCAGTAAGCAGTCCTATTCATGCTGTTATAATTCCGAAATACGGACATAAACTTCTTGGTTTGTCATACTATGCAGGCCCAGAGGCACACAACAAATGAGCTTGGCAAACATGCGTCAAAAGTTGTAATGTCCCAGCTACATGGAGCCTGTCTTTGCACCAGGCGCTCGCTGTTCCTGCTTGCTGTAGTGGTTCTGCGAAGTGTTTGCCTTATATGGGTCGAGGGGGAAGGGGGTAAGAGCTGAAGGCGTTGCAGTGGCAGCGCAAAATACGCACTCTAGGCCAAGTAGTCGCGGCAGGATCAGCTGAGCAGGCAAGACCACAAGTGTCAACACTTGCACTGTTCCTCATCTGATTGAACTGAACAATTGCAGATGAACATCTTAACAATTGTTCATGAGTGCATTTCCAATTTTTGTCCTCTTCTATCAAAATTAATCTGGTGAACCCTTTAAGTCTACCGAATCTTTTTGCTGGACATAGCATAACTTCACGGCCATCATTTTACGCCCCAAGCATGACTTGCCGGCAGCTGAGAATTAGAGGAAAACAACGCAAAGCTTTGCAAATTTTAAGGTTCAGGTGCGAGTTTACCTGCAGCTCATTTGATTTGCGTACAGCCTCCGTCTTGCAATCTCTTTTTAGTGCGTTTGACAAAGATGGAGCGTTCTTACAAAAATATTCGATCAATTTACAGTGTGGGCGTTGCAAATACCCGGTTAAAAGCGGATTGAATGTATCTCGGAACTGACTGACGTAAGGATGAATTGAAGTCAAGTCATGAGCAGACGGTCTATACGTAGCCTTTCATGCCACTCTATCTTTGTAGTTCACAAGGAGATTCACCCAGCCCCACTGAAGCCATTGAATCCGGGAGCACTATCCGCATCATTAGTATCAGGACTATAATCGACGAAGGTGTCCGTCCCAATCGTGCTATCTTCATCATTAATATCAGCTTCATCATCATCCTGGCCACCTCACCGCATCATCACGTTCCATTCAGCGGGAATTGCACCGCCTTGAAAGCGCTCGATCGGAGCATGGACTGGCTAATCCTCAAGTTTTTATCCTCCGATTGTAGCGAGCTGTGTGGTATAAATGTCCGAAAGGGACAAACTACGTGGGAGGTATCAATCAAAGCAGTGGTCAGTCATCGGTAATCTGCAAATGGATATAATTTTGATGGTGAACCCGTGAAAGCACTCAACCACGCCGCTAATAAGCGGAATATGCAGGGAGACTGAAAGCGCGGATGACTATGTAGACTGATGGTGCGATACATCCCACTCCCCGTGAGCAATTATGCCTGACCAGCACGTGTTGAACCAACTCGGTCAATGCACAAGCTACCTTGCATTTCTTCCCCACATAACGTACGACCGCAACCGTCCTCACAGCCCCCCCCCCATATATATATATATATATATATATATATATATATATATATATATATATATATATATGTGTGTGTGTGTGTGTGTGTGTGTGCGTATGTGTGTGTGTGTGTGTGTTATTATCATATATCTCTATATGATATATATTATATTATGCATGTCTATATCTATAGAGATATATATCTTATATATATATATATATATATATATATATATATATATCTCTCTCTCTCTCTCTCTCTCTCTCTCTCTCTCTCTCTCTCTCTCTCTCTCTCTCTCTCTCTCTCTCTCTCTCTCCTCCATATCCGCGGGCTCCTCGCAGCCACCCATCCCTCCACCCGCCCCGTCGAATAGGGCCGGCCTCTTTTTCTGGTGGCGCTCGCCGCCGTCCTCTCTGCCCTGTGACAGCGGGACAGGCCGCGTCGCGCGGAGACGGGCGGACGGGGACAGATGCGCTCGCGCAGATAACGTCAAGACGCTCGGCCCATGGCCCGATGGACAAACACGTCAGCGGTCGGCGCGACACGCCGGCGACGCCGCGCCTCCGTGCCGTGACGCGGGAGATTGTGACGCCGGAAGCTGCGAGATAGCCGCGCGGAGACTCGCCAGCCGGGGCGCGGTTCGGGACGTGGCGAGATCCGGGGACGTGGCGGGGTCCGGGGACGTGGCGGGGTCTGGGACGTGGCGGGTCCGGGGATGTGGCGAGATCCGGGGACATGGCAGGGTCTGGGGACGTGGTGGGTCGGGGACGTGGCGGGGTCCGACGTGGCGGGGACGTGGTGGGTCGGGACGTGGCGGGTCCGGGACGTGGCAGGGTCCGGGGACGTGGTGGGTCCGGGACGTGCGGGTCCGGGGACGTGGCGGTCTGGGACGTGGCGGGTCCGGGGATGTGGCGAGATCCGGGGACGTGGCGGGTCTGGGGACGTGGTGGTCCGGGGACGTGGCGAGATCCGGGGACATGGCGGGGTCTGGGACGTGGCGGTCCAGGGATGTGGCGAGATCCGGGGACGTGGCGGGGTCTGGGGACGTGGTGGGTCCGGAGACGTGGCGGGGTCCGGGAACGTGGCGGGGTCCGAGACATGACGGAGTTTGGGGACGTGGTGGGATCCGGGACGTGGCGTTGTCCGGGGTGTGCCGAGGTCCGCGGACGTGGCGAGATCCGGGGATGTGGTGCGATCCGGGGACGTGGCGGACTCCGGGACGTAGCGGGGTCCGGGACGTGGCAGGGCCCGAGGATGTGGCGGGGTCCGGGGACTTGGACTGGCCCGGAGACGTGGCGCGGTCCGGGGACGTAACGGGGTCCGGGGTTGTGGCGGTGTTGGACGGCGAAGGCGTCGTGAGCTGGACGGCCCGGACGAATACGCGTCAACACGCCGAGAGCACACAGGCAGACCGTGCGTGTACACACGCGCGCACGCACGGAGGCGTGTTGACAGTGGACGCAGGATGAGACCTGAAATCTGGGGAGCGGGTGGCTGAGGTTTCAACGGTTACTCCTTGCTTCAGGCAAGATGTATGCGGTATAGTGACTTGTGCTCTTATCGTAACTATCCAAAATTTGGCTTGGACTGATAGGATTCATCTTCTCTCGAAAACTAATGCGGCCCCATTACTAAAAAAGTAGTTGTGCAATAATTCCGCAACGTTTCGTGTTATGCATGCTCAGATCTCTCATTAATTCCTAACACAAAGCTTACAATTTCATATTTTATTCAATTCGCATGCGGTACACGGAACACTACGGAAACACGCTGATCCTGAACCCAAGAGTCTGAACAATAGCCTTATATATCCGATATTTTGCATGAAACGAAACTGGGTGAGCTTTTAGAATAAAACGACATTTCTTATTCTTATATTAATCGAATTGCATATCCCATGGCATGATAAGAGTGAGCAGAGCATGCCTTGGTTCTTCTGTCTGCCTGAATTCTGTCGACTTAGAAACAAGCCTTGTTGCTCTACACTTACAGTTAATTTCATACGCCAGATCCCTAGACATCATCCCAGCCGAAACCACTGAAACGTGTTAAGACATCTGTAATCGAACTCGTTCGCACTTAAACAAGATAATAGCATTGCGGATAGGAAGAAGCACATTTAGTGGGACCTATACCCCTTTACACTGTCTTTTTAGGTTATGCTAGTCAGTACTAATTAGGAGACGTAAAGTGAAAAAAACACAGAATGGGCAGAGAAGGAACGTTTTCATTCCAGGCGATGTTGGTTAAGTATGTTGTTCTCTGTAAGATGTTTAGTGCTGTTTTCGTTTTCAAAATACGTTGCACTTTCTGTGAGCAGGAATAATTGCACGCACCTTACCCGAGCCAACAAAATAAATTAATATACAGTTACATACCATGTGTCTAAGAACTCGCCGATAAAAATACATCACCTATACAGAAATCTAAATCCGGGCATTTGCCTAACACGATGCGGACTAGCTGAAGCGCATAGTTCATTTGAATTCGCCTGCGCCGCGAGAACACACGGTAATTTTCTCGCCAATTCCCAAATTCTAAAAATCCATGGACGGCCGAGAAATCTGATGTAGATTTATTCAGGGCTCTCGCTGGGGTGTCCGCTCCAGCCATTCTAAATTCATCCTGCGAGGGTGGGTCTGTGAAGGTGATGACATCAGCGAATTATGCGGCCCTGTCTGGCCTCGCTGATGGCGTCTTGTGGACACGGGCGACCTGGAGAGACGCGGTGGACACGGGCGACCTAGGCAGACACGTTGGACCTGGGCGGCCTGGGCAGACGCAGTGGACACGGGTGGTCTGGGCAGACACGATGGACACGGGCGCCCTAAGTAGACACAGTGAACACAAGCGGCCTGGGCAGACGTGCAGCGGACAGAGCATGCGAGCGAGCACGCGTGCACTGTGAGTCATAAATAACGCTTTCAGAAACAAGGTACAGTGCTTAGCTACGGGGCATGGGGAATACCTGTTAGCTGTGCTACATTGCATTGCTACGTGACGTGGCTATTCACATCCGGGCTGCGTCCATCTTAACAAATATCGCGCACTAATGCATGCCAGGGGCACATTCGGTTCAGCTGACTTTTCTCTTTTTAATTTACCCATACGCAGGCAGGATAATTGAAAATGCCTAGCACCGAAATATGGGAGATCAATAGAGCGCGCACAGCACATTCATTATGCGATTATGTAATTACATAGTGCTGATGGTCAAAAACAGTCATTTTGTTCGCGCAATGGCGTCCGCGCTCCTCCCAGCCAAGCGATGAATGCTCTAGAACCGCTGCAAGCTGACGTGGTGCGGCTGATCTGGCTCCATTTTGTGGGCAGGCCATCTGAAGACAGTTAAAATCCCGTCCAATTAAATCAAGTTCCCAAGCTACATCTCGAACAAATTGCATTCCGTCGGCGTTTCTCCGCCATTGAGCGGCTGACGCACCAGTGCTGACATCTTCCGGACGTTTTCTGACACTGATGGCGGCGGTTCCCACTGAACGACGTACAAACATTCTCATCCATTAACCGGCCTGTCACAGGCCTATGTTTATTTGATTCACTAATTTTACATTATAACCGAGCCTTCATCGTAGCAATTAGAGTCTATCCGGGCCAGAAAAGAGGATATGGACGCAGAAAATCACCGCACGAAGCCTCGCCGCCTCATTTCTGGAGCTAACCCGTTACGCCCTCATATCCGTAAGCTAAACGATGTTTGTCTGGGCAGCCATTCACACAAACACACACGACATCTATGATGAATCAATTACACCGCCACCGTCATAAGCTTGCCTCATGCGTAATTGCAGGTTAGTGGTACGCACGCGGCATTCGAGAACGTGGTAGTCATTGTAAAGTTGAAAGCAATTACAGAACACATTTAAAAGTTAGAAGGGGATCGCGAACAGGCGGAAGCTTTGCACAGGGAAAAAACCGAAGAACTGATGTTCATTTGATAAAAATCAAGGCATGCAGATAATAAGCGGCACTCAGTATGCAACTATGTGCCCCGTCCTAAGGCATACCATTCCATGCCCATACCCATTTTTAAGGCCGGTTTGCTTTATCCGACATCAAATTTTGTATCATAAAGGGTGTAGCACAAGTTACATTTTCCTTTTTTCGTAGAAGACTATTTATCCCAAGTATTTCTTCTAGAATTGTAACAAGTTCCTATGTTGACTGGTTAGATGAACATACTAAGTGATCATTATCATATATCGTGGAAATCCTGCACGTTCCAAGACAGTATTCATGTTAATGAGCAAAAACCACTTAAGCGAAATTACATCACGGGCCCAAGGGACGTGAAAGGCACGGGCAGGCTCAAATCTATAGCAACTTTTCAATAAAAAATCAAAATAACCAATACGCCTAGTTATATAACGTAACGCCCGGTACACCAGCACACCGGTAAGCAGATGAGCAGGGATGAACAGTATCTGGACTGAAATTCTGTTGACGGATCAAAACAGATCATCAGGGGCAGTTCAAGAACAGACACGATGCAACATAGCAAAACGTCTAGTTGTGATTTTTGGGAAATTTCGCAATTTCGCCATGAAACATCTAACTGAATATCAAGCATTTTCTCCTGAAGTAAGACTACGCTTGAGGAATCTGAGAGGTATTCGTTTAGTGGGAGGAAGCACTTCTCAAGCCAAGTACCTGAAGGCACAATAAAACACATGTTCGGCCAACTCAACAAAAACAAAGCAGTCTTGTCTGCCCTCCATTCGATTCTGTTCGAGCAACGAAGCAGGCAAGGCATCCAATCGCACAAAGACACAGGCTCCCACTCAGCGCCTCATCCCTCACCGCCGCCTCAACGTTCGGGGCGGTAGGCGGCGGCGCGGCTCGGCCGGGCCACCGGACGGTCGGTATGAGGCCCGAGATGGAAGAGGTACGGGCCGGGCGGCGGCGGCGGCGGCGGCGGCGGCGGCGGCGGCACCGGGCGGCCAGGTGTGGCCCGTGATCGATCTGGTGACGGCGGGCGGGTGGTCCCGAGAGCGGGGCTTCGTCAGCCCTCAGTTGGGTCGGCCCTGGGGCCGGTGTATCGGCGGCCGAAGGGCAGGGGCTGCAGGGGCACGCGCCTTCTTGGAGATGCAGACAGCGCTCGCATGTGGGGATGGACGAGTGGGCGAATGGGCGGGCGCTGACGCCATCCAATGAAGCGAAATACGCGTCCGAAAATCGCGAAGAGCGTTTATCACTGTCGCGTAGCATTTCAACGTATTATATACCATGACGAACGTTCGTTAAAGATGTTAAAGGGGCTTGCACCTCGCAACCACATTTCAGTCTTGGCGTTCTTCCGCTGCTCAATAAAGGCTGGATTGGACCACCTGTCAGAAAGGGTAGAAGATGCGGAAGTGGTTTCACTGGCCGAGGACTGACTTTCGCTCGGGCCCGTCGAGCTTCGACAGCACTGGGAAGCGGAGTAATCGTAGAAGGAGACTGGAGAAATGTCTGGTGTCATGTCCGCGAACATTATTAGTGGATATCTGGGCAGGGTTAGATGGGTGTGCCTGCCCCTGCATCCGCTTCATTGTTTCCTATTACATCCGCTATTGAGAGGGAACAACACCGACGCGATGCTTCATTAACCCCACCTGACTCACGGATGCGGAGTGCCTCTCACTGCACCCTCTTCTGACAGGGAACGGGTGCAGTCCTCCCTGATAATAAGCCGGGGTCCTGACCCACCATCCCGCTCCTGGCCCAGAGGCGGGGGTGGGGCAGCCTCTCCCTGAGCCCGCTGCTAGTCGGGGTGGAGCGGCCTCTCCCTGAGCCCGCTCCTGGCCGGGGTGGGAGGCCTCTCCCTGAGTCCGCTGCTGGCCGAGGCGGGGCAGCCTCTCCCTGAGTCCGCTCCTGGCCGGGGTTAGAGGCTCTCGCCGGATGGACAGCTGACCCTTGTAGGACCGTCTGTTTATCGCTGCCCAGCTCTATGAAGACGTCACTTTTTGTGTGGTCCCCGCGGCGCACGGCGCTGAATGGGACCCGGCCGCTGGTGGCGCGCCGCTGTCTCCGACTGAAAGGTTTGTGACAGCGGCCCGACTGCCGTTGCAGTTTGCCCTCCTCCCCCTCCCCGCCGGCTTCGGAGACACCTGGCCGGACTCTGGGGTCAGTAGCGGAGAGAAGCGGTAGGAGCGTCGGCGCTCAAAAGCTTTGTTGAGACGGGCCGGCACAATCAGACGGTTGGTGTGGCGCGTTGGCTACTGGGCTGCCCCAGTGGAGTGGATTGGCGTTTGTGTGAAGAACACATGACGCATTTTGCGCTGACACAGTGAAACATTAAACATCGAAGAGAGTAAATAAGTACGGCCGATTAAGCAAATGCAGCAGATAAACGAAGTAAAACAAGCAGCCAACCGTTATTTCACAGCCCCGTGGCAAAGCATCGAATGCGTCCCTCGCGACACTCTCTCAAGCCAACCAGCCACCGCTCGATGGTGACGCCCCAGACCGGGCCGTGCTCCCGGACGCAGGGACCCAGGGACCGTGCGGGTGCCGCCCGCGCCGAGGAGTGGGTTGCGGTCGCTGGCCGGCGGGGGGTGCGGCGCTCTGTTCTCCGGGCCGGCGCCGACTGCTCGCGGCCGCTATCCAAGATGGATGACGCGGGCCCGGAGGTGTCTGCGCGCCGCGCCCTACTTCTCTCCGCCGCATACTCCGACATTAAACACTTGTTGTTTAATACATCCATCAGAATTACTACAGCAGATACATCATAATGCCATGCGGTAAATTAAAAACCGCGCACGGCCTGTTCGCTTTCGGTGCGGCGTGATCGCCTTTGTGCGCCGATTTGGCCGCGACCAGATGCCGCCGATTTCGGCGCAGAACAAGATGAGCGTTTCGGAGGGGAGATTGAATGAGTCTAACTGGCGGAAGATGTATGTCGCCTGAAGTGGGAGGTGGCTACGTGCAAGTGTGCAACTGGTTGCAGGTGAGACGCGAAAGTCATGGGACAATGTCATTGAAAAAGACAGTGATGCAGTCGGAACATAACACATCAGTGCGCATCAAGTGCAGCGTGTTGCAACAATACACAGCAAGCACACCGGTATTTTGGTCTTCCTTTTCGCAACAAAACTGCCACCAGAGATAAGCAGAGAAAATGTGAACAACTACCCACGCGCGTAAAAATGCATGCTCTTGACTTGCATTGCGCAGACAAGGCGGACAAACACAACGAATCCTCACAAAACCCGGGCTCCCTGGAGCCGTGTCTTGCCAGCACAGGTCTGCCCCATACAATCAATCGAGGCCCGATCTCTCCGTGCGGCCGTGTCCGCTCCTCTCCGCCCACGATGGCGTGCCCGCGGCCTTTGTTCTCGCTCGGTTTGCTCGCGCCGCGCTGCGGCTGGCCCGGCGGCACGGCGATTGGATGGGTTTGTTGCGTGAGATGGGGGGCGGCGGCGGCCGGCCCGGCACGCCGCCGCCGCCCCGGCCCGGCCCGGCCCGGCCCGGCCCGCGAAGGGGTGGGATGCCGGCCCGCTGACGGCCATGATGGATCGGGCGGCCAAGAATGCTATTTTCTTATTATCCAGGGCCGGGGGCGGCCGGCGCGCCTGGGACGCCGGCCCAGGACGGGCGGCACGCACCCCGCCGGGCCGCCGGCGGGGGCGGCGCTGGGACGCCCCGGGCGCCGGCAAGGAGGTGCCCGGGGGTGGGGCAGGGTCACGGCTCCGGGTCGGCGCCTCCGCTTCCGCTCCCACAGGTCACGGTCGGCTGCTCTGCGGGGCTTGATGGCGTGGTCTGGCCAACGCCGCTGAAAGCTGCGGTTCTGTGGAGGCGCTGGAGCGTGTGCGCTGAGTCGGGTAGGAAAGCCGGTGGGTACGATTCGTCGATTACACTGGAGGGTCCACCGCTTGCCAAGCCAACTCGCGCCAGGTCTGTAAGATATCGTTAGCATGTCTGGAGGTGAGTGGACAGAGTAGAAGAGCCTGATAACCAGAGAACATAGCTATTTCAAAGCAATGCATCGATGTTCGCTTCTCTTTCTTACATCGAGTCTCGAGCACAGCAACGATGTCTAAGAGCTGTCACGGACGATCCCAGCGAAATGGACTTCATCAGCCCGTTCCCCTTTTTTGCAGCGACTTCAACCGGCACGACCGCCTAACCCGCGATGTGACGTCACGGACCCGGAACATTCACGCGCGTCACAGTCCGGCGGCGCTCGTTAAATGTTTGTCGCTCTGCACGGCGCATCTGCGACGCGGCGCGTCACTCCTCGCCGCTGGGTGATCTGTCTTTTATCTATACAAAACATCCCCGTCCTAAACACAGCGACAGTTGTATGCAGATGGCTCGAAAATACCGCGCATGGCTTGCCAAAATACCTGATCAGCTGCTATTGTTAGCGCGATCGGCTGATAAACCGCAGGCGAGGGTCTGTTAGAGAGGGAGAGAGAGAGAGACGAGGGAGAGAGAGAGGAGAGAGAGAGAGAGAGAGGAGAGAGAGAGAGGAAGAGAGAGAGGAGAGAGAGAGAGAGAACGAGAGAGGAGAGAGAGAGAGAGGGAGAGAGAGAGGAGAGAGAGAGAGAGAGAGAGAGGAGAGGAGAGAGAGAGAGAGAGGAGAGAGAGAAAAAAGAGAGAGAGAGAGAGAGGACGTGGGCTTGTGTAAAACAAAACATATTGCTACCGGTGTGAGACTGCGGTGTAAGAGGGTCTTGAGAAATATACAGATGTGCCGATTGCCAATAAAGATCATATCCATTAAACATATATAATGGGCAAGTGCGCTTCTTTACATGCATCGTTACGAGACTAATATTGGTTTTGCCTTAGGCATGGTCCCGTTTTTCTTCCTTCATCATGAGGGCTGAAAAAGAGAAAGTGCGACACATGGTAGCGAAGAATATAATATTCATACAGGAAATGCCTCCAGTGAGCGTGATGATTCGAGCGTGCGAACAGGCGAGATGCATTATAAAGATGAATACAGACAACGGTATTTATGCACCCATCAAGCGCCTTATTTTTCCTCATTCCGGCATGACCTGAAATGGTCGACATGATATCGAGGTGCAGGTATTGTAGAGGGCACTAGCGTCACCAACGGCATGATAAATGAAAAAGATTGGAATCGTCCTCGAAAATATTACGTTATTCGGGGCTGTGAAATGTCTCCGTCGACCCTTGCAAGGCTTTTTACGTTTTGCGTGCGATGCAGAACGGTATGATTGCAACATCTGTCCAATTGGCGAGTTTTTATCGTTTTTTTAAATGGGGCCTAGCATGTGGTTAAAAAGCAGATTGTCAACCCTGTGCCTTCTAAAGAGGGTGTAAGAGAACTTAAGCCAACAGGTGACGTGCTGAAGGATATTTTAAACGACCCTCCGGTTTCCGACCTTTCAGCAACGGAGCCCATGTGACGGCAGCGAAGCCCACCACTTTCGCAGTTTGGTAATGCAACAGACGTAACGTGTTTGGCATGGTGTTCGCAAAACAGCTGCTTAGTTGCCAGCTGTAGTTAATTCCTCAAGGGTTTAAAGCATGCCGACCACCATGGGCAGGTTCTGGTGTGTCACGTGCATCTAAATTTTCCGGTTTTTAAGTATGAAACCACAAAAAAACGCGTGCGTAGTAATTGCGAACCAAGTCGATAAGCTATGCAAAGCAGCTGCGAGCTTCGGTCATTTCAATTGCATAGGCAGAACATGATGGTGATTCCTTAACATCACGCATTTAGTTTCGCCTGCGAAGGGCCCCACCAAGCGCTCGTGCCGTGTCGGGCAAGAAGACCGACGGACGACGCATTTACCGTGCCAACTGCAGCAACGGATAACCGTGCCCACTTAGCTCATTACATATTTAAGGTTGATGAGGCTAGACGCAAGATTTGCGAACTGAGCAGAGGTAAAAGGTATGCATCGTTCGCCTCTAACTTAATAGAAAACGGACGCTGGTGTCAGCTGGTCTTCACAGTTTAATAACAGAATACACCTTTTCAGTTTTGCAGCACCAGAATTTATTAGAAATACAAAAGTCCTGTGGCCATTGAGAACCCGTTGACGTCTTAAGTATCGACGGTGAAGACGGGAAGCGGTCGAGATTGACAAAGCCGGTTACAGCGGCAGGTCACGAAGACCTCACATGGCTGATCGCACCATTGCAGGACCCTAGGAGAGGACCTTCAACAGGGGCAGTCACGCGCAGCCCCATAGGGAGTAGTACCATGACATTTGTTTAGAATCGTAGGTAGTTTCCTGCATGGCAGCACAACGTGCTAGGTCTGTTCCATTACAAATTGCGAAAGGGGGGATGCAATAAGATCTCTGAACGGAGAGGGAGACGGGAACGTACACTCTTCTCTGGACTTTGTTGAGACACTTCAGCACATGGCGAAACTGACCGGATGATTTCGTTGAATTTCAGAACCCAACCAACGCACGGGCTAGATGTGAATGGCATCGATATGATTTAAAATATTCAGATTTACACCTCATTTTTATTTTAATTTGCTGGCGGCTGATGGGAGTGCTCTGTTTTCCCTCATCCAGGTTTTACTAAGCTTTGGCTTATTGTAAACGGCTTTGGTGCATCCTAGACCAGCATGGATTCGGATCGGATCTAGATCCAGACTGACCGAATACGATCGGATCGAGCCAAATTTATCGGTTTCGTACTATACACTGCAGAATAGCAAAGATCAGATCAGTGGGCCCGACTGGCTGCTTTGGGACCTGACTTGCAATGTTCATTGTCCACTAAAATCCGCCATAACGCAAGCTACGGCCCGAGCTGTTTGGAGCCTTCGACATTTCCAGTCGTATTGAGCCTTCTCCGGTCCAAGTCATATTGACCCTTCATAACCAGTGCCGCCGATGCTCTAGCTTGGTATAAATATTGTTGCATCATCCGGCACTCTCTGAAAAAATGATACAGAAACATGAATAAGTGCACGATAGCGCGTCGCAGCATCGCGACACATTCTACTATTCTACATTCTACTACGCTCGACACATTTAGAAAAGGAGCACGAAATGAAAACGCATTTCACGAGTCCACAACCTTGTAAACGACGCGCATATTATCAGCCAAAACGAAGCCTGTTAAGAGTCAAATTAAAAGGAAATAACAAGTGAATTATTCTACGCAAGTCTTCACCATACCGACGATAGGTATTGGTAACATAGGCATATGTATGGTTGATGAGACCCTAGGAAAACTATATTGACATCATAAATGAGTTGATCATGTAACCGTAGCTGCCATGATAATCTGACAGAGAGCAAACTTGAATACACAACCTTTAAGCTAGACAGAATACCACCATGTGTCATTTTTACTGGTATGATGGTATGTAGTGGAATATGCGTTAACATTGAAGTCATGCCATTTCTACAACTCACGGTTTTTACGGCTGGCGATTCTTTACTTCAGGCGGTTCCCTTCATTTCAGCTTCAGTTTTAACCATCGGGTTTGATTTGGACTGTTATTGAATTGACTGACGACGTCAACGGCGACTACGACGCCATCCCCTACTAAGTGGCTGTCCAGTCTAGTGCTCATAGTTCGTATGCTGTTGACACAGGTCAATTATATAGCTTATTCTGTCGCGAAATGTACGACACATTTGGGTACCTAATCTAGGTCGCCTATAGACTGAAATACAGTGTGATTTGCAGGCGTTGTGCCCCCAATACGAGCATAAACGCGCACGTGAAGGAACATACAATGTCATGACATGTGTGTCAGGAAGAGATCCGTCTTACAACAAAAAAGGGCACTTATGTGACATATCAAAGCATCAGGGCATCGAGCACACAGTACACCCCTGCATAGAAGTTCAGTGGGAGAACCAAGTTGACAAAGGCTGACTGAGCTGCACTTGTTATATTCTGCTAGGCGCTGAAAGCGAGACCAAATGTATTGCTTGAAGCTGGTTCTTCTCTCATCATACAGTAATGACGTAATTCATGTGTTACAGAACCCTGAACAGAGCCAGCTCTGTCTAACCGGAGCACGGGGGGGGGGGGGAGGGGGGATTAACACCATGTTAGCCAAAGCGAGCCCCAGGTCTTTCGACCTCATCAAAGGGACGCTCACAGCTTCGATCAAAACTATATAGCAAAAGACTGTCCGCATCAGCCTGATGTTCGGTGCTCCATTGCGGAGATGCCCAGAAACAGGCGTGATCAAAATGTAAACAAAACGTCAGCTGGCAATGCGAGCTGACGTAGCTGGCGTAAATTCCAATTTCTTAGTATAAAGAGCATCTAATACTGCATTTTTCTGTATTAAGATATTTTGAGACGCAAACTTTGTCAAATTTATGTTATTTTCTGTACAGTACGTATTTCCAACATGGTTATCAGAGAAAGATCAGCTGGCCAAAAGTGATTGCAAGCTAAACGCCAGCACAATTTCGAAATTCGTATATTATGCCACTCATCGCTCTTTAGCCTGTCTGTATATCATTTGCCAACTAAATCCTTTAGAAGTGTACCTATTTGTCTGTAGCTTAGTTTATTTTTAAAATGACCGTTTAAAAGCTCCAGCTGGCGAGCGCCGTCTCACAAGGCCTATGTTGTAGTTTCGACTCGACTTCGCCTAGTGCCTCTAACACCTAGTACCTCACGGGGCATGAGCCACCGCCACCCTTGTAATCGTTTTTTCTCTGTTGCCAATGGGCTTAAGCTCCATATCTGCCGGGCCCATGCCAAAGCTTTTCAACAAATATGTGCTGAACAGTCAGCAGCCCATGAAAAATCCCCATGGAATGCCGAAGAGGACATCCTGCCAGCCCCAAGATATCTATGCTACGACCGCTGGTGCAACATTCATCATCCACAAAACCCACGAAATCTACGCTGGTCGCTCCCTGGATCCATCAAGGTGAGACCAAAACAAGTCCAGTACACTCGAATTCGAGACGACATCCGTGAACGTCCTTCGTCCGGACGAACGTAGGACATAGTAACGTCCCAGCTTCCTGACCAGCCCATGGAAAGTGATTCCCGCTTGCCATTCAAGACTCGGAACCCGCCTCAAACAACAAACTGAATCAAGACGCCACAGAATCTATGCTCCACTACCCTAGGTCTCTGCTAAAAGCCAGATCGACCGAAAATTGCCGTGGCCGCGACCACCTGACAAGCACCATCGTCAGTCTGTCGCCAACAAAATGGCCAAACATGAAGCAGCATGTAGGCAATGGAGAAGAGACAACCAGGACTCATCGCGGCTGATAATGTCAACTGCAGCCTCGGGAAAAGAGATTATGCTCATCAAGCATTGAGAGATTCTGAGACTCTCCGCATGAGTCAGAAGAAAGCCATGTTTTTTCTGGACAGTAACATCATACCCACGAAGAGACCCAGGTCCTCATAGAACAGCAGGAGGCATTTTGTGGTAAACTCTTCTCTCGTCGACGCTCTGAAAGGGATGCGTTTTGAATCTGCCCCTGGGTCCGACATTATCATCAAGCGTCTGTTGAAACCTTTCCCACTCAAGCTCTCAACAAGAATCTGAACCTTTGGCTTTGTACCGAGTACATCCCAAAAGCCACCCGCCGCTCCCTAACTATGTGTGAGCTAAGCGCTGTATCTTGCATCCCAACGAAGTGTCGATTAATAAATCGACAGATTTTTTGCGCTTTGCTTCAGAGTGAGAGAAACACCGTGCTGGTGCTGATCGGTTCTTAGAAGGAACTCTGCGACAGCATGCATTTCACGGGGCCAGATTTAAAAAAGAAATGTCATAGGTAAATCGCATGAACGGCATTGATCTTAGACTACATTCGGCTGGAATGACAAACTTTAGACGTGCATTAAAGCTGTCGTGAATAGCAATGTACAGTTGTTAGTGAGTGCCCCTTCTCACGCCCGTCGCTTGTTTGTGCACCGAGTTTGTGAGGCGCACAAGGTCTTGTGTCTAGGTCTTCGCTAAGTTTGAGCTGACTTTTTTTGTCAGTCATCTGCGCTGCGCGGACCCCACGCTAAAACATTTTATTTACAAACTTTCCTCAGTTAGCTCCATTCCAGAAAGTTCCATCATCAAGCTTTCACTTTTTTGGTGAGGATATTGGTGCTAGATTTATAAAATCTGTGGTGACGAGTTCAGTGCTTGTCGGTGTGCATTACTTAATTGTCTGGGGGATGCCTAGACCTGAACTAGCGGCTTCGACGTCAGTCTGCTTCAAGACAGGTGAAGTCATGATAGCGCTGGGCCGCATATGCCACACATTGCAATTTTCATCTTGATGGACGTGGACCAAATGTACGTTATGGAGCAGATTGTCCAGAAGATGACTGGTGGGTTGTGAAAAGGTGGTGATTAAAAATAATGCATGGTGCAAAGATCGAGACGAAATGATGCCAAATTGAATGAATTCAAGTAGCTTGCCGATATGACATTAATTCTGCAAAAACAGAGTAAAGTTGTTTGTTCCTGCTTGGATGATAGACCTGGTCCAACGAGAATATTCAGTAGACTTCATGCAGGTGAAATGCGTCATTGTTTCATGTACTCTGTCCCCAACATGATGAGTCCAAGAATCGAATAAAACACAGCCTCTGTTTTAACATCGACAGACGTCATGTCTTATACAGCCGCCATATCACGTCTAACGGGAATAAGTTATCATCGTCGGAAAATAAGAAATGAAAGCGAAGTTACAGGCGTAGTTTTGCACATACATATTTTTGCGCTCGCTGCATCTCACTACATATCACCATTATGTTGCTAGCTTCGCTTGTTTAATTAGGTCCCCTCACACACACTACTTTCAGGAACTGGCCGCATGAGTCTGTACATTGGTACCAGGAAACACCAAGGATACCTAACGTTCAAAAACACTATGTTCGAAAAAACGTACTGTATATATACTTTGAATGGAGTGATAACGTGTATGTATACTTCAAACGTAGAGATGTATCCACGACACGATTTTCGCCACACATTTCCCTACGCCAGTATCAATATGGCATTTGAGTTAATTAGCTTGTTGAAAGATTTTAAGGTATGTTCATAAGCCAATTAGATTTGTCACCGGATTTTTTAAGCATCATCTTTTCGTTTCTTGCATTAAGGACTTTGGCATTTCGCCTCTCCAGGGCCAAAAGTACTGTTTCTGAGTAGTCTCAGTAATCTCAGGCTCGTATTTTTTTTTTACTGACACTTTGAATGGGACGGGTACCTATAATTATTTGCTTGGTTGTTGGAAATATTCGGACGCTAGCATTTCGAGTCCCCACGATTCTCTGCAAACATATTTTGCGGTGTGTTGCGTTGTAACTGGCGTCTCGTTACGCTACTCACCAGAAGTCTGAGGATTGGTGTTCTTCTTAGTCTCCTGAACACGTCTGCGGCCTATTTGTTCATCGAATATGGCTGTGGTGATGGGCGCGACAGATCCCTACCAAGGTCACTCCAGCTGGTTGACCGTCAAAGGGAATGAAACGTAACATGGGAGAAACAAGGAAGATGCAAAATTTGAAATTGGCAATATGCCAGGGGAAAACCTGAGCTGGAATAAATACGTACCAAAGAACATTGCTTGACACAATTAGCCACATAATCATAACAGCAAATAGTATGTTGCCTGTTGCGCAAGCACTTGCCGGTTGGCAGGAAAATCCTTCTTTGGAAATCAACAGGACCTCCCCTTAGTGGGGGCACTGGCCTTCCATTGCGTAGCGGTTGGAAGCCACTGTCACTGACTCGCATTCCGACTGCATCACTGAGCTAACTACAGCACTGGGTTAAAGCAGCCTCTCGGCGGTTCGTGGGCCTCCTGTGGTATCGCAGCTCTCAACCAGTTATGATCCTCACATTATTGGGGTCTCCTGCATTCATAGCAGGGATCTTCAGCAGCGCGATAACCCCAGAGCACGTCCGATCTTTTTGGTAATCAGTGAGAGTCCTCTCAGTCGTTACATTACGACAATGGTCCTGTTCGTACTGACCACGTACTTCATATCTGCGCCCAGGGAGAGGTGGTGGATAGGGTGGGGACTGACTCCCCGAATTGTTGAAAATTTGGCGTTAGCCCTATAGGTGCTCGCTGGAAAGCAATGATTAAACACAGCTCTTGCCCCCAATAGCTGTGTATCTATGTGGACAGGGGAAAGTAGTCATGGATGTAACCGCATCTGATATGTTTCTAAAGTCGGTTTCTGTTTTTGGAGCCGTTTGATGGTCGAAACACAACAATAGCATAATCTACTCAAATGTTACTGTGGGTCCGGTCCCTACTGAATGGCAGCAACCACCATGGGGGGGGGGGGGGACGCAAAAGACTACGTTCCACTTGCCTTTCCTGAAAATTTACCCTAAATAACCAAGCAATATATGAAACGCGCCAAACTCAAAATGGTGTTTAGCCTAGTAACTTTTATGGGGACGTGCTTGTCGCCATTTATCACTCTAGTCTGCAGGTATTGATACCAGGCAAAGCGGCTTTTCGGAGGCGCAGCTTTGCTAGGTTATTTGATCATGCGCCGATCAAGAAGTGCACCAACCAAATGAGTCCCAAATTTAACTTCGGATGGTAGGTGTGCGCAGTCTTTATGTACGATTTCCAAGGCTTACACCTATGCGTTTGAAAAATGGCGTGCGGTATTTTGAGAATGAGGCCAACGGCACTTAAATATAACTGCACTCAACTAACGACAGGTACATTGCTGATGGTGCATTGCGTTCTGTAAGAAGAACGCATCACCACATTTTGAGAAGGTGTGGCTCGTTTGCTCACACAGACACATTTGAATCCCATGGATGGGTTATTCAGTCTTCTATGGTAGCTGTAACCGACTCTGTTGGTATCGGTTTCGCAATTCCGTAGTTCCTAAACTATGGTTCGGAATTGAAATCGACGTAAATATGTGCTGTGCCACTCGGAGCCAACATCGGAACCAGCCCAATAGTCCGCGAGCTGAAATCAGAATCTGTTCATCTGGGGGGTAATTAAACACAGAACTGGTTCTGGTCCATCCACATGAATGGATGAATGGGACGCCTTTTAGACCGTTTCGCTGATCGCTTACAGTGGCCTCGCGGCGGGATGAAAATCTATAGTTGCTGGACTGCACGCTAGATGGCAAAAACAACCATTGGCGTTCGTTTGTTGTTGCCTGGCGGTCCAATGAATGGAGACCGGAATTGAGAAGCTGAGGACCCCAGGCGCGGGAACGTTGGCGCATGTAGACCTGCCCCACCGTTATCCGTTCTCTTTCATCCGATAGTCCTGAAATAATAATTTCTGGTCGAAAGGGCTCTAACCCAAACAACCAATCCACTCGTTACATCCTAAATTCTCGCCACGCGACGTCTCACTGGGGTAAGCTGCGACGGTCAGTCTGGAGCAGGCGTCACTGTCGCCCCGGTGAGAGCCCTACCCGGGCGCCAGTAGATATTCTGAAGACCTGTGAGGGTAGAGGCTTGTTAATGGAGGCCTCCCACGATGGCCGCAGCGTCGCTACACCACTTGCCTCTCTCCTTCATTGTATAGTTCTGAAATGTCCATTGCTGGTTAAGAGGGCTCTAATCTTAGTCAAACGTTGGAATTAGGTTTAACTTTGGGTTAGGCCTCTCTACTCTTGAACAAGTTATTTTCGTGATCGTAATGACTCAGGGAAAGGAACAAATAAAAAAACGCCACCGGCCACTGGCCAGTAGTGGAGAAATTTCTGCATTCATGGAATAATAAGTCACCTACCTCCCGATTTTTGTGGTGCGCTTGACTTTGAAGTTTATGCCTATTCCCTAGACCCATGCCATATCGGTTTAAATTATCGCTCTTCTTAGGCAGAATCAGAGAGGAAGGACCTCTTCATTCACCGTGGTTTGTTCGTGACTAGTTGTTAGTCAGCTGGTGAAATGTTTGGTAGCTGAGCTTATGACATGCTCACACATTCTGCGCATACGTGGTGTCAAAACCTTTAGCGATCCATGACGCATGGTTCCTTTATCGAGGCCACGTCACGCATCATTAGCGTCCAAGCGCTTCATGCGATAACACGTTGTCAATGGGGCATTATAAGCATGGCTTTTTGTGCATTGGTTTGATCACGATTATCTAGATGGGCGTTCATGTAATTATCGTATGCAACACTGATGTTAGGTCATTCAAGGTCACATTAGGTCACATCTGTTGACAGATTAAATATATTCGAGGTAAAATGACAAGGACGTCAAAATGTCAGAAGAATTTGATTTGGCTGTGAAGAACAGCAATTTTAAGTCAAAGATACCTTTGATTAGAACTTTATGAAACTTGCTCAAATTTCGATTGCATGAATGGTAGAAATAGCAAATTTTGCCACCCGATAAATATCCCTGATCCAATATTTGCCATCCTTGATACAAGCAAGAAAGGCTCTCAGCTCCTGGTTTAAACGACGTTATGGAGGAAACATTGGTTTTCTAACCAATGCTCAGTAGCTGAGGAAGCATCGGCTGCATAACCAATGTCCAGTAGCTGGGCAAACATTCGTTGTGCGATACATGTTTGTTTTAATCAAAATATTCGACCAAAATTATAAACCAAACATTGGTCGATATAAACGAAGTTTGGTCTACAACATCGTTCAACCAACACCTCCTAGTATAATGAAATTAAATAACTGAACATAAAGACTGAGTTAACAACCTACAAGCCTCTTTAGGCTCATTTTCCCTTGGAATGGATCAACTTATGATTTCAACAAACCAAAAAATAAACAAAATCAGGTACGGCGTGGGCAGTGGCAGGTGTAGTGGCAGGTGTGTGGCCTCCTTCTTCCTCCTCTTTTCTTCCCTCTCTGCCCGCATGCTGACGGCAAAACCAAAACTTCGAACCCCCAGACTTTTGCTCTTTTCTCATCCATCAGCCTGCAAGTCTTCAGAACTTAAAATGCTGTCCTTTTCAGAAACTACGTGGTCCTTGCCCATGCAAGAAACCAGGGGCAAGGGAGGCTATTGCCGCGTAAGATTATATATAATATATATATATAATATATATATATATATATATATATATATATATACCTCCAAATACATTGATTTACTTAAGCTTATCCGCTCATTCATGCGATGCCTTTTGTAAACCCAGTATGCATGACAAAATTGGTAGTAGAAGCAGTGTACGCATACGAATCTGACAACACTTTCAGGATGTCTTTGGGTTTCTGATACACAATGTTGGCTCATATCAGCAACCCTATATCGTCCAAAACCAAGACTAGATGCAAACGTTCATTTTGTTTTGAATGGCCACGGCGGTTGCTGAGCATGTTTTTAATTGTAAGGCATGTACTTAAGAACAACGGCGGGTTCATCAACATTTCGGCAGAGTTCGTTAGTTTGCTCACCCTCTAGAAATTTCGGCCCTTCAGCCCATCGCATCTTGTCCACACCGCGGCTTAGCCCAGCGTAAATCCGGCCCGAAGCTTATAAACCACGTGCACCATTCACATCCACAGCCTCATCATCGTCCCGGTTCCCGGCAATTCTCGATGCCCAGTCCTGCCTCCTATGCTTTGGTTTCGCGCTTCTGCCACCCACTTCCTATTTGCCTTGCATTTAGAACCGGCATCAGCTATAATTGCCTTTTCCTATCCACGTGGTCCAGTTAGGCAAACATTGCCCATGGATCCACATGCCAAATGACGTCACGGCATTGCAGCGCGCGTTTACTGGCTGACACAGTCGCCCCGCACCGGCGGCCGATCGATCCGCAGACGTTTTCCGACAGCTACCGCCATCCAGTGACGAAATGATGAGTTATGGGAGCAGTGACGTCATCAAGATTAATGGCCGCCGTGATCCAGCTATCAGCGAGCCGAAGAGGATGGGATACACCAGATTTGAGTGCTGTTTTCAGTGTTCTTTACGTTGTGCTGGATTGGACCCACCAGGCAGTTACAAGTGCGTTACATGACCAAAATCGTTGTCATTCACAACAGCTTGACTTTAGCTGGTGATTTGATTGGGTTTGACGAATAGCCATCTGAATTAGGTATACCTATGGACAAGGGTTGATTTCAGAACGGGCCCGACGTGACCATGGCTGTTTTCAAAAGGTGCAAAACAGCGAAGACTGCACGAATTTGGCTTCAGTGTAGTGCATTTCTTGCCAAATTTGGAAAATTGCCTATCGAATGAGCATAAGATGTTATGCCTATATAAGCTGTTATGCACGTAAACTGTTATGCTCATAAGCTGTTATGCTCATACCCTGTTATGTACATTAATGGTTTGGCTGTTTATTGTGATTCACGTCAGATGCCGTTTTGCATTCGACGCATTTCAAGTGCTGTTTGATATCAAATGCGCGTCAAGTGCTAAGGTGTGTGTGCAGCACCTATGTGAATAGGCAAACGTCCCTCTAATCCCCAGAGCATGTGTCCATGCTGCCTTACATTGGGAGGGGTGGCGTGCCACGTGACTCAGTTGGTTAGAACATTGCGCGCATGCTGGTGTGCAGCCGTGCGGGTCTCATTCTGGCTTCCAAACCAGCGCTTCAGCCTCCAGCTCCGTAATCGGCATGGGAGATTACTACGCTGATGATAAAGATGCAACATGCGTTGTGAAAATGCATTTACTTTACGCTAGTTTTGTTCAGTGAAAACAAGAAAAGATTGATAGGCTTTAAGCGACTATGCCTATGCCTGTGCTTTAAGCGATTCATTCGCCGCAAGAAAAGAGAAGACAAGCGGATTCAAGGCACGAGAAACAGCAAGGATTATGCAGGCACGTACGAACACCCAAACACACTGCTGGATTCTACAGCCCACTGAAGACAGGACTTGATCGTGTAGCGATACCATCCATTATTTACCACATACACCAGCGGTCGTCCCCGCCGCAGACGCTAGACTGAAGGATAACTTCTTGTCGCGCTCAATAGATGGCGCTACGAGCGGCTGAGGTCGTTCCGGCGTTCTGGTTGAAACTCACGTAATAAATCTCCGAAGCACGTGGCGGCCTTCTCGTCGTAAACAGCGTGTAGAACGCACGTGCGCCTGACCTTTGCCTAATCAGACGGAGCGAATCATAACTATAAGAGAATAGGTTGGTCTTTTCGGAATGTTTTGATCGTGCCAGGCTCAAAAAGAAACGCACACACTAAGGTTCTGCCGACGATTGGAAATCGCAAGCGAACCACCCGTACAACAAAGCCCTTTCTCACACGAGTGTCTTCTTTGCTGAACGGTATCATGTGGATATTTCAGCTAGCCGCAACCAAAATACATTTCTGGATGGGGGTGATTTTTCACTCAGCGGGAGTGTTGACTGGTAAAACGCAAGATAGATGGTTTACGCTTGGAAAGTTCCAGCATTTTAATGCCGCCGGGTCATGGATACTTTCCGGATTGAAGACTTTTTGAGGACTTTGTCATCATGTGATTTATCGTTCTTTGCCAGATTTCACTTCATAATTTCGCACCATGTTTCAATTTTTACGACATTCGCAGATTTATTACAGCCGTAAATTGTACGAAGGCGTCGTAAATTTTCTAAAACACCGAACTCTGATTGCCGTAATAATGTAAAATACCATGAAAGAGTTAGCAGAATTATATTGTTTGAAAATAATTGAATTTGAGAGGGCGATTGAGGATGACAGATGGCAGTGTCACGGCGCCGAGTACGTGCGTCGCATTCGTCGCGTCGGGCAGCGACGGGCGGCGGCTGGCGCACGCGGCCGGGCCGCCGGCGGGCCGGCGCGCAGTCGGGGGTACGACAGCAGAGGAAGCAGCGACGAGCACGCCAGATAAAGGGGGAGAGCAGAAAGAGGAAGACGGATGATGGATGAGCGGGAGGAAGGCTACAGGACGATGACAAAGCAAAGCTGCAGGGGACAAGTAAAAATGAGCGCTGGTCGATAGCGCCCGGTTGACGGCGAATATAGAGTGGAATCGATCGTCGACTGCGTCGAAGCGGGTGGCTGGCGCCGGCGGCGACGGCTGGGTCCGTCTGACGGGGCAGCCGTCGCGCCGTCTGCGCGTCTGATCCGCGCCTCCGGCTCTGACGGCTCGGCCGCTCGGTACACCGGCTCGAACGCGACCGCGACGGGCAGCCGAGAACGGCGACGCGCGGCAGCGGGCGGCGGCGGGCAGGCGGCGGGCAGCGGCGGGCAGCGCCGGAGGGCGGCAGCGATGCACAGAGGCGCGCATTCACGGGCAGAGGGTTTAAATCCTGGTATAAAATATCAGAGTACATGCTTACAAATTGGGACTGCCGCGTAACCTTGTATCACGACACTTTTGCACCCAATATGTCCAATAATGACGAGGTTTCAGAGCATTGTTTCTTGCTCATTTAACAACGCTTGCACTTTGACTGGAATCGTAAAAGATAGAAATCAGATTTGAGCATGATTGCATGTATTTCTAAACTAGACTCAAATGACACGCTCATTAGCATTCTCTCGACAATATTGATTTCACAGTAAAGTAGGACGAGCACCAGAAGCATAGCTGAAAATGCAATACAAACGTTACTTTTGTAAGTACATTTTCCAACCACACTAAGGGTTTACTTCCCACGTAAAAGCAGTGGCAACAGCTAAGTTGAAGTTGTGACCCAAAATTCCATGAACCTAGCTTGCTTTTGATGTCCGATGTTTCTGCGTGACGTTTTCTGCTGACGGTTGAATAGCAAGAACAAAACAAAACAAAACAAAACTTATCCTGCCGAGCTCCGCCACCGCGAGTGTAAAACGTCCGTCACGGAACAAAATGTTCCCAAGCACCAAAATGTTCCGCCATTATTCGCGTATCACACAATGGTACCACAAACAGTTATTTAGCAGAGCCACAATTTGCCTGATAGGCCACATCTGTCCATTCCCAGAGTGCAAACTTCACTCGCCCGGGGCGCAACCCACAACGCCGTAAAATTAATGGCCCCAAATGTCTACGTTCACGAGAACGCATCCTTCAACAAAGGTGGCAACAGTTGAAAAGAATAAGGACAAAGTGCAAATAATGGTGCGCAGTTTATAACGTGTACTTAAATTTGACTTACCTCCACTAGCCAAGGTGACCGGAGCATGGTGGTTCGGTCCAGCTCGGGCTGCCAAGTTACGAGGGCCGTCACGCCCGAGTATTAAACGGTCTTGGCGCCCCGGTGTACAGGTGACCGTCAGGGTGTCGCTCCGGTGGCGGCGCTTGCCAGCCAGACAGTCGGAGGGTCACGCGGCGCGCTGTGGAGTTCATGTGAGGCGGCTTTAAAATGCCCGGGCGCTGGATACGGGGCTGACTATTTTGGATGCACCTTCCGTGCGTTGTTCAGGCAACTTTGAAATTTGCGTGGGGTGCGATAGGAGGTGTCGGTAGCCTGATTCTGAAAATTGCATGGGGTGCGATAGGAGGTGTTGGTAGCCTGATTCTGAAATTTGCATGGGGTGCGATAGGAGGTGTCGGTAGCCTGATTCTGAAATTTGCATGGGGTGCGATAGGAGGTGTCGGTAGCCTGATTCTGAAATTTGCATGGGGTGCGATAGGAGTTCGGTAGCCTGATTCTGAAATTTGCGTGGGGTGCGATAGGAGTGTCGGTAGCCTGATTCAAATTGGGCGTCTCTTTGTGCGAGAATGGCTGGAATGTGGCTGGGAGCATTGGGTGAAATGCATGGTTTGGGGTTGAAGGGAGTCATGCCACCTTTGGCATGCCATGCCACCTCAATATGCCACCTTTAGGGCATATTCCAAAAAGATACTCAAGTGAAACCTCAGGACTAGGTGCGTCTAATAATAGCACTGGGTAGTCCCACTGCAGCACTGTCAAGACGTAATAAGGATATCAATTTCAATTATTTTCGAGCGCAAATTACGCTGTCAAGGATTTGTAACAACACTGCAATTCTTCCTTGCAGCCACGACCACCACCGTCGTGACAACGACCGTGCGCACCTCCACTGGTTTGAATAAAGAGCTTCGTGATTGGCCCAGTAGACAAGGGCTTGTTACCGAGGAACACATTGATACAAGTTTGAACTAGTGCGTCACATGGATCATGGGATATTCCGATTCCCGAAGTCGAAGTGCGCCGCGAAAAGAGCCACTGGCAAATGCCGTAGGGAAGAAATAAAAGCCATAGCACACCATTTCGTTGAATTCGCGGGATAAAAGCTTCATATTCGCATGTCTGTTTGTCTTAACAGAGCGCTTCAAGCTTTCGTAGCATTTATTACCCAAATATCTTGACAAAGAAATGTGCTGCAAACAACACGAAGCACACGTTGGAAAAAGCAATACAACTGAAATGTATCACATTCATAGTGGTGAGCAGGGAATCAAATGGGACTTCTCCCACCGAATCGACTGCTTCAAATCGATATTCCGAGCTGTTCAGAACGATTTTGAGAAAACGGGTACTACTGATCAAATCGTATGCGTCTGATGTAGCAAGAAGTAAAAAGTACAGACTCCCTTTTAAGAGAAACGCCGCGCCGCTGTGGCGCCACATCAAGCACGGACCCAGCTCACTCCGAGAGTGAGTCTATTCTTGGGTGTCCGCAACACTTCGGCCTGACCAAGTTTATCCATGTTAAAATGCCACCCGTATGCGTCACGAAGTCCCAAACAAGCCTATCTGCGAAATAAAAATATCTCGCAGAAATAACGTAGCTTTAAAGTCAGCTTCAAATCACAACGAAAAAAATCATTTTTGTTGTTTTCACTAGAGGGTATCGCCATGTTAGGCCAATGCATAATGTTCCGCTCCACCTCACGGGTCAGCCCACATCAGGCGTCCGTTCCGTGTCACGAGTCACCCTGCGCCTGGCGTGACACGTGTCACTGGCCAGTGTCACGAGCTGCTCTGTGTCAGGCGCTAGCTCCGTGGTACGGTTTCTTTCTCAGCCAATGTTGGGTAATAATGCTGACTGCATTGGCAACCCATCCCCACGTGCAATGTAACACCATGAGCATGCTCGCCCCAGCACTGTCACTTTGGCCTGCCGACAGACTGGCCAGCTGTGGCCGTTCCTTTCCCGAGCAGGCCGTTCGAGGACACCAGCTTCGGCCTGCCGACAGACTGGCCAGCTGTAGTTGTTCCTTTCCCGAGAAGGCCTTTCGAGGACACCAGCTTCGGCCCGCCGACAGACTGGCCAGCTGTGGTCGTTCCTTTCCCGAGCAGGCCGTTCGAGGACACCAGCGGACCATAACCGGGGAATCCACTGAAGTGGTGCAGGACCTAGGGCCGACAGACTGGCCAGCCGTGGTCGTTCCTTTCCCGGGCAGGCTGTTCGAGGACACCAGCGGACCCTATCCGGGGAATCACCTGAAGTGGTGCAGGACCTAGGGTCTTATGTGGGACAACTGCTGGCATGCAGGCCGCCAAAATGAGTTGAGTGAACTGGCTGAGCAATGAAAAATGACACACCCTACCACCAAAACGTGTCAACAGCCACCACTCCCAACTATATAGGAAAGTACGTCTCTGAGGGGCCTGCCCGGTGTGTGCCCAGGGGCATGTAACCTACATGCACCACGCCAAAATAATGCGAGAAACATCATTCACATTTATACCAGTTCTATTCATTTCCAACAGCAGTGGATGTAATTTAGTTGATTGATCTTCGTTTGTGGTGAAAGCTCTTGCCCTGAGACTTGGTTAATAATGTAATATAATGTGGTAATCATTGGGGCCTAACCACGCACTCAGCTGCTGAGGCTGCATGGCGTCACCTGCGGCTCACTCTGGCGGGACAGGTGGGTACCGCAGAGAATCGAACCACGTGCTTCTGGTTTTCGGACGACAACCTTACCATTACACTGAAGATGCTCTCAAAAAATGCAGCGAACTGTTGGTCGGAAAGCTGTGGCATTCCGTCCAGAGTTCGCACCATCATGCATCACGCGGCTGGAGGCCACTGCCTACGCTCGCTTTGTCCTCAGCTAAGCGCACGTGGATCGGGGAGTGGCGTTGGCGGGCCGGAGCGTCGGAAATTCTCAGGCTGAGTGATGACCTGGCCGTACCTGTTGCTGGTGCTTCCAAGTAGCGGTCCAGGTCTTACCCCGTGGGTCTGCCGTACACCCTAGCTTAGCATTAAGTCATCCATCTACGCCGCTAATCATACCAATCTGACGCAAAGGGATCAATAGTTCTCGCCACAGACAGCGGCTCTATATTCCCGCCTGTATTCCTGAACAATCACACACGCATGCGGCACAAAAAATAGGCCAAATTGCCGGCTGGCCTTTTGATTAATCGCCGAGCCGGTAACCAGAGGGCGGATATGGCTAAGTGATAATTTCGGCCGTTTTTTTACGGACAGCGCCGCACCGGGCGCCATCGGAGCGGCCGGTTTTTGTTGTTTGAAGCCGACGCTGGCCGCATGGCGGTGGTCCAAGGCCCACGGACAACAGGATATCATTACAGACAGTCGGCTGTAATGATTGTGGGCATGCGAGCGGCGGCGGCGGCGCGCCAAAAACGCCGCCGCTCGGCGCATGAAGCGCTCCTCCCGCTGATTACGGCTGGCGGCGGACGGAGATGGATCCGCGCGCGCCGGTACGCCGGCGGAGGCGGCCACCGCCGGCCCGCAGCTCCTGCCCAACCAGTTTGGCACTAATTTGGCAGCACTTAGCCCGGGTTTCGTCTCCTCCGTGGGCTATTACTGGCCTCAGAGGCGGATCCGCGGATTAGATAGCGCGGAAGAGTACGCGCTCGGCGCTCCACGCAAATGCATCTCCGACCAGAAACAGAGAAAGCTGACCGGTGGCTGTGACACACAACCCCGCTGTGTTCTTCAGCCCTGCCTGGCGTGGCTCGCAGCTCAGCACCGGCGTCCGCTGGACCCACGCAGCTGGCTTCAGCGCGCTGGAGGGGGAGAGGGCCTGGTGGCAGCCGATTCCGGGCCTCAGCTCAGCACCGGCGTCCGCTGGACCCACGCAGCTGGCTTCAGCGCGCTGGAGGGGGAGAGGGCCTGGTGGCAGCCGATTCCGGGCCGCAGTTTGAATCCGCCGTCGTCGTCGGCGCCGTCAGATAACCCCGACAGGCCCTTGTCAAATGTGCCCGATTAGTCCATTCAGGACATCGATAGTGTCCGTCAGCGGCGCCCCAGCGCAGACTTGGGGGGGGGGGGGGGGCAGGGCTTGGTATTGCTGAGTCATCCCGCCTCTCTCGCCCTCTCCCCTCTGTCTCGCCTCCCTCTCTCTTGCTCCTTCATGCTATCACCTTCCTCGCCATCCCTCCCCGGTCTGCTGCGTGTGCTCTCCCGGCCTGTCTCTCATGCTATCTCTCTTTCCCTCTTTCTATCCAAAATCTGTCTATCTGCTCGTGGAATTCCCCTTGTCATTTTTTTGCCTGGTTGTGTGTGTGTTTTTCTGCAACAATCCGGACTGTAATGGCGGACTGCTGGCTGCCTTGCCCCGCCTCGTGGAACCCCCTCGGGGTCACCAAAGGTGGGACGCATCTTTTCCTCCGTTGAAGGATCGACAACACTGTCACGTGGACAATAACCTCCCGATCACGGTCAGAGTTTAGATGTACGGCAAGACGAAAAGAAAGACTCATGCCCGCATCTTGCAGCGGAGAAGCCTCGTGCAACCAATCAAGCCTGTCCGCTGGACAAAAGCCAAGCGACGAGTGAGCCCCCGAGGTCGTCTGGCATGACCGAGCACATCGGCGAAGTGCACCGCGCGCCCGATATAGTCTAAACTACGCCGACAGCCTCCCGGTGACGGCAATGTTGAGACGGCCTGCCGTGCGCGACACATCCGGCGCGCCCGGTCAGCGCGATTGACATGACGCACGGCCGCGCGAGCCCTAACACCCATCCGTCACGGGCGTCACGTCTCCCGGCGCCGCACGTCACGGCTTCCGCTGCCCGCGCCAGCAGGCGACTGAGTTCACCATGGGTTTATTCACGCATCATGACATGACAAGTGACGAACGACACAACAATCAGGTTGCCTATTGCTTTGCAGGCCGGCGGGCCAATGCGGTCGACGCGCGCGGCGCCGCAACGATAACATTCAAACGTCGCTAGAGCGCGGTTGACCTCCGCTACGGCTAGCTTAGGATGCGCGCGCGGCGACGCCCGGCCGTGCTCGCTGGAGGCCGTCAGGGGTGGACCGGTGGCGGCCCGCGAAGGCTGGGTCGAGTCGATGTCAAGAGTCAGCGCGGTTTGCGATTCAGCGAGTGCGATGAGATGATGCGTTCTGCATGAGAGATGAGCTCGCGCAGGTCCTTAAATACAAGCGTCGAACGAATGAGACAGTGCAACAAACACGAAGCGCAAAGCAGGCAATGGAAAAGCAACATACGGGTTAAATAAGGAAGCGACAGGTCACGTTAGTGCGGTTGTATTTTCATCGCGGGCTCCCAAACGGCGCACTCAGTCGCGCGGCCCAGCAAAACCCACGAAACACCTCGCACGAGCACTGCGCACATGCGAAATCAACTCTAGCGGCAGAAGGACGCAAGCTCCCCGTCGATCAGCAACACAATGAAAGTACCTCAGAGTCGACGCGACTTCCACAGATCACGGCGGCAGACGCGGGTCACAAAGCCAGGCCGGGCACCGCAGATTCTCGCAATAATACTGCACATTCCTGTAAAGCCCACACTTTGTATCTCAGCGCAACCTTCACCTCAGCTCGGACGTGCGTGGCGCGCCCGGCTCTTGACCTTTACACGAGCGTGACCCTGTTTCGCCAACGGCCGTCCGTGCGTCCGTGCGACGGCCGCTACTCCTTGCAGATGGTCGGGAAGTAGTGCGCCGAGTCGTCGGTGATGAGCTTCGACAGGAAGTTGAAGTCAGACGGCCCGTGATCGCCGCCCTCGAAGTAGCCGTAGCCCTCGCCGCCCGCCTGAGATCCACCGCCGGCGTACTCGCCGTAGCCGCCGGCCGGCTCGCCGTAGTGGCCGTAGAAGGCGGCGTGCTTGGGGTCGCCGCCCTTGGCCGTGAACTCGGCCGCTTTGTGCACATCGTCCGGCAGGCAGCCCACCTGCGGCTTAAACTCCATGCCGGCCTTCGCTGGCACCGGCGCCGCGTACTCGGGCGGGCAGACCTTCTGGCCGGCGGCGGCGTGGCCGGCGGTGGCGTAGCCCGTCACCTTAGCCACGGCGCCGTACGCCTGCGGGCCGTAGCCGTTGGCGTAGTAGCCCTGCTGCGGCTGCGGCTGGCCTGCGTGCACTGCGTAGCCGTTCTGGTAGCCGTACTCGCCGTACTGCATGTTGACGTACTGCGCCGCCGCCGGCTGCTCGTACCCCGCGCACGGCCGGGCGTAGCCGCCGTACTGCTCGCCGAAGCCGTCGCCGTAGGCGCGCTGGTACGGGTACTGCGCGGCAGCAAGCTGTTCGCGGCCGGGCGGCACCGGCCTGGCGGCGCGGGGCGCGGAGTAGGCCGGCACCGGAGGCGGGTAGCCGCTCGGGCCGGCCCGCGCCGGCGCCCCGCCGAAGCCGTACTGCTGGTAATAGCCGGCCATTTGGTCGGGCCGCTGGTACGGCTGGTGCGGCTGCTGCTGCTGCTGCGGTGGCGGGGGCGGCGCGTACGCCGGCTGCTGGCGCTGCGCCCGCGTCACCTGCTGCAGGTAGCCGGCCGGCGGCGGCGGCGGTGGTGGCTGCGGCGGCCCCGGCGGCGGCGCGCCGGGAGACGTCACCGCCACCGGCGCCGGCGCGCCGCCGCCGCCCGCCGCCGCCAGGTCAGCTGACGACGAGGTCAGCGCGTCGGGCGAGCTACCACCGCGCAGCGACGGCGGCGAGAAGCCGGCCGGGCTGTCGGCGGCCGGCGGCGGCGACTCGTGCCGGCCCTCCGAGCCCGACGCCGCCTCCCTCGGTGGGGCTGGCGGCGGCCGCCGCCGCGTCCGCCGCCGCGTCGGCCGGGCTCGTCGCTGTCTCCTCTGGCTGGTTGTTGTTGCGCTCGCTCTTGAGCTCGTCCGGCTTGTCGGCGCGTTTGTGGTAGTCGGGCGGCAAGTCGGGTGCGCGGCAGAAGCCGTTGACGCCGCACTCCTCCTCGCAGCGCTGCTTCTCCACCTTCTGCAGGGCGCGCTCCTCCTCCGTGTCGCCACTCTTCGTCAGCGTCTGTCGCTTGTGCTTCATGCGCCGGTTCTGGAACCAGACCTTAACCTGGCGTTCGGTGAGGTCGAGCGAGGCGGCGATCTCGATGCGCCTCGGCCGACACAGGTACTTGTTGAAGTGGAATTCCTTCTCCAGCTCCAGCAGCTGGGTGTTGGTGTAGGCAGTGCGCAGTCGGCGAGGCAGACCGTTCTCCTGCACGGCCGCTGCGAACGGAGAGAAAGAAGGTTAACATTTGGTAGAAACGCAGGTCAAGGGGTGGGTGGGCACGGCCCCATATCCCTCGCCCAGAGCCTGTAGGCTGCACTAGACATTGAGCGGTTTTGCGGGAATTCTGTTCAAATTCGCAGGACTTTGGACAAAATTTGACATGTTGCCTCATCGTCTCCCAAAGAAAAATTTGCCAGCGTGTCTGACGCCAGCACACGGTCAGCGTTCGGTTATCCCAGTCGGACGCAGGACTATTGCGATGCAACAAAGGCATAATCATTATTTTCGAAAAGGTTGGGCACAGAAGCAATATTGGGAAGCGGTAAGTTTGCTCTCCCACAGAGCATGGTTGCGGCACGTACTCGTGATGCCATGCGCTTTTGGGGTGAATTGACCATTTCTTCAACATCGCATCAGTGGCAAATTATTGTTATGGGTTCAGCGAGCTCGAGCATGGCCCAATGCCGCGAAATATATATTCGCACGGTTGAGTCTAAATGCTTCACCTGGGCATAACGAGGCTTGCCGCCAACCACACTGTGTGATCGAAGGTGCGGCGTACCACATCCTCATGACCAGCTCGTTACCCAACATGGATGTTAACGTAATCAACGTTAATCGTGAACTAGGCTTTTGTTTACTGCATCTTTTCCGCATGACTCCTGTTTCAGTATGTTACGAAACACTTCTCAATCTGATAGCCGTAAGCTTCAAATGCATTCGGCATACATTCGGCACCAGCATTTTCTTTTACATTACGCCCCATCCGTCGCGTAGGAGTTACAACTATATATGGTTGGTGTGGGATAAGTCGGATCTGAAAGACAGGTTGACTGGATATTTGGGCCTGGCATGAGAGGACCTGGTTAAGATCCAGTCGGACCGGGCGAGGTCGGATTAACTGAGGGTTGAGTGCTGACCGAGTCTCGACTGAATGAGTGACACCTTGTCGAACCCGGCTAGAACCCATACTTTGCACGGTGCCGACGGGCCGCCAGCGCTTCGAACGGGGCGTCCGTTGCCGCACCGCCACGTGACAAAACCAGCGGATATGTGTCAAACTGCCGCCAGCTTCAGCAGCACTGACGGCTCATAACTTACACACACTGATGCGAGAGCGGCTTCCAATGCCTTATGATTAATAACATATGACCAGGCGGCCGTACATTTGGACTAAGTCGCAGCATTTCTGAAGAGTCCTCTTGTCTTCAGGTCCCCTGAGCGTTGGTGGCGAGGAAAGTGGAAACCAATTAAATTTTCAGAAATTTAGGACTCAGCCCACGGGGGATCTTAGCTTCCGCCCCCCCCCCCCCTCCCCCCCTGATTGGTGGTGTTTTGCCTGTATCCTTCCATGTTGAGTAAGTTTTACCAGGCGTCTGTTCCGGTGATGACCGGACTAAATAAAGGAAAGGGCCTATCGTAGTCACCGGCAGACAGACTGCCTTGTTGGAAGACGGACTGGCCTCCTCATTGTCCACGACGTATGTAGAGACATACCCTGCTGAATATGGTTTCTTCGACGTCCTCATTGAACTCCAGCGGTAAACCAACATTAAACTCTTACTTTAAACCCGAAATTGCACTTCAAGTGCGAGGAGAGAAGCCGACACGCCGCCTCGAATCTTACATCACCTTTTCAGGTTCTGGTATCGTAAAACGGCTCAAAACGCGTGTTCGCAGGGCGAAGTGGAGCCACATCATGACGCGACAGACGTCTGTCTGCTGCCAGCTCCTTTCTTTCGCCAGGACGGCCATAATTTGCATGCGCCGAAGCCCTGCAGTGCGGCGCAGACCGGGTGCTCGCCGCGTCACAATGACGTGACTTAAAGCCCCTGATCTCCAGGGATTTCAAATTCAAGCGTTGCGCGCAAACTTTGGTCGCCCGTCGGTGGTGAAATAAAAATGTTTGACAAAAACTCGCGTGATGGATGGGCGCCCCCAGCCGAGGGGGCGGCAGCGAAATCAGTGCATCGTCACCGAAACCGGCGAAAAACAGTCGGCCAAAAAGCGGCAGGCTTGGAAGCGCCGTACGCCCGACGCCTGATGGCTCTTTGTTTCGCCAATGATTACCAGTCGCCGGTTTGATGGACGGGCGCCGGGCAAAACACGCCGTCTGCGGAGACGGGGGTGGCAAGACAGCGAATCGGGGCTTGATTGGCGGCAAGCGAAGAAGCGGCAGGGCCACATCAAAGAAGTTGAAGCTGATGGAAATGGCCATTTTGATCGGTTGTCTGAAGGAGAGCCATTGGCAGACTGGGTGCCGTAATGTTTATAATGACTTGATTTTAGGATTACGTTTTTCTGTGAAGTATCAGGTCGTCAAGAGCATCAGTTGAACCAGTTCTGCTAGATTCAGGAATGCCTACGGACAGGCAAACAGACGGTGCAAGCGCTATTAGACACTTCTTGGAGAGATATCGTGTGTTTTTGCACGCTGCATTAACTTTTCGTCACTAAGCCGTAAATTGTGATGCGATATACAGGCGCGTACCTGTTTGGGTGCACCGGGCCTGTCGTGGCGGACCTCTTATCCCACCGCTTCAGCCAAACATGTCAAACGGTGCACACTGCATTGTTGCGCATCACCAGGGGCGTATGCAGGACTAAAAGATGGAAGGGGATACAGTCCTAAAACGTTCACTAAAAACTGAGGTTAGGGCACTGCAGGCGCACGGAATTTCCTCACCGGCATAAAACAACATTGCACGCTATTGATCTTGTTATGTTTTACGTGTCTACCTTGAACAAACTGTTATAAGTATTCACACAGACATTCATGCACATCATTATCTTGGTAGGGGGTGGCAGCGGGGCATATGCCCCCAAGGACCACTATGTAATTATGCTCACATGCATCGAAATTAACACCTGCCACCACCCATGGCCTAAACGCGCAAGCAGGCCATTCAAGTCCAGGTCGCCAGTTGTGTGGCACAATCCGTGCTGGTCATCCATATCAAACAATGAATTCAGCAAGTGCGTGCGATTATTGTTCGGATTGCGGTGCGGCATATACAAAGTATGTGACATCCAGGCAGCCACCGGTGGTACAAAACATCCAGGATGTAGCAGGCAGCCACCGGTGGTACAAAACACAATAAATCACTAATGACCAAGGAATACATCAAGTTTTGCCCGGAAATGAGCGAAAGCTATTATGTTGTAGTGATGAGGATAGAACCCACGAAGGAAGCGGATAGCCGAGTTCGGTATCAATTATCCGGATATCGCGATCCGTGCGCACTTCGCGCTGAGGTACCCCAGACTCACTGTGCGCAGAACACGTTAACTTTAGGCGCAATAGTGGAGAGGGGCAGGAGACATCAACCCATCTGGCGTCACAAGACGGCTCGGTTGGCTTCGCACAACTGGGCTGATCTTGCACCACTCAACATGTGCTGAACAGATGGCGACCACAACAGCTCACGGCCAGCACATCGTGGATAGGATAGGCCAGCAGGCAAACCAGCGCCATGATTACAGCATCAGATGTGCCAACTTCGGATCCGCACACGGGCCAGCAAACGCCGTCGCTGTAGC